>NC_024796.2:3855377-4182487 GCF_000309985.2 Brassica rapa
TCAAAAATTCTAAAAGAATACACATCTAACAACAAAACTCTATTTATCCCAATTCCAAATCAAAATCCCAAATCTACAATATTTCTCTATAAAAATGAAAACTTTCCTTAAATAGAAACTTTTAGAAAATTATTTATAAAATACATCCTATTGATCAAAAATTCTAAAAGAATACACATCTAACAACAAAAAACTCTATTTATCCCAATTTCCAAGTCAAAATCCCAAATCTACAATATTTATTTTAAAAATGAAAATTTTCCTTAAATAGAAACTTTTAGAAAATTATTTTAAAATACATTCTATTGATCAAAAATTCTAAAAGAATACACATCTAACAACAAAAACTCTATTTATCCCAATTTCCAAGTCAAAATCCCAAATCTACAATATTTCTCTTTAAAAATGAAAACTTTCCTTAAATAGAAACTTTTAGAAAATAATTTTAAAAATAAATCATATTGATCAAAAATTCTAAAAGAATACACATCTAACAACAAAAACTCTATTTATCCCAATTTCCAAGTCAAAATCCCAAATCTACAATATTTCTCTATAAAAATGAAAATTTTCCTTAAATAGAAACTTTTAGAAAATAATTTTAAAAATACATCCTATTGATCAAAAATTCTAAAAGAATACACATCTAAAAACAAAAACTCTATTTATCCCAATTTCCAAGTCAAAATCCCAAATCTACAATATTTCTCTTTAAAAATGAAAACTTTCCTTAAATAGAAACTTTTAGAAAATTATTTTAAAAATACATCCTATTGATCAAAAATTCTAAAAGAATACACTTCTAACAACAAAAACTCTATTTATCCCATTTCCAAGTCAAAAAAATCTACAATATTTCTCTTTAAAAAAAATGAAAACTTTCCTTAAATAGAAACTTTTAGAAAATTATTTTAAAATACATCCTATTGATCAAAATTCTAAAAGAATACACATCTAACAACAAAAACTCTATTTATCCCAATTTCCAAATCAAAATCCCAAATCTACAATATTTCTTCTATAAATGAAAACTTCCTTAAATAGAAACTTTTAGAAAATAATTTTAAAAATACATCCTATTGATCAAAAATTCTAAAAGAATACACATCTAACAACTGAATCTCTATTTATCCCAATTTCCCAGTCAAAATCCCAAATCTACAATATTTCTCTATAAAAATGAAAACTTTCCTTAAATAGAAACTTTTAGAAAATTATTTATAAAGTACATCCTATTGATAAAAAATTCTAAAAGAATACCACATCTAACAATAAAAACTCTATTTATCCCAATTTCCAAGTCAAAATCCCAAATCTACAATATTTTTCTATAAAAATGAAAACTTTCCTTAAATAGATACTTTTAGAAAATAATTTATAAAATACATCCTATTGATCAAAAATTCTAAAAGAATACACATCTAACAACAAAAACTCTATTTATCCCAATTTCCCAGTCAAAATCCCAAATCTACAATATTTCTCTATAAAAATGAAAACTTTTCTTAAATAGAAACTTTTAGAAAATAATTTTAAAATACATCCTATTGATCAAAAATTCTAAAAGAATACACATCTAACAACAAAAACTCTATTTATCCCAATTTCCAAATCAAAATCCCAAATCTACAATATTTCTCTAAAAAAATGAAAACTTTCTTTAAATAGAAACTTTTAGAAAATAATTTATAAAATACATCCTATTGATCAAAAATTCTAAAAGAATACACATCTAACAACAAAAACTCTATTTATCCCAATTTCCAAGTCAAAATCCCAAATCTACAATATTTCTCTTTAAAAATGAAAACTTTCCTTAAATAGAAACTTTTAGAAAATTATTTATAAAATACATCCTATTGATCAAAATTTCTAAAAGAATACACTTCTAACAACAAAAACTCTATTTATCCCAATTTCCAAGTCAAAATCCCAAATCTACAATATTTCTCTATAAAAATGAAAACTTTCCTTAAATAGAACTTTTAGAAAATAATTTTAAAATACATCCTATTGATCAAAAATTCTAAAAGAATACACATCTAACAACAAAAACTCTATTTATCCCAATTCCCAAATCAAAATCCCAAATCTACAATATTTCTCTATATAAATGAAAACTTTCCTTAAATAGAAACTTTTAGAAAATAATTTATAAATACATCCTATTGATCAAAAATTCTAAAAGAATACAATCTAACAACAAAAACTCTATTTATCCAATTTCCAAGTCAAAATCCCAAATCTACAATATTTCTTTTTAAAAATGAAAACTTTCCTTAAATAGAAACTTTTAGAAAATATTTATAAATACATCCTATTGATAAAAAATTCTAAAAGAATACACATCTAACAACAAAAACTCTATTTATCCCAATTTCCAAGTCAAAATCCCAAATCTACAATATTTTCTCTATAAAAATGAAAACTTTCCTTAAATAGAAACTTTTAGAAAATAATTTTAAAATACATCCTATTGATAAAAAATTCTAAAAGTATACACATCTAACAACAAAAACTCTATTTATCCCAATTTCCAAGTCAAAATCCCAAATCTACAATATTTCTCTATAAAAATGAAAACTTTCCTTAAATAGAAACTTTTAGAAAATTATTTTAAAAATACATCCTATTGATCAAAAATTCTAAAAGAATACACATCTAACAACAAAAACTCTATTTATCCCAATTTCCAAGTCAAAATCCCAAATCTACAATATTACTCTATAAAAATGAAAACTTTCTTTAAATAGAAACTTTTAGAAAATTATTTTAAAAATACATCCTATTGATCAAAAATTCTAAAAAAATACACATCTAACAACAAAAACTCTATTTATCCCAATTTCCAATTCAAAATCTGAAATCTACAATATTTATTTTTAAAAATGAAAACTTTCCTGAAATAGAAACTTTTAGAAAATTATTTATAAATACATCATATTGATCAAAAATTCTAAAAGAATACACATCTAACAACAAAAACTCTATTTATCCCAATTTCCAAGTCAAAATCCCAAATCTACAATATTTATTTTTTAAAATGAAAACTTTCTTTAAATAGAAACTTTTAGAAAATAATTTTAAAAATACATCCTATTGATCAAAAATTCTAAAAGAATACACATCTAACAATAAAAACTCTATTTATCCCAATTTCCAAGTCAAAATCCCAAATCTACAATATTTCTCTTTAAAAATGAAAAATTTCCTTAAATAGAAACTTTTAGAAAATTATTTTAAAAATACATTCTATTGATCAAAAATTCTAAAAGAATACACTTCTAACAACAAAAACTCTATTTATCCCAATTTTCAAGTCAAAATCCCAAATCTACAATATTTCTCTTTAAAAATGAAAACTTTCCTTAAATAGAAACTTTTAGAAAATTATTTATAAAATACATCCTATTGATCAAAAATTCTAAAAGAATACACTTCTAACAACAAAAACTCTATTTATCCCAATTTCCAAGTCAAAATCCCAAATCTACAATATTTCTCTATAAAAATGAAAACTTTCCTTAAATAGAAACTTTTAGAAAATAATTTTAAAAATACATCCTATTGATCAAAAATTCTAAAAGAATACACATCTAACAACAAAAACTCTATTTATCCCAATTTCCAAGTCAAAATCCCAAATCTACAATATTTCTCTATAAAAATGAAAACTTTCCTTAAATAGAAACTTTTAGAAAATTATTTATAAAATACATTCTATTGATCAAAAATTCTAAAAGAATACACATCTAACAACAAAAACTCTATTTATCCCAATTTCCAAGTCAAAATCCCAAATCTACAATATTTCTCTTTAAAAATGAAAACTTTCCTTAAATAGAAACTTTTAGAAAATTATTTATAAAATACATCATATTGATCAAAAATTCTAAAAGAATACACTTCTAACAACAAAAACTCTATTTATCCCAATTTTTATTTATAAAATACATCATATTGATCAAAAATTCTAAAAGAATACACTTCTAACAACAAAAACTCTATTTATCCCAATTTCCAAGTCAAAATCCCAAATCTACAATATTTCTCTTTAAAAATGAAAACTTTCCTTAAATAGAAACTTTTAGAAAATTATTTATAAAATACATCCCACTAATCAAAAATTCTAAAAGAATACACTTCTAACAACAAAAACTCTATTTATCCCAATTTCCAAGTCAAAATCCCAAATCTACAATATTTCTCTATATAAATGAAAACTTTCCTTAAATAGAAACTTTTAGAAAATTATTTTAAAAATACATCATATTGATCAAAAATTCTAAAAGAATACACATCTAACAACAAAAACTCTATTTATCCCAATTTCCAAGTCAAAATCCCAAATCTACAATATTTCTTTATATAAATGAAAACTTTCCTTAAATAGAAACTTTTAGAAAATTATTTATAAAATACATTCTATTGATAAAAAATTCTAAAAGAATACACATCTAACAACAAAAACTCTATTTATCCCAATTTCCAAGTCAAAATCCCAAATCTACAATATTTTTCTTTAAAAATGAAAACTTTCCTTAAATAAAAACTTTTAGAAAATTATTTATAAAATACATCATATTGATCAAAAAAATTCTAAAAGAATACACTTCTAACAACAAAAACTCTATTTATCCCAATTTTTATTTATAAAATACATCATATTGATCAAAAATTCTAAAAGAATACACTTCTAACAACAAAAACTCTATTTATCCCAATTTCCAAGTCAAAATCCCAAATCTACAATATTTCTCTTTAAAAATGAAAACTTTCCTTAAATAAAAACTTTTAGAAAATTATTTAAAAAATACATCCTATTGATCAAAAATTCTAAAAGAATACACATCTAACAACAAAAACTCTATTTATTTCAATTTCCAAGTCAAAATCCCAAATCTACAATATTTCTCTATAAAATGAAAACTTTCCTTAAATAGAAACTTTTAGAAAATAATTTTTAAAAATACATCCTATTGATCAAAAATTCTAAAAGAATACACATCTAACAACAAAAACTCTATTTATCCCAATTTCCAAGTCAAAATCCAAATCTACAATATTTTCTCTATAAATGAAAACTTTCCTTAAATAGAAACTTTTAGAAAATATTTATAAAATACATTCTATTGATCAAAAATTCTAAAAGAATACACTTAACAACAAAAACTCTATTTATCCCAATTTCCAAGTCAAAATCCCAAATCTACAATATTTCTCTATATAAATGAAAACTTTCTTTCCTAAATAACTTTTAGAAAATTATTTATAAAATACATTCTATTGATCAAAAATTCTAAAAGAATACACTTCTAACAACAAAAAACTATTTATCCCAATTTCCAAGTCAAAATCCCAATCTACAATATTTCTCTTTAAAATGAAAACTTTCCTTTAATAGAAACTTTTAGAAAATTATTTTAAAATACATCCTATTGATCAAAAATTCTAAAAGAATACACATCTAACAACAAAAACTCTATTATTATCCCAATTTCCAAGTCAAAATCCCAAATCTACAATATTCTCTATAAATATGAAAACTTTCCTTAAATAGAAACTTTTAGAAAAATTTTTAAAAATACATCCTATTGATCAAAAATTCTAAAAGAATACACATCTAACAACAAAAACTCTATTTATCCCAATTTCCAAGTCAAAATCCCAAATCTACAATATTTCTCTATAAAATGAAAACTTTCCTTAAATAGAAACTTTTAGAAATTATTTTATAAAAATACATTCTATTGATCAAAAATTCTAAAAGAATACACATTTAACAACAAAAGCTCTATTTATCCCAATTTCCAAGTCAAAATCCCAAATCTACAATATTTCTCTATATAAATGAAAACTTTCCTTAAATAGAAACTTTTAGAAAATTATTTATAAAATACATTCTACTGATCAAAAATTCTAAAAGAATACACTTCTAACAACAAAAACTCTATTTATCCCAATTTCCAAGTCAAAATCCCAAATCTACAATATTTCTCTTTAAAATGAAAACTTTCCTTTAAATAGAAACTTTTAGAAAATTATTTTAAAAATACATCCTATTGATCAAAAATTCTAAAAGAATACACATCTAACAACAAAAACTCTATTTATCCCAATTTCCAAGTCAAAATCCCAAATCTACAATATTTCTCTATAAATATGAAAACTTTCCTTAAATAGAAACTTTTAGAAAATAATTTTAAAAATACATCCTATTGATCAAAAATTTTAAAAGAATACACAGCTAACAACAAAAACTCTATTTATCCCAATTTCCAAGTCAAAATCCCAAATCTACAATATTTCTCTATATAAATGAAAACTTTCCTTAAATAGAAACTTTTAGAAAATTATTTATAAAATACATTCTATTGATCAAAAATTCTAAAAGAATACACATCTAACTACAAAAACTCTATTTATCCCAATTTCCTAAAATAGCAGTTTTTGAAAAATTTATTTTTAAAATACCACATATTGATCAAAAATTCTTAAGTAATACTCATATAGCAACAAAAATTCTTGTTATCCTAATTTCTAAATCACAATCTCAAATCTGTTATTTCTCTGTAAAATGAAAACTTTCCTAAAATTGCAGTTTTTTAAAAAAATATTTTAAAAATACAACATATTGATCAATGTTTTTTAAAAAAATACTCATCTATCAACAAAAATATTGTTAGCATAATTTCTAAGTCACAATCTCAATTTTTCAATATTTTCTATAAAAATGAAATCTTTCAAAAAATAACATTTAAAAAAAAATACCATATATTGATCAAAAATTCTATAATAATACTCATCTATCAACAAAAATTCTTGTTATCCTAATTTCCAAATCACAATCCTAAATCTACAATATTTTTCTATAAAAACGAAAAATTTCCTGAAATAGCATTTAAAAAAAATATTTAAAATATGCAACATATTGATCAAAATTCTAAAAGAATATTCATCTATCAACAAAAATTCTTATTATTATAATTTCTAAATCACAATCTCAAATATACAGTATTTCTCTGTAAAAATGAAAACTTTACTTAAATAGTAGTTTAAAAAAATATTTATAAAATCAACGTCTTAATTAAAAATTCTAAAAAAATATTCATTTATCAACAAAAATTTTCGTTATCTTAATTTCTAAATCACAATCCCAAATTTTAACATTTTGTATATATATGAACACAAAATGAACCCAAAATGATTTGAAATAAAAAACGAAATGGCACAAAATCAGAAGTAGTTGGCCGTTGGCATTCACAATAAACGCATGTGTCCCAGCATCACCAGAGCAGGCCCGCATTACTGAAAACATCATTTAATCCTCTAACGATATAAACCAAACCCAACCCCACACAACACAACAACACTTCTCTCGAAAACAACGACAACGAGATGGGTCTCCATCCAATCGCTGACGCCGACGAGCGCAACCCTTTCGGCTCCCTCTCCGCCGACGAATTCTACGCGAAGCATTCCGTCTCTCACTCCTCCGCCTTCATCACCAACCCTCGCGGCCTCAAGCTCTTCACCCAGTGGTGGTCCCCACTCCCTCCAACTCCCCCCATCGGCATCGTCGCCGTCGTCTACGGCTTCACCGGCGAATCCAGCTGGTTCCTCCAGCTCACGTCCATCCTCTTCGCTAAATCCGGCTTCATCACCTGCGCCATCGACCACCAGGGGCACGGATTCTCCGACGGCCTCGTCGCTCACATCCCCGACATCAACCCCGTCGTCGACGACTGCATCTCCTTCTTCGACGACTTCCGTAGCCGTCAGGAGACGCCGGATCTCCCCTGTTTTCTCTACTCCGAGTCCTTAGGCGGCGCGATCGCTCTCTACGTCTCGCTCCGTCAGAGAGGCGTGTGGGACGGGCTCATCCTCAACGGCGCCATGTGCGGGATCAGCAGGAAGTTCAAACCGCCGTGGCCGTTGGAGCACTTGCTCTTCGTCGTGGCTAATCTCATCCCCACGTGGCGCGTAATCCCCACGCGCGGCTCGATCCCTGATGTTTCGTTTAAGGAGCCGTGGAAGAGGAAGCTCGCGCTGGCTAGTCCTAGGAGGACGGTGGCGAGACCGCGCGCCGCCACGGCGTACGAGCTGATTCGTATTTGCAATGAGTTGCAGGAGAGGTTCGAGGAAGTTGAGGTTCCGTTACTGATCGTGCACGGCGGAGGGGATGTTGTTTGTGATCCGGCGTGTGTTGAGGAGCTTCATCGGCGAGCAGCGAGCGAGGATAAGACGATCAAGATCTACCCCGAGATGTGGCATCAGATGGTTGGGGAATCGGAGGAGAACGTTGATTTGGTTTACGGTGATATTCTGAATTGGCTCAAGAGCCGAGCGGAAAGCGCCGCGGAGAGGAAACGGTTGGGACGCGCCGCCGTTGACGGCGGAGCTTAGTGTCATTTGACTCCTTCGGGGTTGTGTTGTTGTCCAATAGAGCAGTGCCATCTGGCTAGTATGGTTCATTGCATTGTTTCCTATGTTATGGTTTACGGTTAAACCAATGGTCCAATACACATCTGGGCATTAATAAATTATAAAAATTCGTTTACAAAAAATGAAAAAAAAATTGGGAAAACTAGAAAATAAATTATGGTCAACCATTCGGATATATAACTATGTCGTCGTTTCCGTCATGCAATGGTTAACTCATAAACGTTGACCTGTAAAATGGTTAAATAACTCGTAAGGAGGTTCACCTACAATTTACGTATAAATAATTTGATTTACTTGGAAAACCACCTTACCAATTAATAGGCCGTAAAATGAGCCCAGAAAATTAAAGTAATAGACCCAAACGGGAGGTCGACGAAACTGACAAGCTAGTACACAGCATGCATTAGACATTTGAGATTTTGGTCTTTTTTGGATTTGATGAGTTTTTAAGAAACCCAACTAAAATATTTTTTTCTTTTTTGGATTTTCATTGGTGAATTCTCCAAATAAATAGTTTTTCTAATTTTTAGAAGAAAATCTTGAATTAGTTAAAATGTTTTTTTTCTCAAAAACAAAAAAATACATAGAATCTACAAACTTTGAAGACCTAAATCTATAAGTAGTTAATGAGAAATTTTATCCATTTAATTAGGAGATATAGCATTAGCTTTTTTTTTTAAATCTAACTTTATAATACATTGGCGATTTAGGATAAATAGATGGAAAAGTTCTCAACAACTATATTATAAGCTGGAAGTGAGGAGAGAAGATCACAGATGAGCACCACCATGAAAATCATGTCTTTTGCTATGCTACTTATTCTCACGTTTTCTATTTGTTAGTCTCTCTCTCGGCCATGAAACTTTCTAGCAAATTTAATGTTGTTTGATTTCTACGTGCATGTGGTTCTTATAGGTGAACGTCCGTATTTTGTTTGCATGTTATAATAGATGTTGAAGGATCCGACAATTCGTTGTGCTGCAACACACATGCGAAATTTGGAGCGTGCAAAACACAACAAGAAAGAAAGAGATGCAAGACTTGGTGTCTTAAAGGATGTAAGAACAAGAAAGGCGGTTTTTGCAAACGTCTTCCGCGTGGAGCAGCACGATGCCATTGTTACTGCTAAAACATATGCTTTTGCGTTTGCATAGATTGCGATACATATTAATTAGTTTTAAATCTTAAATTGGATATGAATATGATCTATGTACCTTTTTCTTTTCTTTTTTGCTAAATTGTATATATCATATTGATGAGCTGTAGATTTTACAAAATGCATAATCTAAGGCTTACACCACCTTGGCAGAAAAACAGAGAAAAAAAACAAGTTGATGTAAAGACAGTGAACACACTAAAACAGGCTAATGCAACCAAATAGACATCAGAGGTTTGAAGAGCTTTTTGTGTCTTCTTGCCGTGATGGAATTAAGTTTTACTATTCTAACGTAAGCCCATGCATGTATATAGAGATATATCATAATATTTGGAATTGATATATATGATTACAAAAACGTAAGCTATTAATCTGTAGCTTTTAAATTGATGTGTTATAAGCCTACAAGCGAATGTTTCTTTTAGCATAACCGAGGGATTGATAGAGACTGAGAATTCTGTCAAAGTTTTGGTGAGTTTCAATGTTAGGTACGAGAGATTTACTCTTGTTCATCCGGGTCGTTTATGAAATTTTGGAGGCTTTACACAATTTAGTAAAAGACTTTAGCAAAAATATATATTTTAAAAATAATTTAAGAATCTATGTGTATATATATTAACTCTTGAAGTTTAATATTTCACTTACCTATGCAAGGACTTGTTCATGCTGTGGGAAGAAGTGAGCCTTAGAGACTAGACTTTATGGATTACACGACGTGATCAAATATAATTTTCAAAAATACATGAAGAATATACTTTTATGCTTTGTCAACTCTTCATCATCTAAATACCACCGATCAACTTCTCTTTCTCTCCCTCTCGGTTTCACGTTAGCAAAGATGGCAGAGAAACAGTTTGCCGAAGAAGCAGATGTCAAGATCAGAGCTGCTGCGGCGGCCTCGGATCTTGAACATATGGCTGCTGAGTCATCCGTGGTTCCAGACTTCGAGAGAGGTAGGTTCTACGACGTGTATTCAGCCAGGAGGAACGAGCGGTTGAAGAGGAGGAAAGGAGGAGAAGAAGAAGATGCTGTAGTCAAAGGAACTCTGTACAATCTCGGAGTGGATCCCATGCCGACCAAGAGAAGAGGAACCTTTAAGAAGAAGAAGACGGTGGTTGAGTCATCAACAACAACGCCGAGGTATTCTCTGAGGAGCACAGTTACCAAAGATAACAAGAAGCCTCTGAGTGTCGCTGTAAGTACTATGAAAACTGTCAGTAGCACCAGGAGGGTTATGAGTATCTGATCCTGCTCGACTTCTACTCTTTGCTTTTGCTTTTGTGTTGCTTTTGTGATTCTGTTAGGAAATCGAAGTTTGGGGTTTTGATTTCCTTCTATCTAATATTTGCAGTATTGTTCTGCTGTCGGGATGTCGACATAAATAAACCCATGAAACTTGGTTTGTTTTGTTTATTATCTATTACCCATACATTCTGATACGCTTTGTCAATCAAATGCGTATCTTTTTGCTTCAGTAAAACTAAAATGTTGTTGTGTGTTTCAAGATCATATAGGCTTTAACATAGACACTGCCTCATTTGATTATCATCTTGAAGAAGTGACACAAACATGTTATTGTTTTGTTTTCTCAGTTACTCATACATTCTTATCTATTAAATGCCTATATTATTGCTTCATTGACACAAACCTGTTTTGTTTTGTTATTCTTATTCCACAAAGAATTTGAGTAACATGTTCATAGAAAAATGGTATCTATGAGTATGTACTGTCGCATGATGTTTAGAAACCCAATCATTGTTAGATGATTATGTGTTTGGAACAGAATCCTTGAGACTTACTGAAACCGAGTAGTGAACTATTATGTTACTGTCTTGCTTGTATTGACAACTTGACCAGACTGAGTTTGTGTAGTGAGTCTCTGATAGCGAATTGAATCCAATAACAATCAGTTTTGTAAATTGACAAGATCCAAAAACCAATAGCCGCATGACTCTTATCATCGGTTCCGTTCAAAAAAATATTGGTAAGTGTCAATATTTTTGTTTGTTTTTTGTAAGAACATTTAAGTAATCCTGGTACAACAAAACAAACAAAACACTGAAAAGAACAAACATCACAAAGACGTAATCATCCTCATTCACTTCAAGGTTCTTCAACTTTGATTCCAACTCATAATCCTCTTCATCTTCTTCATCAGGATCATTCTCATCCAAATCTCCAAGTAACTCCGGCTTTTTCTTAAATATCTCTCTAACTTCTTCAACACCTTCCTCTGATATGATATTCCCATCTATGTTCAACAGCTTGAAAGCTTATTTCTTCATAACAACCCCAGCCAAGGCCACTGCTCCATCTCTTCTTATGTAATTATTGCTCATATCAATATACTGCAACTTCGAATGATCCTCTTCCACACTCTTTTCTATCTGAATACACCCCTCGTCTCTCAGCTAATTCTCAGACGAATTCAACTTGTTCAAATCCTGGTTCGCTGCTACACACGCTGCGATAGCTGAAGCTGCTTCAGAAGTTATATCATTCCCCGCCATCTCAAGAACTTCAACGGGCGAAGCAGACTCCTTGAGAGCGTCTGCTACGGCTATAGTTATGAAAGTGAAGTACCCTCAGCTTCTCCGTTGAAGGAATCAGCTCTGAAACCGCTTGTGCAGCTTCTTTAGAGATACCATCGTTCATCAAATAGAGCTCTTCCAAAGAGCTCAGAGAATTCAAGAGCGTGCCAAACGCTCTAACACCCTTCTCACCCAACGCATTGTCTGATAAGTTGAGAGACGAGAGAACATTACCTTGCAGAGCGTTCGAGAATAGATTCATAACATCAAGAGCTTCAACCTTAAGCTGATGTTTCAGAGAAGCTAAGATAGGCTCAGCGACACGAGCAGCTCCTAAACCAAAACTCCTATTGCTAAAACATATCTGTAAATTTATATAGTGATTTTGATATGTAAAAATGAGTTATAAACTTTGGTATAATAATTAATAGATAATTTTTTTCATGTATAAACTGTGGTAAGTAATGTTTAAATTATAAGTACTAACAATATAGAAACTGATTTCTCAAATATATTATAGAATTTGTACCAATACATTACCAATATTGCTTTTGTTCTATAATAGAAAACGTTTATAAACATTAGCAAAATTAATAAATTACCTTTTTAAAAAGGATATTATTAATAATATAAACGTTAACTAATAATAAATAATGCAGTAAACATTATTGGTCAACCAATTTTTAATAAAATTAATTATTTTAAAACTATCAAAATATATTATATTGTGAAACATATTCTTCTGCTTATATTAGCAATTTAAACTATAAAATAATTTTGTTTAAGTAAATCAAATGGAAATAAGAAAGTTTATAAAAAATTTATGATCAAGTAAATAGTTGTATATATTGTTAATAATATTTTATTAACTAACCAAAAGTAAACATTGGACTTTGTTGATGTTTTGAATATATGTTTCAAAAAAAATTAAACTGTTTAAAAAGTAAAAAAAAAACTTCGACAACTAATGGAAACAATAAAACACTAACTTAATTTCTAATACAAGCAATTTTCATTGATGTTTATTTAAAATTTGTTTAAGAAAAATTGACCAAGAAGATAACTTAAAAGTATAACTCAACTCTACTCAAACACAAATTCAAAAATTTAAAACTAATTTATGGTAACATTTTTATGAATATTCTTAACTCAAACTAAATTAAGTCTAAATCATGTTACCAATCAAAGTCTAAATCTTCCCTTAACAATGAATCAAGTTTGTGGAACATAAATATAAAAAATTCTATAAACGTATTCCAACTAAGTTTTATTAAATTTTTTAATAACTATTTTATATTCAGTTTAATATGTTAACTAATTATTTTGTTCATTTTGATACATTAAATTTTTAAATTGTGTTTGTTTTAGTACTCAAATTATATTTATTATAATCAAAAATATTAATAAATATCAAAAGATAGTTAAAATTTTCCAAAATTTAGAAACAAATCTTAAAAATTTCTAATGTTATGTAAACATATACATGATTCCCACCTTAAACCCCATTGCTAAGCTTACAAATGCGAATGTAATTGCAGTTTTTTCTCAATTTGATTTTCGTTGCTATTTGGGCAAATGTTCAATGGTAATTGGTTCAAACAACTTGGGTCTATTAGAGATCAAGGGAATCATTATTTGTGTTGGTGTTATATCAGTTTAGATCAAACTAGTGCTAACTAGTGCTCAATTTTTTATTTCTGGTTTAACTCCATACCAAATTAGACTATATATATGTTTGACATATTTTTGAAATTGTAGGTCAAACTTTCTAATGAAGTTTCAGATACAAAATAGTCATTTCTTTGAAGACTGATTGTCACCAAAAGAGATATTAATACAATACAATGGCCAAAATTAATCAAACCCACACATCAAATTACTAAAGCATTTCAAAATAATGTTTAATTATAATCATTATTACGACATGAAAATAATGGATAGTAAATTGTACAGAGAATGACCATAAGCATATGTATGAAACATTCATTTTGATTAGTTTATAAATAAATTTATCTTATTTTATTATTGTTAGAAAAAACTAAAGTAAAATCAATAAGCTTAAGGTATGTGAACACGTATATTCATTTATCTTTTTTACTAAAAAAATATTATATTTTACTTATTTTTTCATTACTTTTTTTGTATTTAATCCGATGGAGTGACAACACACAACACATGAATATAACACCTTCCAAAAAATTCAAATTCATGTATGATGATATATTTCTATTTCAGTTCTCTTTAATTTCAAAATGTTGCTAATTATTTTTCTTTCCATTTTGATAGACCATGGTGAGCAAAGAAAGCCGGCAAAGTACATTGACGAGGAGGCAAACTACTACATGCTAAAGATGATAAACTCTTAGCATGTGGCAATCTTCAACGCAGAAGAGCTTAGAAATGTTATGAGTGGAATGCCTACTATCGATGGTAAGTTTGAACTCTTATATTCAATTTTATGTTTTTTATTGGGGCTTTGAAACAAACAGAAACCTATGAGAATCATGTATGAAATTAAATTGTTATTCAATAATTTTGGAGGTGTTGGAATCTTTCGAGCACACTTACAAGGCTAAATTTCTGGGCTTCGTCATTGGAACACTGCGGATACGGTGAATTCAATTTCAAGATAACCATTGGATGTGTAGGAAATCTATGTTGTACAATTGTTTTTGTTTCAGGTCCTGTCAGACGGCTTGAAACCGACTATCATGAGAAGTGTGGCTGCTAATCGTATGCTGCTGGATATACATGATTTTAAATCACTATCTTATACATCTAATTATTTCTTGTACAGCGTGTCTATCAACTAATCTATTTCTCATCTATTGCAGTGCTAAACAACTAGACCTTCCAAGATACTCTTCAAAGGAGCAAATTAAGGAGAAGTTACTACGTGCCATTCGAGAATGTGATTGTTTTGGTTTTGGTGTAGTGGGGTCTTGGTTTTAGATAGACAATCATACTGATTTGCTTGTTTTCAATTTATTATAAATTTTAGCCATTGAGTTGCTATGGAGGTGTGTGTGCCAATGGCTTTGAACTTATTTATAGTCGTATGTTATTGATCAGATGTTCCTTGTGTCTTCTATGTAACCTACAAAATGACACAAAGTTTAACTAACACAAGGTTGAATATTCTCACTCAACTTCTTTTTTATTTTAATGTGATTTAGTTGTAAAGTGAGTTATGACTATTACAAAAGTCAAGCTATTGAAAGAATGTGCGTAATCTTTAAGGGGGTGTATTGAATCTGAAATTTGAAGCAATTTGATTTTTAATGAGTTTGTAGATGATTGTAGGAGAATTTAGAGAATTTGGTGTGATTTTTGTTAAAACACTCTAGAATCTTATCTAAAACAGTGAGATTTGGATTTTTATTTTTATAACTAAGAACTCCCCTACAATTAAAGTACTCTAAAATCTCCAACTTAAATTTTGTTCAATAATAGTAGATTTCAAAGTGTTTTATAAAATGATAAGTTCAATAACATTGTTTTTTAAAACACTCGTTTGAATAACAGTGGATTTGTATATTTTGAAAAATATGTTGATATTTATTTTTCATGTAATTATTGGGGTTTGGCAAAATGAATCTGAGGAACAGAACCGATACCGATCCGAAAATATAGTATCAAACCCGAACATAAATTGATTAAATATTCGAATTATTCAAAATTTTGTTATTTAGAGAACCGAATCTGATCCGAACCGTATTCGGGTACCCGAATTTATCTAAAAATAGATTTAAATACTTATATATATATTAATTATTTTTAGATTTAACGTATATAAAACATCAAGAATGATACTTTTAAATTGGTCTAAATACTTGAAAATATATATAGATAGTCAAAAGTAAATATCTGAAATAGTTAAAGTATACTCAATCACCAAAAATACTTAAAATAATTATTGATTTCGTATCCAAAATTTTAAATCAAGCCAATTGATATGTTAAGCTTAGATATTATGACATATGTTATTCAAATTTATAGGTAATATATTATTTTATTTATAGATTTTGAGAAATTTAAAATAGAAAAATGATTTAAAACTTTAAAAATAATTTAAAAGGGTTATCCAAACCCGAACCAAACCCGCAAAGATCCGAATCGAACTCAAACCAAAATTTAGAGACATCCTAATAGGGCTGAAATCTTTGATCCCGAAAACCCGAAACGCAAACTGATCAGAACCAAACCCGTATGGGTACCCGAAAGCCCATCCCTAGTCATTATTATATATTGTATATTGTCATCATATAATTAATCGTATTTTATACGTACCATCATATAAGTAATCATATAATTAATAGTATTTTATATATACCATCATATAAATAATTACATATATTATATTTTTATAACTTACTATGAAATATAAAAACCATAATTTGAGTTGGTATTTCAAATTGAGCTTTGTATTGTATTTTTCTTATATATATTGACAACATTTTTTTTATAATGGTTATTGAAAAATAGTTTAGTAAAAATCCATTTTTGAATATATGTATATTTTTGAATCAATTTTTGATATAAATCAACTTTGAATTATTATTTTGATTTGAAATATGTATATAAAGTTTAAATTTTGTTTTATGGTTAGTTTAGAAAAAAAAAGTTTTAGGCAATTAGATTGACCCATTTTCGTATATTTTAAAACTGGCCCAGATCGATAATTTTTTATAATATGATAGACTTTCAATTTTTCTTAATAACATGAGCCCATTACCTTTTTTTCTTGATACTATTATCCTTGTTTCCAAACAAAATTAAGTTTTTTAAAAAGACTACAATTCATGTTTCCAAACACTTTAAATTTTTTTAATAGTCTTATTCAAGTTTCTAAACAATCTCATTGTGTACTTCAACTTTAATAATATAGATTACTTGAAACTCTTAGTTGAATACACCCCTAAGTAAATTGGGACCAATGAGACAACTAGTGGTTACTCATCGGAATGCCAAGCTGGCACTGACATGAGGGGAATACGATGACTATCGGATTCTTCTAGTGCAAGTAAACATGTTTTGTCTGCTCTTGCAGAAACTAAATATCACATTCAGACGGGATCCAGACAGCCTCAGATTCACACCAAGGGTCAACAAATTAAAGTCCATCGAGGAGAAGAACCAAAAGGCTTGAGGCAACAACTACTACGACCTGGCTTGATTTATAAACATCACTAATGCAAATTTGAATTGATAGAAGGATTTTGATACAATGAGAAACCTCTGAAACTTAAAAATCAGTAGTAGACAAGCATTAAAATCTTACAAAACATGAAACACCTTTCTTCTCTTTGTCTTGGTGTGTCTTCTCTTCTCCACATTTTGAATCATGACTCATGAGCAACCCAAGCCTATACTTTAGAATTAACTTTTTTCTTCTCGACTTTCTTATGTGCTTCAGACTTGTCTCTTCCATCATTTAAAAGACATTTCACGCCTCTTCTTGGGGTTAGGATCTGGGTTTCCTTTTCTCATCATAGCCACAAACTCCTCATAGTTTATCCTCCCATCCTACACAAACAAAATGTTTATTTTATATAAATATTGTTGAATGTTCTTATCATCAAAGTTATCAAAGCTTAGTGAAAAGGGTCTTTCTTACATTGTCTCCATCAACCTCAGAGATGATTTCCTTAATGTCCCTGCCATCATTCATGCCGAACTCCCTCAGGGCTTGCTCCAGCTCTTCCATTGTGATATATCTAGAAACCAACACCATCATTGTGTTTAGTTGGTTTCAACTAAACTATATCAGAAACTGTTATATACAATGTGCTGTTTACTTACCCACTGTTGTCTTTGTCAAAGTGTTGGAAAGCTGAGTAGAGATGCTCTTCTCTGTCGAGTCTATTGATGTGCATTGTTGCTGCTATAAATTCTCCATAGTCTATTGTTCCATTTCCGTCCGCATCAGCCTATAGGAAACAGAAAAAAAAATCAGTTATTTATGCATCTTAGTAGATAGAAAGATAGCACACAAGAACAAAAGAAAAAGTCTTACTGCTTCCATTAGTTGCTGGACTTCATATTCGGACAACCTTGTACCTTGCTTGGCAAGTCCCTGTCTTAGTTCCTCAAGAGTTATTGTTCCGCTGTCATCAGTGTCCATGCCTTTAAACATCTCCTTTAGCCCCATGATTTCTTCCTCTGATAAGCACCCGGCTATCACCTGTTTATGAGGCCAGTGAGACCAGTAGAGTCATCATCATATATTATGTATATGCTTTTGAGAAGACAGAATAAACTTACCCTTAAAGCAACTTTCTTGAAATTGTTCATCGCTTTGAATTGCTTGAGCCTTGACATAACAGCATTGTCAAGAGGAACATCTGGTGCTTCTCCATCCTCCTTGATCCATGGATGGTCTTTAAGGAAAAACAAAAAAAATGTTATTAAAATGAAATATAGGAGTGCATTCTTGTTCTTGAAATGGGAAAGTGCATTTTTGTTCTTGAAATGGGAAAGTGCTTACTGAGAACTTGAGCAGCGGTTAATCTTTGCTTTGGATCAGAGTTTAGCATCTTCCTAACAAGATCTTTTGCCTGATGTGAGATGGCTGGCCATGGATCGGTCGAAAAATCAATCTGTCCACTTAGAATGGCGTTGAAAATCCCATTCTCAGATTCTGTAAAACATGAATGATGAATCAAACTTTTATCATGTCTTTGTTTTAAGAGAGATAAATAGAGAGAATGAATCAAGAATCTTATAATTACCAGCCCAGAAAGGTGGAACACCAGACAAGAGAATGTACAACATGACACCAATGCTCCAAATATCAGCCTCTGGTCCATACTTCCTCCTCAAAACCTCAGGTGCAATGTAATAAGCACTTCCCACAATATCTTTAAACTCCTCTCCTGGCTTGTAGAACACGGAAAGCCCAAAGTCTGTTGCCTTGAGAGGAGAGTTCTCATCTTTGTTAAGAAGCAAAAAGTTCTCAGGCTTCAAGTCCCTGTGAATAACCCCCATGGAATGACAGGTATGGATAATCTGAACAATGGTCCTTAGCAAGGACGCAGCAGCTCTCTCAGAGTAATGTCCTTTAGCAATGATCCTATCGAACAACTCTCCTCCTGCGCAAAGCTCCATGACCAAATGCACTGAATGTTTATCCTCATAGGCTCCTTTGAGCTCAACGATGTTCGGTTGACCCGTCAAGTGATGCATTATCTGCACCTCCCTTCTCACATCTTCGATGTCCTCTTTGTTCACCAGCTTCCTTTTGGCAATGGTCTTGCACGCGAACTGCAACCCCGTGGCCTTTTGTGTGCAGAGATGGGTCACACCAAACTGTCCACGACCAAGCTCTTTCCCTAATGAGTATGAGCTTTTTACATCTTCCATTGGTCGGCCTAATACGGGACCTATGGGTCCTTGTTTGGTTGCAGGAGGGGGAGATGCTGGTGGGTGTCTAGAAGCTTTCACAGAGGCTTCAGCACTGACTCCATTTTCATAAGTGGGTTCGCCATTGTTGTTCCCTGTGTCTCGTCCGCAACAATTTCCCATTGTTGCTTAAAGGGGGTGGGGAGAGGAAGAAAGCTCTCAACCAAGAAGAGAAAAAAAAAATACGATTTTTGAAAGATTTTTTTTTTCTCTTCTTACTTCCTCTGTCTGTTTTTTTAGGGTTTGGTTTCTTCTTTAGCAAGAAATGTTTAGGAGGTTTTGCTTATGAAATGGCTATGAATAGCATTTTTCTGTTTTTGCAAGTAGTTTTTCTTTTTGCTGGCCTTCAGTTTTCAAAACGTCTCCTAGGAACCACACGCCTCTCTGTGCTTTGTTATCTAAAGCTATATTAGATTTGTTTATTTTAGGAATTTTACAAAAGGTTGAGAGCATTTCATGGAGAATTAGGAGGTTGCTAGCTTGTATATTATAATGTCTAATTTGAACACTATATTGTATAATTTATTATATACGATTTGTAATTATTTTGGTATAAGAATACAAGAAAAAGAGAGAAAATTATAGGATGAGGCTCTAGTTTCAGTAAGTAGGAATTGAAGGGTCGACCTTGAGAGAATAGGCTTGTATACCACCAGCCACAGTGTACACACTCTTGAAGCCCTGTGAAACAAGACAAGACAACACATCAGGATGTTAACAAACTAATATGATAAGGAGCTGGAACAGCTTTTTACCTGAGACAGCAGCCAGTTTGCGACATTCAACGACCTGCCACCAGCCTTACACTTGCATATATAGGAAACAAAGGCCACGACTCAGAACTTAAGAATCATTTTAATATCGGAGGTTTCTTTAGTCATATCATCTTAAAATCATTAAACCAAAGTAAGAGTTGAGCAACTAAACTTTTTTTCAAGCTTATAGCATATGCATTGGCGGATGAGACTTAACAACATACCATGGCGAATGTATCCTTGTCAGGGTTCAGCTTTGAAGTGATTTCTGGCGCCCAGGATTCAAATTGGCGGAGTGGGAACACTTGAAATCCAGGCAAGGATGCTTTGGCTCTGGTATAAGTAGTGAAGAAAAAAAAACAATGTCAAACCACTATGGATTCTCTGTCCTTCTAAGATCAAAGTGTGTATCTAAATTGCAGAAGAAACAAAATTTGCAAACTTCACATAAATCATAATTTTTGTAATTTGGAGAGTAGGAAGCTTTGTCCTGACGAAGGAAAAGTATTATGTGAAGATGAGAAATAGAAAGGAAGTTACATCTCGTCAGGTTCTCTGACGTCAACTAACTGAGCCTCTTCCATGAAAAGTGGATCTTGCATTTTGGAATGCAGCTCCTCCACCTGAATATCTTTCACAGGTTCCCTGTCAATATAATACTTTCCCGTTACAACAACAGTGTGGGTAGAAAACGTCAGAGGATGGTTTACAGAAGAGTTATACCTCTCAGATAGAACTTGCAATAAGTGCCAGCCAAATTGGGTTTTACACGTCACCACATGATTCAGCTCTGCTTTAAACGCAGCTTCCTCAAACTCTGGCACCTGAAAGCAATTTAAAAGTGGTCTATGTCATTCTCTAATTATAGCAGGAACTTGCCAAAGTTGTTCAAACATTGCAGAATTACTTCTATCATTGGTTACATTCTACTAGTTCCATCTTCACATGAAATGTTAATACTAACAGATAATTGAGCAAGAACTATTACATCACCCAAGTGCCTGTGTCAATGCAATACCAATACCAATCTCATAACTATTTTGAAGAGAGGCATTACCATTTGACCTAGTTTGACCCATCCAAGTAAACCACCGTCCTTTTTGGATGGACAAATAGAGTACTCAGCTGCAAGTTCACTCATATCCTCACCTTCACAACAAACAATTACTTGAAAATCAGAATATAAATTTATAAGTTTTACAGGCCTGTGTAAATATGGTCAAATAAACGCTTAAGCTCATTTGAATCAAACGGATGAAAAGAGAATAAAGGAATCAAACCATCCAAGATTCTCTTCTGGAGTTCCGCAAAGAGCTCAGAATCACCCTCCTTAACAAGCACATGCTGCACCAGAATCTCTCTAGTTGGATTACTCCCACTGCTAAACGAAGCTGGAACAAGAAAAATATAGATACATTCACAGATATATCAACTTAGAAGAAGCTCGCAGTCAAGTCTTTGAGAATTGAGATACAGAACGTAAGGGGAGAAACAGTTAGATACCTCTCGCTTTGAGAGTTGAGAAGCCAGAGAGCCTAATCTGGTACGGGGAAGGAATGCGTGATTGGAGCTTCCGTCCGCCGAGAAATGAACGGGAGAATGTCGAGAACCAGCGGGGATGTGGAGGAGATGCGAGAACGAGAGTGGGAACAACGGAGAGTCTCAGAGCGGCGGAGAAAGAAGCTGCCGCCGGAGATGACGCCGCCGATAGAATTCCAGTCACTCTAAACATGGTGGGGGCTCAAGAGGGGGTAACGAGTTCGAATGTGGAAGAGTGAGAGGCTATCACTTATTAAGAGTGTAACTGTGGGTCCCACACAAAATTACTTATTATTGTCACAATATTCGAGTAATTCTCG
The DNA here is from genome assembly GCF_000309985.2 of Brassica rapa. Classification (NCBI taxonomy): domain Eukaryota; kingdom Viridiplantae; phylum Streptophyta; class Magnoliopsida; order Brassicales; family Brassicaceae; genus Brassica; species Brassica rapa. Next base: position 3,877,525 of record NC_024796.2, read on the forward strand.
GAATGTTGGGTTCTTTTTGTACCAATTACAAAATTTTATGAAATAAACAGTAAAATAGTTTTTTTTTTGAACGTCTGATTAATTATGGTATTACAACGATGAGAAATATTACATAGACGATTCTACAGCCGACAATTCTACCATCATATGAGAATGCACGTCTGACTGCATCGCTCGAGCCGCCCTATGAGATCCTTGTTCGATGACACGCCCTTGCACCATGCTGAAGACCTCTTGTAACCCTTTTTCTCCATGATCTGCATAATTTGCGTTTTCTGGGGTTTGAACTCCAGACCTCCTGGTGTAGAAGTATTAATGAACCCTTAATCAAACCACTGGACTAAGGGGACTTCCACACAGTAAAATAGTTTTATTAAACAATTCTGCGAAGTATGCTTTGCCGATGCCAAAAGAAAAAAAAGGTATGCTTTGCTCATAATCCAAGGGGACTCGCCTTATATACCATGACAGAAAGAATACGAATCAAATAGCAAACTAAAAAGCCGTCAATAATTGTTACAAAATAATGAGCTAACTTATTCCTTGATTGACAAAAAAGGACATATATGCTACATACAATGAGATTGAGATAGAAAAATAACAAACAAACAAACAAGGCTACAAAATCAACCTCCTCCTGCCCGTTTAAGTTGATGGGGACGAGGGGATAACCGAATCGGGAGTTTGAGATGATGGTGTCCACGCATATAGAAGCATGCCTAGTACGAGTATCACTGTGCCTGCCACGAACCCTGTTGGAAGTGCAGATGCGACTCCAAGGTACGGTAAGGGAAGCGTGAAGAAGTAAACCGCTATGGGCACTGCACAGCCAAAGCCAACACAAGATTCTGTATTGTTAGAAAAGGCTTATCTTATGTATATTCTAAGTGATGTTACACCAGAGATGACCGTGTGCTTGATAGAGAAGGCTATAACGAGAGGAGTGTTGTACCTGAAACGGTGGATGCCAGAGACGACACAACAGCAGATGAGATCTTGATAAGGCGTAGAAGAGAGATGTTGTAAGCCATGTTCATCATTACAAACATTATCGGAAGAAGGGGCGCCCCTTCGCATCCTGTTGTCAAAACCAAACCGAGCGTGTTGAATGCTTTGCACAGAAGACAAAAAAACAAGGAGATACTCGAGCATGAGGCAGAAGACATCAACTAACCTGTTGTTTTAGCACCAATGTTCAGAAAGCAAGCACCTCCGTCTTTTAGATAGCTTGGTAGTTGGTAAAACGGTATGCCCCAAAGTTTTGAAAGAAAAGGAAGAAGCAATGCAATGCATATAACCTGGGTTGAGTTGACCACAGAAACAGCCACATTAGCTAGCAAATAGATTGCTAACAACAGAAAATGATCATATGCTGAAAACAAAGAGCACTTACTTGGAACATTGAACCATATGAGTTTACAACAAAGAGATCAAGTGAAGCACCCTGTAATACGAATTTCTTTCAGAATTCAAAAAAGAATGCAAATGCTGTTGAAGTGTCTCGACGGCTTAATTACCTTCAACCGCTTTTTGCTATCTATAAAGATGATTTCCTACAAGGATATGAAATTTACTGTTAAGAGAGAAGAACCAAAAATCTTGTAGTTGGCGATACAACTAGCTAATGACTGACAAACCTTCATTACTGTATCTGCTCCTTGAAGCATAAACGATAATACCATAAGAAGACTCCAAAATATTCCAGCATCTTTAAATGAATGAGCGGCCCCTGATCCACTGGAACATGCAAAAAAAAAAAAATTATTACTTAAACCAAACATGCTTGACATGACATATCTTGTTAAACTGGCAACGCTGTGTCCTATGACAAGTCTAACAAAAGAAACCAAGTTACTTCAATATCAAGTAAGTTAATCGAGCTGGCTAACCTTGCCACACTGACGATTACACCAAATGCTACAAGAACACATCCAAATAGTTGGTTTATTCTATATCTCCTCCCGAGAAAAACCATGGAGAATAGAATTTGCCAAATAAGAAACGTCTGCAAAGTAATAAAACGACTAGAATTAACTCTAAAACATTTGTCAGAGAAGAACCATGTTTTTATCAGCTATAATTCAAGAAAAACAGAGTTTGAGGGAAGTAGCTTTTGACACACCAAAACGAAATTTAGGATAATTAATGTTGTACTATGAACTTATGGAAGATAGAGATAATAATGTTTTAAGCTTCTAACCTGAGATAAAACTGTAGTAGATGGTCCAGAGAGATTTGCTGAGTCAACAAAAAGGAGAGTAAGCAAGACAAACAGGGTTAGTTTTTCCTGTATTGCATGCATCAATAATGTTTTGATGCAATTTCATCGAACAGATAGAAGTATACAGCAGAAAACGGGAAAGGGGATGAAATGTTAAGGGTAGAATCAATGTAAAAATACCTGCAGCAGCCATCCCCGAAGTTAAAGCAAGAGACTCCAAAATGCCAACAATTAAAAATGGAATTTTCGGAACTGATAGCATCTCTTTTGTAACAATCCCAGCTCGGTATCTGAAATACAGTATAGAAAAGTATACAGCTACATACCTGCAAGAAGGAAATGGAAAAGAGAGAGAGAAAAAAATTAGTTGTAAATTATACTTGTTAATATAAAACAAGATACATTCAGGAAATTGAGTATTGTTCAATGTTTGTCCACATTGAACAACCAGAACCAAAAAAGAAGTATTAGAACAAATCCAACCAAAAAGTCATTAATTCACTGCTGCAAATCCAACGAGAAAGTCATTGACTCAGTAATAAAAAAACTACTCTTTAACTCTTAAGTAGGTGACCCAGAGAAACTGGCACGTGAGGAAAAAGTTATATACTGTACGCGAAAGAAAAAATAAAGCGGTGGACAACTATGACCCAGTTCATAAAGAGAATCTTGTGACAATTACAGAATTTTATAATGCATACGAATATTTGAGATTCGCATTCTCCAAAACAGTACATACGACATATACCAACTTTCCCACATCCAACAATCGTCAATTACTAGATTACGGAATGTAATCAAAAACAATAATCTGAAATCTAAACTTGACTTAATCAAATCCACATACTAATTTTAAGCATTTCAGAGAGAGGAATCGTTTACCCGAAAGTGGAAAGCTGAGCGAGGAAGAAGGGATATTGTTTAAGAGGAATAAGCGCCAGCTTATACATTACGCGGTTCCCCACTCCCAGCGCCGCCGTGACCGCCGCCGCGATTACTATCTCGGTCGTCCTGTCGTGTTTTCCGGCGAGAGCGTGATCGTCGGTTTTTCCACCGGGCGACGCCTCTGGCTTCTTCTCCTTCTCCTCCTTGGCGACTTCGAAATCGTCAGATCCGTCCCAGAACTTCGCGGAAGGAACCGCCTCGATTGGCCACGGCCTGGACCGTTGAGATGGCCGGAGGAGGACGAGAGGCGGTGCGCCTTGTATTTGATTTCGACAGATTAGGGAGATTGATTGAGGTGGATTCGCATTGCGCCGTTTGATTGAGCTCATCGACACCGTCGAACCGGCGATTAACCGGCCGGAGCTCGTCGCCATGGTTTAAACAGGTTCGGTGGAGAGATTAACAAGAAGAGAGAAGAGAGAGAGGGAGAGGTGAGAGGAGAGGTGTAATTGTGTCGACTACTTTATACTGACATCACACGAAAGACGAAACTACCTCCTGTGCTACGTTCAATCTGTTTGAGGTCAATTTGTAAATTTTATTTCTTTTGGGGCCAATTTGTAAATTCTTTAAAAAGAAAGTTTGTTAAGTAGATGATGACTATGCCACATGTGCTACGTTTTTGTGTGTGTTCTTTTCTCCTATAAAATAATCGGCTTCACCTTTTCCAAATCACAATGTGGCGGCGCAGCCAAATCATAATTGTCACGGCGTAGTCTCAGTGGCTCTACATTTGGTATTGCCTTACCATTTTTAATCGAGAGTTCTGATCAGGCTATAACTGAGAGAAATTAAAGACACAACAATACCAAACTTTTTCTATGATAAACCACTAATCCAAAAGCATTCAATTTTTTGGTGCTAAACTAATAGTATAGTCCAACACACGTTCGTTGATTGTATTGTCTTATTTAGTTGGAAGTAACATCTTCTTTAGATCCTTGATTAGAAGGGCTCTCATCTAAAGTTGGGTGTGATGTGGCATAAGTCAAGCCATCTAAAGTTGGGGGGGGGGGGGGGGGGGGGTGATGTGGCATAAGTCAAGTTTATCATTTAAGAACCAATCGAAATCAGATTAGTTTGATGATTCAACTAAAATACGTAATCAAATGATGGTGGGCTAATGGTGGTTCTCATTTTAAGGAAAAGTTGTCTTATAAGTTATAAGTTCACAAAAATTGTCATTTTTTGAAGATGAAATTATATAAAAAATAAAATAATTTTGCAAGTTAAAGTGGGGCCACACTCTAAATCTATTAGAAAATCTTGCGAATGGACTACTCCACACTACATTCACTCTTTCTTATGTTCAAGACTTTGATTGTCTCCTGATTATATACAAAAAAAAAACTAAAATATCTGGGTTCACCTAGTAATGACTCATAATTGAAGGGCATGAATTTATTATATAGTATTGTTTTGGATATATTAAAGGATATTTCAAAATCAGATTAATGAGTTTTCATTAAACAGTTCAAATATTATACGATGCATTTAATTCTTCATATGTATTCAGTTTTACTCCATCCTGTTCAAAATAATACATGTTTTAGAATTTTTCACATTTTTTTAATAAAACATATTAAAACATAGTTATAAATGTACAGTTTTTTGTAATTTTATATTTCATATATTTTTAAACCAATAAGATTTAAAAAAAATATAATTAATATTTTTGAATTTTACAAGTTTTTATTATTAATTGACAAGATTTGCACTGGAAATATAAAAAATATACTCCATCTGTTTCATATAGTTGATATTTTTTAGAAAATGTTTGTTGTTACAAAATAGATATGTTTTGAAGTTTTGATATATTTATATTATTTTAACTTTAATGAAAATTGTGTAACTAATTAGATTTTGCAATTATTTTTTTAATTGGTTCAATAATTTTTAAATTATATTTGCAAAGTTATTTTTTGGAGAAAAATCGAATTTTTAATCTTTGTGTAATGAGTTAAAACATTATGTATTGTGAAATAAAATAAGTATCTTTTTGAAACAATTTTTCTTTCTTGAATATGCATCCTTTTGAAATGGAAGAAATATTATTTTATCGTCAGTTTTGATTTAAAATACCACGTATATTATTATTAACTACTACATGAATCTGTAACTAAACGGATGGGCATGATGTAAGTATACTTTTATTAGTTAATTTCTTGAAATAAGGCTCATAATGTGGGCTTTCTATTATACTGCCATGCACCATTCTATTTCCATGCATTGAATCCATATGCAGCCATCAAACTTGATTCAACGGTGTCCAACGCCTTTAAAATACTGTAAATGTTTGTATTTTATATCAAATCTGATTATTATAATATGTCCACTATGTGACTAAAAACATTAAAAAAGTATAGCCACCATTTTTGACACATATTTGTCAAAATACACGATTTTTCCGTTTGATAAGATCACATGACTTACAGAAGAAAAAAAACGGGTGGATCCGTACGTTGTAAATCTAACCAAATTTTATGACATGTGACAAAAAATGTTCAATACGGTTGTGTTGGCATAGTTGTCCATTTATGATTCATCACCTTCAAGACGAAGTTCTTCCTCTATGCATAATTGTCCATTTATGGTTCATCATCTTCAAGACGAAGTTCTTCCTCTCTACCTCAATGATTCCATGTGAAAGAAAAAACCTCATTGATCAAAAAAAAAAGAAAAAAAAAAAAACCTCAGTAGACTGTATAATATAGTGTATAATCAGTAAATAATAACTGCAAACACAACACGTTCACAAATATGAATACGATGAACATTGATACACAAAAAGAGGAACAAAACTCGCATCAAACATGAAAAAGTGTCAAATTAATTCAAGATCAAGGGGCTATAAGCTATAACTGAATTGTCAAAAATCACTTATATATTAGTGTTAGTTTCTGTAAAACCAAGTGTTTGTTTCTGTAAACAAGACATGGCTCAACGACAGAACTTTTTGTGGATTCACCGCTGATTGCCGAGGTTTTAGCTGTTCGCGAAGCTCTGCTTCAGGCCAAGGCTTTCTAACTCTCCAAAATTTGTCTCGAATCAGATAATCAAGTGCTGATCAATCAGCTCACCTCGAAAGTCGAAACGTTACTGAACTCTACGAAATCAATCAATTTGGACAAGGGAATCTATCTTCCTCCTTTATCTCTCTTAATTTCTCTTATGTCTTCAGATGTTTGAACTCTGCAGTGGATGTTTTAGCTAAAGCTGCTCTGTATAACTTCAACTTAGTATTGTCTCAATAAACTTTTCTATAAATAAACTTTCAATATGTCCATTCGAGATAGTGTTTTTAATCAGTTCATCTTTGAATCGGTAAGAAATATCTTTCATTTTATTTGGACCAACAAACAATGTTGAAGTTTTAAATTCATGTCTATTATATGTCTCCAATGCAAAACTAATTAGTAGTTTTTATTTTTTTATTTATGAGTTGATTACTCAAAAAATCTTATGTATTAGTGTTAATATTTTAAAAATACAGATGTAGAATCTCAACTTATGATCTCAAGAGCATGCCAAAATGTGAGTTTTGTGTGTGAGAGAAATTGCAATGTGTTTGCACAAATTTGTATCCAACATGGTTAAAAAAATCAATCAAGATTGGAGAGTCCATCTCCTTCTACATACAAGTAGATATAAATAATTAAACCAGAAAGTAGATTATTATGCGTTTACAAGGGAATGGAGTCGTAACGAGTGGAACTAAACTAAACTAAACTAAACGCAGCACCTAATCCGGAAAGAGGATCATACCAGCTGTTGCCTAGGTGGAGCACAGTGATTGGCTGGATCGATTTAAATACGACTTAAGTCCAACAAGACCCGACCCGTGACTTCTCCGACACTCATGGCCCCTCCCAATCTCTTTCTCTCTCTCATCACACAGCAGAAGTAGCTGGAAAGCAATGTCCCTTCTTCTTTCCTCTATCTAACACCTAAAATCATCTTCTGCTCTTACATCTCGCGGCGGAGCGACGGTTAATTGGGCGGCACTGTTGCGTATAATTCTTCAATTTGTCGGAGGAGGAGGAGAGAAGATTGGGGTTTTGGGAGATTGTTTGTTGCTGTTTCTATTGAGGTGAAATCGAAACCCGAGGCTGGATCTGAGATTATGCTGTTGAGGCAATGGAGGCTTCTTCTTTAGCTGCTTTGGAGCGGCCTCGAGGTGCTGCTGCTGCTTCTAATACGGTAAATGGAGGCTTCTTTTCTTCTCTTCTTTTTTCGATATACATTTTATCGTTATGTGAATAATTCATTTGTTTAGTTATGTTTGAAGGTTTTAGTTAGTTGTCTGAATTTCGGTTACTTATAGAGTTGCTACAAAAAGAACAAGTTTTATTGTACGCGATTGGAGTTTGGTAGATTGTATTCTCCGCATTAGAGTATCAGACATTGGTTCTTTTTGGAGTACACATGGCTTTTGATTAGTAGTGTGACAAGCTCTGATTAGCTGTTCCTTGTGTTCTTTAAGTCCGTAATCGCTCCTGTGCTTTTTAGCCAAACACTCTTATCCAGGGAAGTAGTTTCTCAGTTTAATAGAAATATCACACATGACAGATGTGTGAGGGTGTTTAATTGGCTGATTGAGTATTTTTGGATGGATGTCTGGTACCCAATATGAACTGAAAACAAATTAAATATTCTTAAATAGTTTTCGAAAATGTAAAATTTGATAACTAAGCTGCAGGATGATACTAATATTTATGTAACTCGCAATTTTTTTGACAGGTTTATAAGAGTGGTCCACTTTTCATATCTTCGAAAGGTATCCATCCATCCTTGTGTCCCAATCTTCTATTAAAGTTGTCACATTTCACTTATGTTCGTTCACTTGTTCAGTTCCCTGTGCTATTGGGATGACATAGTGCATTTAACGTTTTTTTTTGGTGTTTTTTTTGCTCAACAGGATTGGGTTGGACGTCTTGGAAGAAACGCTGGTTCATCCTCACACGTTCTTCTTTGGTCTTCTTCAAAAATGACCCTGTTAGTATTACAACCATACAGCCATTTTCCCCCCAATTGATTTTGATCAGTGTAGTTGACTTACTCCTTTAAAGTATGATAAGAATCATGAGAATTGTATACTAAATTTTCACAGGGTACGCTACCACAAAAGGGTGGTGAAGTTAACATAACTCTAGGTGGTATCGACTTAAATAACTCTGGAAGGTATGACAAATAATATCACTAATTGATTAGAAAACTACATGGAGTTCAACTTACAGTTAATTTTCGTTTTCAGTGTTGTGGTGCGAGAGGATAAGAAGTTATTGACCGTATTGTTTCCTGATGGGCGTGATGGAAGAGCTTTCACTCTTAAGGTGCTTCAACATCAGCACCGAATTTTGAAATACATTTACTCTATAATAACTATCTTTGTTCTATTGTTAACTTCTCTATTTGTGACCAACTTGGATGATACAGGCTGAGACGTATGAAGATTTGTGCGAGTGGAAAACTTCCCTTGAGCAGGCTCTTGCGCATGCCCCTAATGCAACACTCATCATGGGTCATAATGGAATATTCCGTCCTGAAACTAACGAGGCTAGCGAAGGTTCCTTTCATCAAAATATTTGTTCTAATCCATGTTACAGCTCTGGCCTAAGCATCTCACATCAATATATATTTTTCTTTTATTGTTCATAATTTCTAGGGAGGGATAAGCGTCCATTAAAATCATTGGTTGTTGGAAGACCAATCTTACTTGCTCTTGAGGATATTGATGGAAGCCCATCGTTTCTCGAGAAAGCTCTTCAGTTTATTGAGAACTATGGTAAGTTCTTGAGGAAAATATCACCATGCTTTATTGATTGCCTGGTCTTTCCTAAATGGTATCAGTTTGCTGTCTTTTGTCTCCTCAGGAACTAAAATTGAAGGAATATTAAGACAGTCTGCGGATGTGGAGGAGGTGGAACGTAGAGTTCAAGAATATGAACAAGGTACCAATAATTAAGTTTTAAACACATCTTGTCATGCTAATATAATATGTTCTTAGACTTCCCTGGTTCTAGAGCTTACTTATTTTTCCTTGTTCATCTCCAAACAATACGTAGGGAAAACTGAGTTCAGTTTCGATGAAGATCCGCATGTTATTGGAGACTGCATTAAGGTGTAGTTTCTTCTCAACTTCTTATTCTGTTAATTAATGCATTCTCACAATACTTAGGCATTCATTTCACTTGCAGCATGTATTGAGAGAGTTGCCTTCTTCTCCGGTCTCAGCATCTTGTTGCACTGCGCTGCTGGAAGCTTACAGTGAGTTCCCTTACCTCCTTCATACTTGTGGAGTGGACATCTGGCTGAAGCTCCTTTTAATTGGTTTTGCTGGATCAGGAATCGAGTCTAAGGAAGCTCGCATTAGTTCATTGCGCTCGGCTATGGCGGAAACGTTTCCTGAACCTAATAGACGTCTACTACAACGGTATGTTACCAGATCTCTCTTCTGGTCTGATTAGAGCCAATAGCTGAATCTGACTGCTAACAGTTCATAAGATATATTCAATGTTCAAGAATCATTTGTAAGGTGTTTTCTTTAACCTTTACATGTTTGCGTTGTACCCTTCAGGATTCTGAAAATGATGCATACAATCTCATCCCATTCCCACGAAAACCGAATGAGTCCATCTGCTGTAGCTGCTTGCATGGCTCCCCTCCTCTTACGTCCTCTACTCGCTGGTGAATGTGATCTAGAGGACGAGTTTGATGATAGTGGTGAAGACAACTCTGCTCAGCTTCTTGCTGCTGCTAATGCTGCCAATAACGCTCAAGCCATCATTACTACTCTCCTTGAGGATTATGGAAGTATTTTCGATGTAAGACAGCTCTCAGATAGTTTCATTCAGAATTTGATTGATGTTGTATTTCTCTTATAGTATCTGCATTTTTTTTTCAGGAAGAAAATATTCAAAGATGTTCCATTTCAACCGAGTCACATATTGGAAACAGTGGGCCTGATGATTCTAGTGATGATGACAACAACCTGAAAAATGATTACCGTAATGAAGAGAATGAAGTGGAACCAGTGACAGATGATGATGATAATGAGCGTGCGTTGAGTGGAAAAATGAGTGAGAGCAGCGCAGGCACATGCAGCGATCTTTATGAATACAAGGTTAGTTCTCCTTAGCCCAGTCTGAGCTCTCTTCCTTCAATGCGCTCACGTATCTATACCAAATTATTGTTTTGTTTTATATATCTTTTACATTTATATAAGATATATTCTAGTTTTGATTTTAATTATAAAGTTATTTTGATGAATTATCAAAATTAGATATACAAAACAAAATAAATTAGACAAATATGTGGATTTGTACCAACCTTATTGATTAGTTTAGCGGTTTAAACCGAATTAAACCGATTTAGAATGGTTTAAACCGATTTGAGTCATATAAATCGACTTTTAAGAAAATCATTTTGGCTGAGACCAATTTGCCTCCTAAACCAATTTTTAGAACTATGATGTATCTTATTCCTGCTATCTATACTAATGAATTAGAGTCTAGAAAAACTAATTATTTCATGATTGCTGGATACATTTTTTTGTAGGGATTCGTTGCTGATGACTCTGATATTGAATCACCGAGAGAGACAAATGGTCCAATACGTAATTCAAACGCACGAACAGATCATCTTGTGAGAAATCATTTTTTCAACTCCACGGATCAACAAGCTGGAGAGCAGCTACGTGATGATCCAACAAACTCACGTCTTGTAAATGTTACCGAGTCTTATCAATCAGGGAAGGTCCTTAACGAACTCACTCATGGAAGTACTTTTGCTTCTCCTGGTCTTGAATCATCAAGTGAGAAATCAGTGAATAAGAGCACTCCCTCGTCTGTTCATACAAAGCGCTCAACATTCTGGGGTCGAGGCAGTGTATGTGTTTTTGCTTATCTTGATCAAATAGTTCTTATAAGTATAATTGGATGCATGATATAAAACTCTTTTCCTCCAGTTTGTTATAAGTGTCACCCTTGCAGAATCATATAACATTTTCTTTTCATCTTTGTTTGTCACAGGCAAGAAAGTTATCCACAGATGGATCGTTTGATTCTTCAGGAGAAGACGAGTAAGACTTCTACTCTTGGCTGTATTATCTACCTCCATATATATGTAGAGAGAGAGAACGTTTCTTTTAACAGCATGACTTTGATTATCTATCAGTGAGATTACACTAGCTTGGTGTTTTTGTATTACTAATTGGTTGATCATTTGTTTGTAGGCTTGCTATACAGAGACTCGAGACAGCTAAAAATGAACTACGACAACGAATTGCAAAGGAGGTAAATTAATCTTCTGCTGCTGTAAATTTTTATTTTAGGACTTCATAAAGTCATTAACACGGGTCAATATTATTGTTTATAGGCCAGAGGTAATGCAATATTACAGGCTAGCTTAGAGAGAAGGAAGCAAGCACTGCACGAACGTCGTTTTTCGCTTGAACAAGATGTATATATGAATCCCTTCTCTCTACTACAATTAATCCTAAAGTCAAAAGAAATCTTATTCTGATTTGATGGGGAGTACTAATATAGGTGTCAAGATTACAAGAGCAGTTGCAAGCGGAGAGAGATCTCCGAGCAGCACTGGAGGTTGGTTTGAGCATGTCTTCTGGACATTTCAGCTCACATGGTGTGGATTCGAAAGTAAGTATTTACATTTATATGGAAATGTTATCTTTCTTCAGATCATTTAGTTAAAATACTTAACCATCCTTGTACATTTGAAGACGAGGGCTGAGCTTGAGGAAATTGCTCTTGCGGAGGCTGATGTTGCCAGGCTGAAGCAGAAAGTCGCAGAACTTCACCAGCAGCTTAACCAGCAACGTCAGACTAACTTAGGTTCTTTCTCAGATGCGCGTGATAATCATCAGTATCTTCAAAAGTGAGTTGTAATACTCTCACTCTACTTTCCTCACTATCTAAATTTTTGTTTTAATACGATGTTGTGTATTTTCTCCAGAAGGTTTCTTCAGCAAGATTTTGATTCCACTCTTGCCTTTGTAAATCATGAAAGAAAACAAAGACACGAGGTAGTTTTTACTTGTGTTTATGTTACATCGATCATCGTCTTGCATAGTTAAGATTAAACCAATAGAGTTTTAATGTTTGAGCTGCAGGAGAATGTGCTGGGAGCGGATTGGAGAAATAGTAAAGGAGCAGGATCTTTTGGTGTTGGCAATAGCAGGCAACCATCTCGTAAGCAAACACCAGAATCAAAAAGCAGTGAAGACTATGGAAAGATGTCTATAGACAATTTCTCAGGCGTAGATTCTCCCTCTCCCTCTGTTCCATCGACTTCGAGAGCATTAGATGTAAGTTCTTCTGCTCATTATTATCATTCTCTATCAATTTATCTGGTTTATGAATTAGTTCCACAAAATAGATAGTTGTAAAAAATGGTAACTACAGAAACATGCATGAATGCTTCTCTGCCTTTAGAAGTTTTGAGAGGAAACATGTTTAGTCAGTGACAAGGCACACTAACATGCTTGAAAAATGAACGGTTTGTTTGGCAGATAACAGAGTACCCAAGGGTTAATCATCCGTCAGCGGCTGCGTCAGCAGCATTGGTAGAGTTAACAACTCGACTTGATTTCTTCAAGGAGAGACGTTCGCAGCTAATGGAGCAGCTGCAGAACCTGGATCTCAACTACGGCACGTCTTCTTCTTCTCAAGATTTCATACACCGGCCATCTTCTCCACCTTGGAACTAACAACATGAGAAAGAGTAAAGAAAAGTCTGAGTTTGCTCTGTATATGCTTTCGGTGATGGAATAATGTTTGTTCTGCTCATTTTCTACTGTGAAGACGACAATGACCTCATTCTTTGTGCAACTATCTTGTGTGTATATAAAAATCCTTTTTTATTTTTTTTTGTGTGTAATACAACATATTCTTATGTGAGATTAGTTTTGTTCATAAAGTGTTAACATACATGTTGGTCCCTAGCAGGCAATTAAGTGAAAGTCCGTGAGTATTAAACGCTGTATATACATGGTCTTGACGGTTTGGACTCCAACTAAACTATTGTGATCTGATTTCTTTTGAAAAGTTGATATTAGTGTAGTATAAACTCTATAAATTAATAAATATCTTGTTCTAAGTTAGGGTAATTTAAAATATGATTTGATAAGATAATAGAATAATAATATTTAACAAAATTTAGATAAATATATGATTCTATTAAAATATAAATAAAACTAATATATATATATATATATATATATAATTATATAAACATACACAACGCATTTTGTTGTTTATTTTCTTTAAAATAAACTTCATCTCTAATTTATATTTTATTTTGTTGAACAACATATAAAAGTTAATTGTATGCTGATATGTATTCACCATATATAAAATAATATCAAACAATCTAAAAAATAGATGAAATCCAAATCTTTAATTTTTTTTGTAAATTTAATATCATTACTAAAAAAGAATTTCTAAACAAAAGTATATTTTTTATATATTTATATATTTTTGTCGAAAAAATAAAATTATATTTTAAAATATAAATTTAAACAAGGAGAGTATCTTTAAATTAAAAACTTCATAAATTAATAAATTATCATAATCTCAACATTATGAATTTACAGAGCTTTTATTTGTATGTAGGCTTGGAATTTCCTCTTTTTTGTCTCTTAAATATATTTTTTGTTTAGGCAAACTTTTTTCAAGAAATTCATAACTGAAGAAAGTAAAAAGGAAAAATAGACGGTGAAAAAAAAAAGAAGAGGAAGTGAAAACTATGGGAGAAAAAGGAAAAGACAAAGAAACGACGTCGTCAAAGCTTATTTTCCCTCGTTCACTATTTTTTTTTTCTGTCTCGTATATATACACTAAGGAAAAGTCTGACCTTGACAAATATACAACATCACCGCGTCTCCTTCTCTCTTTTTTTTTTCCTCATTGGAAAAAAAAAACCCTAGCTTCTCCATCTCTCACCGATGGTCATGGTCGCATAGCCATTCGCAGATCTGGTAAAATTGAGTTTATAACCCTCTCTTTTCTCGTATCCTATTTCACAATTTCGCTATTGGTTGCTTTGTTTTGTTTTTTCCCCCTTTTTACAAAATTGATGCTGATTCTGCTTTGATTACCCTCCTCGTTCGCAGAATTTTTAGTCATGATTATGGGTAACATAGATTCATAGGGTTGGTCCTGATTTTGGTTTTTCCTGATTATTTTTTTGGTAGATTTCAACTCTATTAAATCGAATTTTTTTTTGTTATTCGTCATTATCTCTGGTTGATCACTTGTACAATCGAATGTTCTCTATAAAGGGTCTTGTTTTCTCTGTTCAAGGTTTTGACTTGAACTTGTTTTCTTCTTGTGTTAACACTGATCGAAACTGCTCACGGAACTCTGATTAAAATCATCTATTGGCTCTTTAAATGATTGCTTTTGTTTAAGCTTCTTATATATGTTTTTTTTTGTTATAGATAATGACACCAGCATAGCTTTAGCCTGAGATTTTTATTTATTTATTTCAGGTCGTTGACAATTTTGAGACTTTGCAGATGGATAAAAAGACTGCTTCCTCGCCATGGGAGCGAGCCCAATCCATATTCGATAAGGTTTCCTTCTCTTTCTTACTTTGACAACTCTGTGAATTTACCTTTATTATTGTTTTTGGAGTAGTTTTTTTTACAATGGAAGCTGTATCAGTTCGTCTTTAGCTCATCGTAGGGTTATAAAGGCCGTTTTGTCTCTGTACTTGAGGCTATGGTTTTGTAGACCTCTTTATAGTGACAATATATGCATTCTTTGCAGACTATTGAGTTGGAAGCCAAGCGTAGGAAGGCTGCACAGTCTCGGACCCCGACGTCTGACCCCAATTTGTGGCAGCAAATTCGCGAGAATTACGAAGCTATCGTTCTCGAAGATCATGCTTTCTCTGAGCAGCACACCATTGAGTTTACACTGTGGCAGTTGCATTACAAACGGATTGAAGAGTACAGATCAAACATCAATGCTGTCTTGGCTTCTGGTAGCTCCGGTGCGGCTCAGAATGCAAAGGGTCCTTCTATATCCGAACGAGTCGCGAGGGTCAAGCTGAGGTTCAGAACTTTTCTTTCGGAAGCAACTGGGTTTTACCATGAGATGATATTGAAAATTAGATCGAACTATGGTCTTCCCCTGGGTTACTTTTCCGATGATCAAGAGAGTCAAAATTTGGCTGATAAGGATGGGAAGAAGCTGGCTCAAGTTAAGAAAGGCTTGGTGTCTTGTCACCGTTGCTTAATATACCTTGGTGATCTTGCTCGGTACAAAGGATTGTATGGAGAGGGAGGAGATTCCAAGAACCGAGAGTATGCTGCTGCTTCGGGTTACTATTTGCAAGCAGCTTCTCTGTTGCCAGCCAGTGGAAACCCACATCATCAGGTTCTCTCTCTTTCTGATGAGATCTTTTTATTAGCTATGTACAGTGTTTCTGATTAGATTAACTCTATGTCTCAGCTTGCTATAATTGCTTCTTATTCGGCGGATGAGTTTGCAGCAACTTATCGTTACTTCCGGAGCTTGGCTGTGGAGAGTCCTTTTCCCACTGCCCGTGACAACTTGATTGTTGCTTTTGAAAAGGTTAACTAACGAATTTATGTTTTAAATATCTCAGTCGCTTAGGATAATAGCCATGGTCCTCTCACTTTCTTAGTACTCAAATATAATGTAACTTTACCTCTTTGTACGGTTAAGCAGAATCGTCAGAGTTATGCCCAGTTGCTTGCGGCTTCCAAAGACTCATCTACAAAGCCGAATGGTAAAGGAAGAGGTAAAGGCGAAGACAAATCATCGGAAGATGCGAACGTGGCTTCTGTTCCTGAGAAGGATAAAGTAACTAGTGCAAATGAGATGCTTAAAGCATTCTGCATTAGATTTGTACGTCTCAACGGGATTCTTTTCACCCGAACAAGGTATTCTCTTTATTTCTGATTTTAGTTTGTTCTAGATTCTGTTACTGGCTCTCTTATATAAAATATTTACCACTTGTCTTTGTCAGCCTGGAGACATTCTTTGATGTTCTTGCTTCCACTAGCATCAGTCTACGAGAGCTGATTACTTCAAGCTTAATGGAAGTGCTGGTTTTTGGCAAAGACACCAGTGACAGCGCACTCTTCATTGTTAGACTCGTGACGATTCTTATATTCAGCGCCCATAACCTTAAGAAAGGGACAGACCCTAAGAAAGAGACAGAGGGTCAGTCATATGCGCAAATTGTACAGCGTGTGGAGCCTGCTAGAAACTCCTTAACAGCAAGTTTCGAGTTACTTGGACACGTAATAGAGCAGTGTGCGCAACTGCGTGATCCTTCGTCAAGCTATTTCTTGCCTGGTGTCTTAGTTTTTGTTGAATGGTTGGCCTGTTGTCCTGATATTGCATCGGGAAGTGATCCGGATGAAAGACTGGCTGCTGCGAGAAACAGCTTTTGGAACCAGTGTGTTGCCTTCTTCAATCGACTCTTGTCGCTTGGGCCTATGTATATTGATGATGTCGAAGATGAGACTTGCTTCTCAAACATGAGCATGTATGATGAAAGAGAAACTGAAAACCGACTTGCTCTGTGGGAGGACTATGAATTAAGAGGATTCTTGCCATTGCTTCCAGCTCAGACTATTCTCGATTTCTCAAGAAAACATTCCTTTGGAACTGAAGGGCCCAAGGAAAAGAAAGCTCGTATTAAGAGGATCCTAGCAGCAGGGAAAGCATTGACCAGTGTGATCAAGGTTGATCAGAATTGTGTTTATTTTGACTCAAAGAAGAAGAAGTTTCTCGTTGGTGTTAAACCGTCCGGTGACTTACTGGATTCTCATTCAAACCCACCTGAAGCTGATAATGCTTTACAAGAAAACCAAGCAATGATGAACCATAATACGCCAGTGACGCAACGAGATCAGCAGATTTACTTGGATGAGGAAGATGATGAAGAAGAAGAAATTGTTTTCAAACCTCTAGTTACTGAGAAGAGGAATGGGGCTTCTGACCAAACCTATGTTCCTAATGGAGGCTTGAGGAATCCTGATCAAGTTCCTAACGGAGGCTTCAGGAAACCTGATCAAGTTGCTACGATGAGAGAAGACTTAAAATCTCTGAGTGTTTCAGATGCAGCTTTTCAAGGAAACATGCTTCAGCACTCAAGAGGCAATGCAGCTGTTCAAGTGCCTGCGTCTGTTGGTTCTAACCTTCTGGGACATCTTCTGCCGTCAACCCAGTCTCAGGGTATGCAGTTGCAACAACCTCAGACACAAGCAGTGCATCCTCAGCAAGCTCAATCGCTGGCTTCTTCACGACTTCAACCACATCAATCACAGGTCTCACAACTTCAACCACTGCAATCACGGACTGTGCACTTTCAACAAACTCAGGGACAGGTTTCACATGCTGCACCGGCCCAGCCACAATCAACTTCCCTTAGTGGTAGCAACTGGTTCCCAAATGAAGCTGCTAGGAGCCTATCTGGTTTCGCTCAGATGGGTAATGGTCTTGTGATGAGGAACGAGATGCAAGGAAACCAGGGATTTTCCTATTACCCTGCACACTCATTGCCGATCCACCAGTCTTTCAATGTCAACGGTATGGGTGGTATGCCATATTCTCAGTCACGAACACCCGAAGCTGTGTTGCCACCCAATATCAATGCTGTTTCATCTGCTGGAGTTATTGCTGATGGCATGGGTATGCAGTCTTCATTAGCGAGAAAAAATCCAATCGGTAGAGCCTCCAGGCATCTCGGCCCTCCACCTGGGTTTAACCCTGTCCCCTCTAAGGTGGTAAAGGAGCCTGCACCTGGTCCGGATATGTCTGGCAACAATCCACAGGTTGATGATTACAGCTGGTTGGATGGATACCAAGGCCAGTCTTCTCGAGGCACCGGTTTCAACGGTTCTTTGAATTACGCATCTCCTGGGAAACCAGAGCACATGGGTACCGGCAATGGATTGAACGGGCCTTCCACCTTTCCGTTCCCTGGAAAACAAGCTCCTGCATCACAGACACAAGCAGAATTTCCTTATGCTCAGCATCCTCAGAGAGACAACGATCAATCAGCTCAACTCCCCGATCAAAATCAAGGACAGCCCAGTTGGTCGAGTCGTCGCTTTGTGTGAAATCACAATGGAAGAGTAACACGGTAAGAGCAGGCAGAAAGCTCCTTTCCAATTATTGAATGCTTTGTAAGCTCTTATACGTGTTGTACTGAACTAGGTAATTGGAAATGATCCAGGTGAGTGTTACGCAATGTTTACTGCTACCTAACTCCAGCTCGTTCTGTTGAAGTCTCTCTTGTTGGAGTATATGTAGCATTGGCTTCTTGTGGGTCACTTCCTACGTGACAGGTTCCTCATTGTTCACCCTTTTGTCCTAAAGCCTAATCATTGTTTTATATAATACCCTAACCATTAGAAATGCTTATTGATGATGATAGATTCAGGAGACAGCTCATGTTGGTGAAAAGAGATGTATGGTAAACAAGAATGAATGGTTTCTGGGGAATTTGATAGGGAGTAAAGCGCCTTTCTCTTGCTACTTGAAGTGGAGATGTTAAGACCATATGATTGAATAAGCTCTCGCTCTGGATGAAGCACACTTTTATCCTCTTGTATCTTTTATTTATTTTCTTGCGAATAATGTTTAGCTGTTTGCTTGCAGCGAATCTTTCTATCTTGGGTTGCTTTGTCTTGCTCTCATTTGTTGTGTGCGCTTTTCGAATCTTTCTCTCTTAAGTTGAACATCATAAGTTGTGTCAAAACTATGCAAGTGGGATTGAATAAAAGACGTTTCTCTTATTCACACCCTTCTTGCTTTGTTCAACAACCTCCTCCTAACCTTTAGTGTTGTTTGCAGTTCAAACATCAAATGATAGCATTTTTTTAAATTGAAACAGAGCAGCGTGTGCTTTTATAGTTTAGAGAGAATTTACAAGAGAAAAACGCCCAAAACTATACTAAAAGAAGACAGTGAAAACACTCCTAATCTCTCTATCTTTTGTTTTGTTCACCAATCAACCCATGAAACGGTGTTAGCAGAAAATAAAAGAATTTTAATGAGCTAAGTCAGCTAAGTCTTCACTCCCTACACCCACACTTGATTTGTCAACGACTATCCGTACGTATGTCGTCTTTCCACTGCATGGTTTCACTGAAACAATCATCGATCGTTGCATTAGATAATGAGACATATATACTGCTTTCCTACGTACGTGGAAGCTCTTCACGAGGAAGTTTTCATGCATTACAAACGAGAATTGAGTTTGGTTTTCACCCAATAGATTGTCGGATTTTTGAGATGGAAATAAATGAACAAATCTATGGACTCTTCCACGTAATATCACCCTGTAAAGTTATCTAATTCCTTGAGAAACTGATGATGCAGGTGGCTTAGCATTGCATGGCAGGGCAAGCATCTTTGATTTTATGAAAGAGTTGTATTGCTCTTCTATGCAATGAATGAAGAAGTGATTTGTTCGATAAACCGATAGGTGCTTTCGTTTGACTTATTGCATAACATGGATGTTAGCAATCCAGCAGAACAAGGTGATGTTGCAATCGCTGGAAGAAATCCATTTGCTTAGACATTCCCAGATATGGTTAATCTTTTTCATCACTTGTGCTTCATCTTTAAAAAGAAGAAACTATTGTTGTCATGCCTTAAAAACGCTCTACACACTATTATTTGGGTATATGGTTATTGCATTCATTTTTTGTTTTTCGAACCAGCTTCAGTTACATATACATCTATCTTATTAAAGTAAAGGTACTTTAAACTTTTGTTTGGCAACATGAATAAAAAATAAAAAATGATTAACCATGTTGTTTGGAAACACAGAAGTAGTATATTTAAAAAAAAAAGTAATGTACTTATTTTATTAAAAAAAATTGGAAGTCCATTATGTTATATTAAAAAGTAATGAACTTATGTTACTTGATATACATAGTTCAAATCAAAATAATAATTTAAAATTGATTTATATCAAAAATTATTCAAAAATATACATATATTCAAAAATTGATTTTTACTAAAATATTTGCAAATAACCATTATAATTTTTTTTCAATATATATAAGAAAAATACAATACGAAGCTTAATTTCAAATACCAACTTAAATTATGATTTTTATATTTCACATAAAACTTTTTAAAATATAATATATGTAATTACTTATATGATGGTACATATAAAATACTATTAATTATATGGTTACTTGTATGATGGTACTTATAAAATACGATTAATTATATGATGACACATATATGATATATAATAGTGAGTAGGGGTGGGCGTTCGGGTATCTATTCGGGTTTGGGACAAGTCTGTTTGGGTTTCGGGTTTCGGGTTTTTGGGATCAAATATTTTAGCCCAATTCATATATTTCTAAATTTTGGTATGAGTTCAGTTCAGATCTTTGCGGGTTCGATTTGGATTAGAATAACCCATTTAAAATATTTTTAATTTTTTAAAATTCATTATATACTCTAAATTTTCCAAAATCTAAAAACAAAATAATATATTACATATAAATTTGAATAACATATGTTGGAGTACCTAAACTTAACATATAAATTGGTATGATTTAAATATTTGGACACATAATCAATAATTATTTTAAGTATTTTTGGTGTTTTGAGTATACTTTAACTATTTTAAATATTTATTTTTGACTATTTGTATATATTTTCAAGTATCTAAACCAACTTAAAAGTATCATATATATTATGGATGTTTTTATCTACATTAAATCTAAAAATAATTAATATATATAAGTAGATAAATCTATTTCAGATACATTCAAATACCCGAAATACTTTGGTTCAGATCGGATTAGGTTTTAGTTCTAAATACCAAAATTTTGAATAATTCAGATATTTAATTAATTTCGATTCGAGTTTAGTAATACCTTTTTGGATTGGAATCGGTTCGGTTCTTCGGATTCGAGTTTGTTTTTTGTCAATCCTAAATAGTGATATAAAAACAAATAGCAACGTATTTTTGAAATTAAAATTTAGAAAACTGAAATCAATTGAGGAGAAAAAAAGAAATCATTACTTGACATGACTTCAGTGTGGAGTAACATATATATTGTGTTAAGGTAGATTTTAAATCTTTGCCCTTATATATTTTATCCAAAATTACAAAACAATTAAAGAAAATAAAATGTTCACAAAACAATTGAATTTCATCATTTTTTATAAAAACTGAAAATTTAGAACACTAAAAGTATAGTCTTCTTGTATTTTTGCTTGCAAAACCATTCATTAACTCATGTAATCAAATTCAACAATCATAGATGAACAAATCAAGCCCATTTAATCTTTTGTGACAGATTAGACTACATATAATTTAGCAGTTTCAATTTTAAAAAGCTTCTTTCAGTTGGAGAGATCAATATTAGAATAGTAAACAATATGCGATACGCCATTTACGTATTTTGATAACAATCTCTAATTTTTTTTTTTGAACTTGACAATCTCTAATTTTTAAATAAATTAAGTACGTCTATATGGTTACTAACTTCTTCTAGTATTGATTCTCGTAAAATTTTTAGTTCCATCAACTAACCATCACCAATCATATGATTAAAAGCAAATTATTTTTTAAAAAAGTTTTTAGATCCAAACATAATGCTGTCAAAGTATCATAACTAAAAATTTCCAACAAATATAATTTTTAATAAAAATATTTATAAAATTTATTCATCTGTAAATATTAATAAGAAAACAAAATTATATATCCTTTTAAATTGGATGCCATAATTGATCCATGAATGAATTCATACGCAAGGAAAATTAGAGGAAGGGTGACTGCAATGGCATAGACGTTGTTCTAAACCACTAGGGGACTTTTGGTTCTCACATTTACTACATTGATCAATAATGTGGCTCTTCTTGGTCTGTTTCTTGAAATCCCTGAGGCAACTTTGTATTCCATCATTTCCACATTTCCCAGGAAAAAGGTTTCTCTGCTCACATCTTTTAGAAGCAGCTTTTGCTTCTAGTGTTGTATATCAACAAAGAAAAAAATTATATAAGAAATAAGAAAGTCAGTTTTTCTTTTGATGATGCAGAAAATTGAAAATCAGGTTGCTATATCTATTTTTCGCAAATTATTAATCATAATATATATTAATATATACCTTCAGGATAACTCAAAACGAGCAACAAAACAACACAAGAAACAATGAATAAAATAGGAAACTTCATGGTTCAATATCTTATAAGAGATAGCATAAACAATGATTTGTGTTTTTGTTAAAAACATTTGTTCCTAACGCTTATAATATATATACACAATAGAAAAGATAAAAATAGTTTGATTTATTAAACTTGTAAAAAAAATAGAGCGAAGTCAACGAAATTAACGTGATCAGCCATTTTCATATTTTTATACTAAGTTTAGAAACTACAAAATCATAATTGACTATGTCAATATGAAGATGAAGAAATTTACCGTATCAAACAAATGTTTTCGTGAAAGGTAGCTTTTATATTGTCACATATATTTAAAATAACATTATTATTATTATAAATATATAATTTTATTATTATTTAAATTAGAATTAATATTAATTAAATAAGCTCAACTGATTTTTAAAATTAAATAATGAAAACTAAAAATACTATTAAAGTTTTCTAAAACTTATATCTAACCGAAATGAAAAAAATACATGTAGTTGGAAAGAATACTACTTTATTCAAAACATTCATATCTATTGCCAAAACCACCTCAAACCCTCCCCAAACAGTTAAATATCCAATCAAACATGGAATGCCTACAAAACTAGAACCATATAATAAAAATGATCTTCATTACTAAATAATGCATGTGTGGGTGTTATTACTACTTTGTCAATATCAAGTCTTTTATTTGCTAACAAAATATACTAGGAAACGGATAGGCGCGAATGCGTGCACATATAAATTCTTTGTTAAAAGTTTAAATTGTTTTAACAATACCAATAGAATGTATATACTTAATAATTATGTTTACACTGACTTAATAGTTATTTTATTTCATGTATTTAGAGATTTATTCCAACTAAGCCCTTAAGAATAAAAAAGAATTGTATGTAGACGTGTTTGAGATCCCTTGCCCCTCCAGCTAAGGCTCTGAGAGGGATGTACACACCAGGTTCATCTTGTCAGACTGTAACTCGATACAAACTTTTCAAGCATGTGCTTGAGGGCCAACAAGAATAAAGTATATTTTGGGACCAATTTTGCAAATACTCCGGTAGCTGAAATGGTGTAAGCAACTTTTGAATAATTTATTTTCTTTAACCCTGGGTTCGAATGCTGCTGCTACCTAACTGATTTTATTTTAAAGGCCAATATTTTTTTTTTTGTTTTTGTGCCAGCCAAATGTCAGGCACGGCCCTGCATCTTGTCCAACCCATTCATTTTCATCACTCTCTTTCCGTCGAGTGTGCGATTCATTGCTTGCTGTCTGTAACTTACACCACTGAAAACAGGTGTGCTGGTCCCGTTAGAAAAAAAAGGGACGGTGTTTGGGCCATCAGGTTCGCGCGGTTTCTCGATTGTCATGACGGTTTAATGCGTTAGATTAAGGGGCAACGTAATCAAGGAAAGGAATGGAACTAAACGGATTATGAGAATGAGACTAGATGGTCCGAGCTGATCCCACAGGTAATCTTTAAGCCATGTCTTTCAACTGCATGGTTTCACTGAAACAATAATTGAGTTGATGATGAGACATATATAATACAGGTTGCACACAAAAAAAAAAAGACATATAATGCTTTTGTGCGTGGATGCTCTTTACGAGGACGTTTTCAAGCATTACAAAGTCTTGATTTGCACCCAAAAGAGGTTTATATGAATACGAAAATAAATGAACAAAATTATGGACTACAGGTAATCTATACTATACTAAAAGGCAAATATAAGCCATGGAGGGGGTGTCCACGTAGGATAGAAAAATCAACCAATCAAAGAGCCCGAAATTGCCACGTCATTTCATTTATTTTTTCGTAAAAAATGAAAAACAATGCAAAGTAAAGGATCGAACCCGGGTTATTATGACATTAATATAAGACAATTACCACTAAGCCATTGAAACTTTTTTGAACACATATACAAGAATCACTAAGTATGTAATCACAAACTCTTATGTATAATTACAATAATATGAATTCAACTTTCAAGACTCCGATACTTTGTTTTGTAAAAGAAAATAAGTAAGTGACTAAGTTAATATATTCTTTGAAAGTGTGAGAACATTGAAAAATATGAAAAAACATAGATTTTTGTTTTCGTGACAAAGTTAAGAATTTTGTAAAAGTAAGTTTAACATATAAATTTCCGTGACAAATATGAAAAAGCATAGATTTTTGTACAATTTTGTCAAAACAACTCAAAACATAGTTCTCTAATGTCTTAATAAAATATTATTAAAGGGTGCAATAATTAAATATATCAATTCAATAAATTTTGTAACTTATAGACAAAACAATAACACAGCAAATTTTGAAACATTTCAAATTTTGAAACATTTGTTTAACCTATCGATTTCTTTTCATGAGAATCCAACTGAACAAGATAAAAAAAATAATTAGATTTACAAATATTTAATTACCATTTTATTCAATTTTGATTAATTTCAAATTGTAATAATGTATCTTTTTGAAGTTACAAAAAATAATGTTCTTTTTTTATTACACTAGCATTATATATAGATTCTATATACACAAATCCTACTATATAAAAGGAGCTAAATCATTGCTTCCTAAGCCTATCCACATATGCACAAATATTCAGGACCAACCAATATGCCAAGTCATCACGAAGTGGACTTGCAATTTAAAAAAAATTCAACATTTTGCAGCCCATTAGACCCATCTCCTAGCCCACTCCCGAGCCACTCTTTCATAAGCATAATCCCGTGTTCTAAACATCCCCTGTTAAATTTTTTAAAACACTCATATCTTAGAAATAGTTTAGAAAACATATTTATAAAAATGTTTTTTTTTTCTTGAATAATATTTAATTATAATGTTTTGTATCTTTTTAACTCTTATAATAAAAATATTACTTTCACATAGGAACAAAATATATATAAGAATTATCTTATTTTTAAATTTTTTTATAATTTTATTATATTATTTTAGAATCAAATATTTAATATTAATATAACATATAAATTTTATATGATTAAAATAAAATTCGTTTTTAATCATATATAAAATTCATTAAGGGTATTGTTTTAATTAACACATTAGCGAATTAGTTAGAAATTAATAATAAATCAATAACCTATCTAAAAGTCTAAAACCTAATAAAATATGACAAATAAGAAAAACTAACTAAATTTTAATATAAAATATAAATTTAATATTATTAAAATAAAATTCATTTTTAATATATATATATATAAAAAAATTAAGTAAGAGTATTTTTTAAATTAATAAATTAGTGACTTAGCTAAAAATAAATAATAAATCAATAATTTAGCTAAAACCTAATAAAAACATGACAAATAAGCAAATTTACTAAAATTATGGATAATATAAAATATGATTGATTCTTTAATACAAAATTAAAATAAGAGTTTTGTTAAATAAAACATAAGTTTGCCGTATCGGTGTTACAAAAAAACAATCATTAATAGTGTCGTAGGAATTATGTCTTTCCCATTAGCGAATAAAGTTGAAGCAGAGTGTTGGAGGATAGCTCAACGTATAGACGAGATTATGGAGATTGATATGGGAGTTGAGGTAACAGACACAACTGTTCATCCGTAAAGAAACGCTCCTGCTAGACATCCTGGATAAATGAAAGAGACATATCTAGACTTGGCTTTGTGTTAATGGATGGTGACTTTCCAATGCTGTTTGGAGCAAGGGCCTATATACACGCACCAAATCACCACTGCAAGCGGAATCTGAAAGTTTATTATGGGCAATGCAAGGGATACTGAAGTTTGGACACAGAGAGATGGTCTTCCAATCGACTGTGAACTACTGGTTATACTCATTCAAAAGGAGGAAGATTATTCTGCGTTAGACTCGGAGCTCGACGAAATACAGGCTGTATCCAAAGAATTTTCTGAACTTTCTATTGCTTATATTCGTAGATCTTTAAAATTTTATATGAATAGCCTAGCAAAAGGTGTCTGATCACGCGCATCTCGATCAGCTTTTGTAAACCCTTTTGCACCAAGTTGGCTAGCCCCACAAGCTAGCATGAGGATGCCAAAAAAGAGAATAAAGTTGAAAGTGAAACTAAATATCCCAATGAACAAATTTATCAGAAGTCCATATTTATGTGAATGTCTATATGGGACAAACAATTTTTTTAGACAATTATAGAATATAGTCACGAAAATCAATCCTAAAATATATAATTAAAAAAAAAACTATTTAAACAAACCATCAAAAATTTCAATATTACACCAAATAAGAATATAAAGACCAACTATATTCTCTTTGTGTATAATGTGTTGTGGTAAGATTCAAAAAAATTAATTTACTTTACAATAAAAAAAATTAGATTTTTAATTCTAAATTTACAGTAAAAACATAATATTTTATAAAACTAAACAATTGACATAATAGTACAAAAATAAGAAAAAAATCAAAATACTATCCGCGCGTAGCGCGGACAAGGACCTAGTATCTCTAAGAGCACCCCCAATATCTCTCACGTGACATTTTAGAACTCTTATAGATACCATTTTACAAGTGTCCATATTTTAACGGTTTGACTCTTTTAAAAATAAATCAGATATAATTACACTCAAGTACTAATATAATTATAACATGATTAACTCCAGTTTCTTTGTTATTGGTTTATATATTTTGATTAATTTAGAAATCCATACAATATCTATAAATTTAAGTAAAATATACAAATTTTCAAATTCTCTCGGATTAGTATTTACAAATCCGGAGGTTTTCTCTCGGATTTGGGCATTTGTATTTTTAACAAAGAAATCCATGGAAATTCATTCAAATACATTATGAAATCAAATCTATTAGTAAATCCGTATGATTGAATAACACTTGATTTGAATTAGAATTTATGAATCATTAAACGAATAACACATGATTTCAATACGTATTTTAAAATCATAGAACTAATAACACTAGATTTAGTTTGGATTTTCAAATCCATCAAAATACACCAACCAATAACCCCACTAAATTCTTAACTCATGATTTGACATTTTTTTTTTACATTTTTTGACCAAAAGACATCTGTTATATTTCTTATTTAAAAAACGATTCTTAACTTTTTTTAATGAAAAACTAAAGATCATCTCTTAGCCGAAACTAAGAACCTCAGCTAAGAGATCAGAGTTAATATGCTGTTAAGAACCAGTAATGGGTTTCTTAACCCTTTGGAAATGCTCTGCGTATCCAAACAATATTAAAAACACGGTCAGAAAATTTAAGACAACATCTTCATATATCGTTACATGGCTCGCTATTCAAGTCAATAAAGCATTACTCTGATCTAACATATTATTGTGGAGAAACAACAAAAGAAGACTGACATTTTTCAAAGAATACTGTTCTTTTTTTTTTTACTTCTTTAAGAGAAACATCAACAGAACCTTTACTGTTTTTGAAAGACCCCATGCTTTCTCATGTCTCGCCTTCTAATTGCAATGAGCCATCTCTCATTAACTTTAGGCTCAAACTGTTGAATCTTTCCCTCGAGTACTGCCTCGACGCTTTCCTCCAGTCCGTCCCAGCTTTCATCATTGCTGCAAACTCCTCGTAGCTTATTCTTCCATCCTAATTATCACCAAAAAGCACAAAGGATCAACACAAGACTTGTACAATTTCTACTAACCTCCAAACTACTAGCTTTGCATTTAAGAATCATTCAAGACTTCTCATGTTTTGGGGTGGTTACCTTGTCGGTGTCAACATCTTGCATGATGGCTGCAATAACCTCCTCACTGCTAGTATCCACCTCATCATTTAAAGCCTCCCGCAGCTCCTCAATCTCTATGTAATTGCTCTGATTCTTGTCAAAAAAGCTAAACGCCTTATGCAAGTGCTCGTCGTTCGCCATCTTCTTGAGATGCACAGAGACGGCCACAAACTCGCCATAGTTTAAAGTCCCATCCCCATCTACATCAGCCTGCACACAAAGCAAACAAAAAAAAACACTTTCAAATACATGTTGCTTGATGAAGGCAAATAATAAGTTTTTTTTGTCTTACAGCTTCCATCAATATCTGTAGATCAGTATCAGGTATCTGCTGCTGTCCGAGTTTATGAAGTCCATGTTTAAGCTCCTCGAGGTTAATCTTCCCCGTCTTTTTACTGTCCATCATCTCAAAAGCTTCCTTAATGCCAGCTACTTCCTCCACTGATAAATGTTCAGCTATCACCTGAAATGGAGCACAAAGCAGTTTCAGATTATTTCCTCTAAATAAAAGGTTACCAAGCTGAAACAGAATCACTTACCCGTAGAGCTCGTTTCTTGAGCTTGTTCATAACAGAAAACTGTTTGAGCCTTGCTTTCACAGTCTCGCCGAGGGAAACATTTGGAGCCTTCTTTGCATTTTGTATCCAAGGATGCTCTGCAAATTAGAATTTCATAAGTAATAGATTTTGGAAGCACAGAGGTAAATAGCAAACACATACCGAGTACTTCTGCAGCAGAAAGGCGTTTTTTGGGGTCAGGTTCGAGCATCCTTCTCACAAGGTCTTTGGCAGTGTCAGAGACTCTTGGCCATGGATCCCTCTTGAAGTCTATGACTGATCGAATGATCGCTTGAGCCACCCCTTGCTCAGTCTCTATACCAAAAAAAAAACAATATCAAAATAAGAAACTCAAACAGTGAAAGAAGTTAAACAAATAAAATCCAAAACAGGTTACTAGTGAACTGATGATCCATTATTAATGTCATGATCTTAAATCATCTATCTACTAATGAATGTAGTGATTCTGCAGTTAATTATCTATGCATCCATGGAAACTAAAAACACATGAATTTTATATTTAAAAAAAAAAAAGACCAAGACTATAAGATAGAGATCATAACACACCAGCCCAAAAAGGTGGGACACCACAGAGAAGGATATAAAGGATAACACCAGCACTCCAGATATCAACCTCAGGTCCATAATGTCGCCTAAGTACCTCTGGGGCCATGTAATAAGGACTTCCAACTATCTCATTGAATCCCTCACCTGTTACAATATTTGATTTTAAAAAAAAATCAAATAGAGTAAACCGAACAAAAACATCTATATATAATGAAATTTATGTAAAATCTGTACCAGGTTTAAAGAAGACTGATAAACCAAAATCTATGGCCTTAAGTGGTGAATTCTCCTTTTTATTAGCAAATAGAAAGTTCTCCGGCTTTAGATCCCTATGCATCACCCCATTCTTATGACATATCTGCAAATTCCAAAAGATTGTTCATTCAAATCATAAACACCTTCAAGACAAACAAAGAACTTTTAAGACAGAATAAGACCCCCCAACGAACCTGAACAACTTCAAGAATAGTCTTCATAACAGCAGCAGCGGCACGTTCAGTATAATGACCTCTAGCAACAATCCGATCAAACAGCTCACCTCCTTCACACAGCTCCATCACTATATGCACCGCATCATCATCCTCAAAGGCATCCTTGAGCGTAACAATATTAGGATGCTTAGGCATATGCTTCATAATCTCAACCTCCCTCCTAACATCCTCTATATCCACAGCCGTCCTAAGCTTCTTCTTGGATATAGACTTGCACGCATACTTCTCCCCAGTTTTGATATCAGTGCAGAGGTAGGTGATACCAAATTCTCCTCGACCAACCTCGCGGCCTAGATCGTACATAAGGGATATGTCATGTCCTGTTGGGTCTTTTAAAACGGAGAGCTTGAACCCGGTTCCAGAACTGTTTGTTGTGGTGTATGCCTCGCTGTAAAAGGGGTTGTTTTTGGTGTTTGGTCTTGAAGCTTTGGTCTTGGTGTCTGAGCCAGGGCTTGCACAACAGTTTCCCATTTTTTCTTAATCGAATTTGAGGAGTCCTGAGATTTAGCATCAATTAACTAAATGAAGAACCCACAAGCTCTAATAAGGAAAGATTGAAACTTTATTAATAATCTCTTAATAAAAATGTAAACTTTATCAAGACAATCAGATTTGAGAAGGGGAACAGACAAAAGCAAGTGATAAATGGGGAATCTACCAAACGAATCTAAGAGACGTTGAAGCTGAAGAGCAGAGAGAAGTAAACCCTTCCAATTAAAATCAAGTGAAACAAAAGAAAAGGACGATGCTTTTACAGACCTGGGAGCTTAGGAAGAGAGGTGAATAGGCGGAAGCAACGGGGGGAGGAGATAGAGAGAGAGGAGAAGAAGGAGAAGAGTCAAAAGTCTCCCACTTTCTCGAAGGAGAAGAAGAGCAAAGGGACTCTTTTTTTCTTCTCTATCGTCGAATTAGAGAATAGCCCATTGCATAGAGACGGTCTCACACGGTCACAAGACTCGCCACCGCTCTCTTATTATTATTGTTTCGGACTTGATAGATAGTACTTTCACTTTGTTTTCCAATGAACAATACATGTGTTAAAAAGAGTTTGATGTTTGGTTTTTTGGATGTTAGTACAAACCACTAGATTACAAATTACATGGTTTCATAAAATTGATTTCTAATTGGAGGCGAACTTCATACATTTACACATAATTATCAAGGATAATAATACTTAGAATCAGTCAACAACAATATATTCCTCGTTTCTCAAATTTTAAATGAAATGGTTATTTTATTAAACCACTTGCTAAACAATTATCACATTTTGAAAAGTAAACGCATACATTAATATTAATTGTTATAGACTAATACAGATATATGTAACTCGTTGAACAATGAAGGATAGAAAATTATTTTATTGGTGGAAGTGGTTTTCCTAATTGTAGAAATCTACTTTATGAGAAAGCAAGACGTGTAACCGGTGCAGACCAAACAATCTCTCTAGTTTCACTCTTTAGGGCCTACAACGACTCTTCATGCCTCTCACAGAGACAAACTACACATGAAGTCACTTACAAATTAAACAGGCTGTACATGATAATGATTACTCCTATCCTATCTCCCATCTTTACAGGAAGACTTGAATCAGGGATGTGTGTAAATAAAAAGGCTGTCTATGCATGTCTTCTTGATGTGATCATCTCTATGGAAAACTACCAAAAACAAATAATAGATCTTACATGAAGTGTTTCGGTCCAAAAACAGTTTCAAGGCTTCAGCACGTTTAAATTTGAATAGCAAAGTATCAAATCCTATCAGCAAAACATAGCAATGAAAAATCGCACTCTCTTAAAAGCTCAACAAAACCTTAGTGGGGAGGATTCTCACTCTTCTCATCACCGCTCTGCTCACCAAACGAATGAATGCTATCATTTTCTGGCGAAGGTCTCTCCCTTGTGCTCACCCCCGGCGTAAACTACATAGCCTGCTTCCACCTATAAGCAAAAATTGATGTTCTGATTAGAGAATCGATAAACCACGGTGTGTACTTGGGAACTAAAAAACTGAAGGGAACATACTTGGCAGTCTCTCAAAGCAACACGCTCTTGAAGCTGCGCATTGCTGCAAATGACTGAGCCTTGTATTGAGCATCCGTCTCCTATTGTGGCATGGTCCATCACAACTGAATTAACCACCTGTCACCCACATACATACATGCAATTCAGTTTAATATCGAAATGTACACAACTTTTAGCTGGCTAAGGTGAGTAAAAGCTCTTATTGTTACCTTCACATTAGAGCCTATCCGGCAATGTCTCCCAATTACGGATCTTTTGACACTGCATTTATCACCGACTTGAGAGCCTTCTCCAAGCATACAATGAGGTCCAACCTGCAACTCACAAAAATGTTATTGACGATCACGACTAACAGAGCAAATACCCAAACATGTAGAGGACGTACTGTGGTTTTTGATCCAAGCTCAGCTGATGGGTGGACAATGTTGTGATGAGAAGAAAAGGAGTATCCGGATAGGTGGTTTGCGTCGCCAATAACCTGTACAATTTTGAATAGTTGCGAAGCTTTAGATGTCAACTGAGACCAAAAGACTATAGAAGGAATCCATGTGTGGAATACTTACATCTCTGTTTACGTCCATGAAGGCTTGGATGCTATTTAACCGGACGCAATACTTACTTTCATCCGCTATATAAACACAGCATTTATGGGTCTTTCGGCTATTCAGACCTGATTCGTAAACTTGATGAAAGCTTGGCATAGATGCGTTGGAGAGAATTTGAGACAAAACCACCTCGTTGTTCTGCATATTATTCTTTCCATTGTCTTCTACAGTTTTTTCGTCAGGGAAGATCTCTGACCTCTGATACTCAACAGGAAAAAAACACAAACAAAAGATCAAAATGGTATAGTCTCCATTATTTTAATTTGCATGGACATTATCCAACTAACCAGCTGCGTACGAACAAGATACGGGAGCACATCCTGTTTTAGGCTCCGAAAAGTAGGTTTTTGATCCAAAACTTTCTGCAGGACTGATCTGTGAGACACAAGACAAAAGAACACAATGAGCGTCGACGGATTGTAAGCAGGAAAGCATGTCTGACTAACCTCTTGAAGGCGTATATATGAGAATCCATGAGATCTGATCGAATTTCCATCTAGATAAAAAATGAGAAAATGATATAACTGTACTATAAAATTTATTAATATACGAATCTCTACACAGTTAGATGACAAACTGCATTGTAGGTAACTAAAAGCATACAATTAGAGAACATTACCTTGCCAGCCGCACAGAGAATGCTCTTTTTAATTCGGGTATCTTTCTTAATCTCAGCCGCTATCACAATTCAAAAGGAAAACAAACAACAGGTTCAAGCACTTTGTTGCCTCTGAGAAACAAATATAAGCAGGATTCGAAATAGGACCTGTGGCTATGTGTAACAAGAATTGTTTCGAGGAATCAAGCCCTATGATATCATAGCAAGCAGGTTTTTTGGTTTTATCTTTCCCGCCAGCGACCCCGGATTCCGATGGTCCACTTACTGGCTCAGCACAAAGCATTGCAGTTACTGATGCATCATGTCTTCTATGAGTGGCGGCGACAGCACCAGGAGAAACATCAGAAACAATGTCTCCACTTACAATCTGCGTTCAGGAAAACAACCAAGTAAGCTAGACGCTTTAAAGTTACACAACGCAAAAGCTCTGAAAAGGAAAAGCTAAGAGACAGCTTTATAGTAGCTAACCAGAATGTCTTTGGCAGTCAAGTGGTGTGCAATAGCCCTGAGGGCTCCAGCAGTCCCGACATTCTCAGCAACAGCAGCAACCTAAAGTAAGATATCAAGTAGAACACTGAGTAATTTCTAAAGCTTGTTCAAACCTACCAACCTCAGGACAAGCAAAATATACAAAGCCTTGGGAGAAGCTATAAACCATTGGAGACACGATAGCTCCAATCAAATTAAAAACTCAAAGGTTCCTAGTGTTACTGTACTTCCATCTGCCTAACAGTTACAAATTCTAAAGACAAAGTTAACAACTTAACAACACAGAATACAACAAAAGCTTCAAGTTCAAAAGCAGTAGGCCATAGCTATCACTTGCTTTATATTCTATGTGAAGCACCAGTGTTGCATTGCATTGGTACTAATATATGAAGCAATTAGCTCCTCCATCTATTTCTAATGTAAATATCACTATCCCAATGAGAATACCTCAACATGTAAACGATCAACGCAGGCAGAAGATATCCATCCACCAACTTTCAGAGCAGCATCTTCTCCTTCAACAACCTGTTTCCATCAACCCCCAAGCGAAAAAGAAAATCTAAAGTCTCAACGAAAATCATTCAATCTAGGCAAAAAGAGCAATTGTATGAAAGGATAATTAGGCGTACGACGATCAGATCCTTGAGATTACTACTCTCGAGCAGATCCATAACGTAAGATAACACCGGACGATTCGCCACGGGAAGCAGCGCCTTGGGGACTTCCTGTAACAGCAGAAAAGGAGATTAGCTATATCAGCCTAAGCTTACGGAGAAAGACTGTGTTTGCAGATGAATGAGAGAGAAACCTTGGAGACTAAAGGCTGGAGATTACTGGAGAAGCCGCCGGCGAGAATCACAACCTGAAAATCCATTTTCGCAACTGAATTTGACGGAGAGAGAGAGAGAGAGAGAGAGAGAGAGAGAGAGGTTTCGCCTTTTCTGGGGTTTTTGTTGTTTTAGAACAGTAGTAGACGACGGTATCAAACCCGCTAGTTTGTTTAGAGTCTTTCCTTGTTAATCCGACGCCGTTTGGTTAACATTGTTTATTATATTCTAGTTAGAATTTATCAATTTACTGCAATTAAAATTTAAACATACTCAGGAACTAAGATATGTGATTTCATGTTTGTGTTATTGCACTTAAAAGTCTACTTCAAATCATATATGCTTTACTTAAAACAGCCAGAAACGGTTATATCTCTGTGAATTGAAGAGAAAAAAAATATGAAACCACATAATTATAAATGTAAAAGAGTGAATGACTGAATAAATTTGTATATATTATTGAAGATTTTTCCAACCTCCAATGTACTAACACCTGCTTATATATATAGTGTGTGTTAGTTCCTATCTTGTTTTCCTCTAATCTTAGCTGAAGTCATGTCACCTAACCTTAAAACAAACCCCTAAACTTCATTCTTCATCATAATCTTCCTCATCAGCACTAACCTCTCTTTGATCACTATCTATTTTCATATCATTGATTTCAAACAGCGGCCAACCTGGTCTTCCCTCTAGCTCTCTTTCCGGGGATGTAGCAAACTCTCCGTTCTCATCTAGTTCTACGTTTAGATCAAAGTCCCTCACTTTCAACTCTGTGTTTGTGTGATTGCCCTTGTGTGAGGCAGCTTTCTTCCAAGTTGCAGCCTCATGAGAAAGGCTCCAGTTTTCAGGAGATGGGCTCTTGCTTCCTTCGGGTGAATCATCTTCAAACTTCAGAGACTGGTCATTTCCCATTCTTCCACCACCCTGTCCACGTCCTCTGCCACGGCCACCGCCACTATGTTTGGCAAAATCAGTCTGGCTAGTTACCTTCATATCTTTATCGTTGCTAATACTTTCATCCACAAGTTTCCTGAAAAAAAAAAGTGTTAAGACATGAAACCTATACCAGAGTTTAGACATAGAATATGAGAAGTAGACTTGTTGGGGCCTAACCTTCTTTT
Organism: Brassica rapa; assembly: GCF_000309985.2. Lineage (NCBI taxonomy): Eukaryota > Viridiplantae > Streptophyta > Magnoliopsida > Brassicales > Brassicaceae > Brassica > Brassica rapa. The sequence goes on from NC_024796.2 coordinate 3,912,896, forward strand.
GGTAGCAGGACGGTCTTCACCTTCTGAGCCACCCAAATCAGGGACTTTACTGACAATGTCTCTTAGAAAATCAAAGACATTAAACGCGTGCACACACTGCTTCCTGGAAAATAAAAACAAGAATTCAAGAAGAAAGAAAAGGATTGGTTTCTATAAAGGAAAGGCCAAAGAAGGGATTCACAAAACTTACAAATGAACAGAGTTGAGTGTTTTTGCGCCTCGGCTGAGAGTTACATCATATGTGTGATTGCACAAGTCTTGTAGAAACAGCTCCAAAGCTTTAGCTGCAAATTTTAAACAGTTAAAACGATGAGAACAAGTACACACAAAGCTGTATGAAAAAAAACCAAAAAAAAAAACATCAACTTACAGACAAGAAGAGGGACAGCCATTGCTATTTTCCCGACATCTTCATCAGTTTGCATAATTTTCTTAATCCTTGTCTGAAACAAAATTTGAGGTTCAACTACGTTAGAGAAAGATAATCAAGAAACCAAGACAAGAACATCTCAACCCTATACTGAAATTACAAGACACTATAAGTCTATAAGAACTCAAATCTTTAATATTAGCTCATGTTTAGTGACTTTAGTCCTAAACAAGATATCTCAGCAGATTATTTTATCCCTAGCCATGAACAAACTAGCCCTACAATCCCAAGGCAACATACCGCAATAACTCACAACCCTAAAGAAGAACCGTGAAGAAGAAAACAACAAAAAAGTCAACGAAACTACATTCATAAAGTGACAAGACACTCTTCTTAAAGGCTATCTTCATAAGAAGAAGAGCAAAACCTAACTAACATGTATAGAAACAAGAAAACAGAGAAACTGATTTTGTCATACCGCTGGAAAACGAGTTTGGAGCTTCTTCTTCATGGCTCTTGTTTTGTTTCAAAGGAAAGAGAACCAACTCCGTAAGTCAGGGGGGGGGAGAAACAAGATAAAAACCCTAAAAATATAAAAAGAAAATCTTTACTTTCCGTGCTCTCTGGAGTTTTATATAAGAAGATAAACTCTAAATATACTAATGTTGATACCTATCTAACACGACAAGAAAAAAGGAAAAAAAGTTTGGATTTTTTTTTCTTTCTGTTAAAGTCTCTGTTTCTGACCCGGTCTTTCTCGGACCCAAATCAGCCGATATGGACTACTTTCTTCTTCCCCAATTCTTTTTTGGGTTGAAAAAAGGAAATAAATCATTTACCTACGTGGGTTCTTTTTCTACCTCAAATTATAAAACAGGTTATGAATCATTTGATCTCCTAATCAAAAGTATCTATAAAGCTTTTACTAAGTTTGACCAAAATAAAAAAAATATTTTACCAAGTTGAAGACGTGTGCAATTGTGAAATTTAAATCCTAAATTATATTGTACAATAATAAAATTTTGTTACTATTGCTAGAAGAGTTTTGCACACAATCCAGTATATAATTTTAGACAAATATATAAACTATTTAAGAAATATTTCAATGAAAATATCTTATATTGAAGCATATCATAGCATAAATTTCATTGAGTATTTTAATGAAGTTTTTCTTATAAACATCTATTAAAAATGATGATAATAAATATTTGAGATATTTTGAAAATAACTATTTTATAGTTCTTTAAAATAAAATTTAATTAAATATTTTAATATTAAAATAAATTAATTTTAGAGAAGTTGCATTGCATATACAAACATAATTTCATAATTTTCACTGATGAAAGTTGTACATTATGGCTCTAGTTTTAATATTTTAATAACATTTAAAGGATGGAATTGGTCTAATAACATATTCTCTTCGTTTCATCAAAATAGATTTTTTTAGAAAAAAAAAGTTGTTTCACAAAGATGTATTTTTGTGTTTTCTATTAAAAAATATAAATTTCAAAAAAATTAATTGACTTTATTGAATTATTATTGATTAAAAGTTATTGAAAATTATAAAAAATGATACATTTATTATGTTAGTTTAATATATTTTCTTAATATGTGTAAGAATATTAAAAAGTCCTTTTGTAAAACGGATGGAATAGCTTTTTATTGTTATTATTTTATTTTATTTTTGAAAAAAAATAGCTTTATTAACATAAAAGGGAAATAAAATGGAAAAATAGGACAGCCACACATGTTAATCTCGCAAGCTAAGCATAACCTCTCTCTAGTCTAGTCCACAAACCTTTTGAACTGGACTCGCAGAAAACCAGAAGACTGATCACTGTATCTGATCTCAGACCGAGATAAAACAAAACATAGAGAGATATGTCTGTTTCTCTGAGTAACACTTGTCTTCCACTACGCACAGATTCAGTTCCACAAAAACCTCTAGTTCTCAATGGAGTTGTCCGTTTTCATTTACAAAGATCATCTCATGTTTCCTCATACCGTTTCGGTTTCAACTCAAACCCATTCTTCAGAACTCATACCCCAAGATTCTCCAAGTGTTCGCCTCAGAGAGTGTCCGATAAACGCAGAGAAACACAAGTAACTACTGAACAAGAGGAAGAAGAAGAGGTTGTCGAGTTTCAGAGGCTATTCTCTAACCTTAACCGATCAACACTAAAGCGAGAATCCGGTACAAAGTTGTATTCTTCATTTTTTCATTCCAGGAAGCATATTTGGATTGAGGTTTGGTTTAAGTCTCAACTTTTTTCAGGAAGCTTGTCCAGTGCTATCTTCTTGGTTGCTGGCACTACAGTAAGTCTTCTTCTTTCTCATAACTTGAAAGTTGAAACGGTGGGAAGGAACCAAACTTGTAACTCTCTATCCCTTTTCTTGATTTAGGTAGGTGCAGGGATACTAGCTATTCCAGCTGTCACACAAGAATCAGGTTTCTTGGCCTCTGCAGTCGCTTGCATTCTCTGTTGGGCGTTCATGGTGATTTACAGACGCTTCTTGGTTTCTCTGTTTTTGTTTTTTTTTCTTGCAAGTTGGTCATTAGAAACATATGTTTGGTTTCAGGTTGTCACAGGTTTGCTTGTTGCTGAAGTGAATGTCAACACCATGTCTGAGCTAGGCTCTGGAGGCGTATCTCTCGTATGTTCCCTCTCAGACCGACACTTCTTAGTGATGTCCTGCTTTGACTTCTTGGTGCTATTTTTGGCAGGTCTCGATGGCGAAGAGGACTCTTGGATCTTTTGGAGTTCAAGTTGCATCGTAATCACCCTCTCATTCTCATTTTATAACTTGCTTTCCTTAGTTGTTCTCATGTTTGAAACAAGCCTTTGTGTTGTGTAGTTGGTCCTACATTCTCATACATTACACCCTCCTCGTGGCCTACATTGCTCGGTCTTCAGGCATCCTTACGAACTTCCTCGGCATTCCAATGTACTCAACCCCAAAATTGATTCTTATATATGCAATGACAGCTCTGAGTTTTGTGGTAATGTACTTATTTCCCTGAGAGTCTTGTAGATGGGAGAGTGCAACTCTTTTCTCACTTGTTCTTGGAAGCATATGCTTCTTTGGAAGGTTAGCTTTCCATTTTAGAGCAGAATAGTTGTAGACTCGAGTAGATAATCAGAACTTTCTCCATGTGGTTGTAGCCAGAGATTCATAGGTGCAACCAATGGAGTTCTGGTGTTTGGACTAATTGCATCTTTTGCAGCACTCGTGGTGAGAATATTTCGTTAAATACCTTTCCGAGGAGTTAAATGAAAGTGAAAACCAAACAATAGATGACTATTTGTTAGACAGTTGCGAGTGGAGACTTGCATTGGGAAGCTCTTCTCAAGGCCAACTTTGAAGCTGTTCCTATGAGTATACCCATCATTGCCCTCTCTTTTGTTTACCAGGTAGTCTCATGACTCAACTTTAAGTTGTTGACTCCAAGATGAAGAAACTTTCTAAACTGAGTGTGTTTTTTTTCCTTGCAGAATGTGGTGCCGGTTCTCTGCACAGATCTTGAAGGTGACTTGCCGAAAGTAAGGTGACATCACACCCTGCAGTAGTGATAATGAAACTCACTGAACCAGTCTTGACTAACTCAGGTTTCTGAATGTCTTTTATCTTCAGAACCGCGATTGTTCTTGGCACAGCCATACCACTTGGCTTGTTTCTTGTGTGGAACGCTGTGATTCTTGGATCGTTTCCAGATACTGGTGTGGCAGCTGAGAGGATGATCGATCCTCTGCAGCAGTTGAGATCAACCAGTGTCACCGTTGGTGTAAGTTAAAGTTGTTCTTTGCTTACTAATAAACTCTCAACAATCACTTTTAACTCTTTGTCTTGTTTTTGATCACACAGCCTTTTGTGGAAGCTTTCTCTCTAATAGCAATCGCAACTTCTTATATAGGATTTGTCTTAGGCCTCACTGACTTCTTCTCTGATTGTGAGTATCATCATCAAACAACTGAACTTCATCTTTTCTTTTCAAATCTACTGCCCTTGTATAACCTTTCCGTATTTGGAAATTTTCAAGTACTGAAGCTCCAGACCAGACAGAACAAGCCTTTTCTTTACCTTCTTACACTGGTTCCACCGCTTGTCCTCTCCCTACTGGACCCAGAGATTTTCTTCAAAGCTTTAGATTTTGCTGGGACATATGGAGGTACAATACAACAAGTTTCTTCTTGAGAGTACCATTAAACCCAACAACAAAACTAACTGCTGTTTGCTTTGTAGTTCTGGTGTTGTTTGGAATCCTACCAGCTGCAATGTCTTGGTCAGATAGGTACGTGGTCTCATCATCAACAGCGACACAACTCGTACCAGGAGGAAAAGTAACGCTTTCTCTTGTCATGGGAGCTGCAGGATACGTGATTGTTTCTGAAATTATAGAGAACTTTTCAAAGTACTTGAGTGTTTCTTAACATAATGTAAAGGGATAATAAGCATTGATAGCATGTAACATAGGTCTTGCAACTAGAGAATAAGCATCTCAAGCAAACAACAAAAGATAACAAAACTTGGAAGGAAATCAAAATGTATCGTTTGGTAGGGGGAGAGGTTTTTAAAGTCTCTAGATCTTGTTGAATGCGACGATGTCAACACTCTGGATGTACTCGTTGTTAGGTTCACAGGTGAGGTAGTCTTCAATGAGGTTGTCTGGGGACACGAGGTCATCAACGATTGTGAGCATGATCGTGAGCTTCTTGATGCCGTAACCAACTGGAACCAGTTTTGCTGCAACAATTTAAACATTCGATTAGAAAACTGACCAACACAATCACTGCAAGCATAGACAAATGGAAAAATGGTAGACGTACAAGCTCCCCAAAGAAGACCAGGCATCTCAACAGCGCGAACACACTCCTCAAGTTTCTTCATGTCAGTCTCGTCATCCCATGGCTTAACTTCCATGAGCACAGAGGACTTTCCACCTAACAAAAAGTTCAAAATTCAAAAGAGAATAAGAACTCATTCATTTCTGCTACTCATACCCCTTGCTTTACATTACAGAGATTGTTATTAATTGACTAAGTGACTAGATTCTCAATGAACACTAGCTAAGCTAACAATAGTATAAGTTCTGCTCTCCATAGAAGCAAAAAGACACAAGCTCGTATACTAAATTGAGTTGTTTCAAGACAATGGCTTACTCTCTTTGGGCTTTTTGGTGTCCTTCTTGGCAGCCTCCCTCTCCTCAGCTGCTTTCTTTTCCTCCTCGGTCTCGTCACCAAACAGATCCATGTCATCATCATCATCATCAGCTGCAGCTGATGCAGGTGCCTGTTCACAATTTAACGAAAATATCTAAAACACACAACAAATAGCTAAAATACGTTACCACTTCCAAACACATCTAGTAGTCCTATCTAAGTCTCCTATACCATATTCAAAACATTCCTCAACACTATAATGATTAACCTTTTCAAGGTCTATGCTTTCTATTAACAATCAAAAAACTAAGATCATATCATTCAAGTAGAGGTACCTCAGCTTGAGCAGGAGCAGAAGCAGCAGAGCCACCGATACTAACTCCAACGGCTTTTCCAGGGAAACTGCAAACAACTCAAAACTCGTAAGCTCTTGAAATTCAAAAAGTTAAATCCAAATCTTAATAAATTTGATCTAAAGGACGAACCTTTTAGCTAGAGATGAAGCGACGCAATCGAACCACCTGCTAGCATTAGGGAAAGCATCGCTAGGTTTCACCGAAACGGCAGCGTATACCTTCACATCATCCACAGACAACTTATCTCTGCGAAAAATTAAAAAAAAAACTCTCTTTAGACTTCGATCGAAAAGCAATTGAAAGAAGGAGAGTGAGAGAAACTTTACCCGGAGATGTAGGTTTTTCCGGCGAGGTGCTCCTCCACGGATTTGAGGCCTTCCTCTGTGTGTAGATCTGAGAAGGTAATCGCCATTGATGCTGATTTAGGATTAGGAGGGAGGAAGTGGAAAGAGAGACGGAGATTGAACGAAGCTGCTTTTTAAAACCTATTGACTGAGAGAAGAAACCCTAAACCCGATTTAGAAATAAAACTGGTTACGGGCTAAGGTGGATTTTTATAATTGGGCTTCGTTGTGGGCCTTTGTATTGCTACGGTTTAGTGCTAAGAGATATATATTCCGGGAAGAAGAGAACACATTTGAATTTGTTAGTTTTTTTTTTTGGTTATTGTTGAGACTGTGTAGTGTTGTATCGGATAATCATTAATCAGGGTTTGCTCTGAATTTATGAAACTTAAAACATTTTACGGATTGAATGATTTTTTTTTTTGTTAAATTATATTCAATCCAAAAAAAAAACTCAAAAGACTGTGTGTTACATTGGGTGCTTTTTAAAAAAAAATAAAAGTGTTTGAATTATTAGAGTACACAAGACAGGCCCACGACAATACCAACAAGCTCATTTCTATGTTATAAATCCACGTGTGTTAGGGTTCCTTTGCAAGTGAGTTAGTAGTATAAATAGGATTGTAATGTGTTGTGACAAAGTAACTTTGCTGCCTTGAAAGGCAGCCTCACTTCTCCTTAATGAAATATCAATTTAAGTTCTTGTGTTCTTGGTGACAAAGCTAAAGCTTCTTCTCTTCTTTACTTTCTTGTTCAATAAAGCTTTAATAAGCTATCTCCATTTCTGTTTAAATAAAGCTCTATGAGCTCAATCTTTCTAGTTTCATAAACACTTACATGAATGTGAATAAAGAATAACCTAATGAAAGACTATCCTAACTGCTTATTCTTGATCCAAACCAGGTCATTGTTGATCATGATGTCTCTACAGTTATGGATTGAATGAATATGAAAAATGGATGGTTCTCTACATATTAGTCACAAATTTTGGTTTTCAACTTGTTATGTCTAAGACCAACCATGCAGTGGTCCTGAGCATAGCGATTAGCGAAGTAAAACATTGGTCTATGGTCACCAAATATTTTTTAACAAGTTATATTGAAGAAGATTTTCATATTGTTAGATAAGATACAATATTTATATAAAAAATTTATTTTGTTAAAAACTTACTAATATGTTTATGCCCGCCAATATTTCAGGGACGCCCCTTCCATGCGAATAATCATATGTCGGTGTATATGACATAAAGAAGTCTTCTTTGGTTGGTTGAAGGAGGCTTTTGAAAAGGAAAGACAATTTATCATAGTGTTACTATTATCATCCTATCTCATTTTTGGATCTCTCAACCAATTTGTGATCGATCCATTTTTGTCAGAATGGCCTTATCAAAGAATTCTTATAACGTATATCGTATTCACAACTTTTTTTCTCCTTTCATTATTCACCAAACTGTGTAGCTTTTCTATCCATGTTTTTCTTCTTTTAAACGTAGAGCGCATCACTTTAATAAAATGAGAATGATCTGTAATATTCGTTTCATCATGCAAATTTGGTACGATGGAGATACGGCAACCGCTATTTTTAGAAAATACTGATTTTAATACTACATAAAAACAAAATATAGGAAACAAATTATATAGACCATCGCTGGACATAAGAAAAATGTGTAAATATATTAAGATTAAGACAAAATTAATTCAATGATGTTACGTTTCTAATTATTAACTTCTGGTCGGAAGCATATTATGGGACTCGTCTCTGAAACGTGAAAACCAACGCGGTTCTTTCTGTTTTATTAGTGCCGATTTGTCTTGTTCTGTATCAGTCTTGAACTCGTTTCGTTTATAAAACGCACGTAAAATGTAGTTCATACTTTGTAATACAGGGACTAAAGTTTCAAGATCACTCGTTGCTTCAGCTCTCTAGCTAGTGTCCTTGTAAGATCTTCTATTCACTCTCTTTTGCCATCGTAGTGTAATCTTCTTTTAGCCTGTTCTTGTTTGTTTCTAGTAGCCAGAACTGGTCATGGGCAAAGCCGAATTAAACATTGGTCTTTTAGTCCCAACAAGTTTTTGAAAAAAAATTATATAGGCCCTCAATTTTGTAAACTATCTTGTAGCATCTGCATAGTTTTGTTATTTTGACTCGAGAGCTGAGTTTGGTACCAGATGCTGATTATTTTGTTGATATTAGTTCATTTACTTGGAACAAATGGTTTTTTTCTTGCATACATCTGTTCTTGACTTGTATACGGGTTTGTGGTTGAACTAATAATTGGTACGTTTTACGAGAATTTTATTTCTTAGGATTTGGTCCAGCTTTTGGGCTCTTTCTAGAGCCATTGGCTTCAAATCGCGTCGCAAACTTATTGGCTGGAGGTGACTTAGAGATGGCAGAGAGGAGAACCAGCAACGGAGGAGACGTTGTTATCAATGTTCCAGAGAAAGAAGGATTTAAAGATTCAGCACCATCACCTTCTTCACATGTACCGGCTTCACCAAACTCAGACACGGTGACAACCAAACTACAGCCGTTAACCATTCTCCTTCCTGAAATCAACAAATTCTCTGGCAGCGTTCATAAGCCGCCTAAGATTCCAAGTCCCGTCACCGAAGGTCTAACTCGTAGGAGATCTCTTTCGAGGTCAGTTTACTCCAAGTCCAACTCAAGGTTTGGTCAACAACAATCTTACCGTTTTGACAAGACTATAGTCGAGGAAAATTCTGGAACCCCTACGGAACCGTTTGGTTCTGCTTCATTTTCAAAGCCTTCTCTTCACAAGGCTTCCCCTAGTAACAAATCGAATAAAAGCACTAGCTCAGTAGCCCTGAGTAAGGTTGATGAGGACGAAACTGATGAACATGAAGAAATCTACAAAAGGGTTAAACTACACCAAGTGAAGCGTAGAGGAATAAGACCTCTAGCTCTTCTTGAGCTACTAGTTTTTGTGGCTATTCTCACCACGTTGGTTGTGTGTTTAACTAATGGTTCGGTGAAGAAGCATCGCATTTGGGGTTTAGAAGTCTGGAAATGGTGCGTCCTTGTGATGGTGACGATAAGTGGCATGTTCGTGACAAACTGGTTCATGCATTTCGCGGTGTTCATCATAGAAAGAAACTATCTCCTACGTAAAAAGGTCTTGTACTTTGTCCATAGTTTGAAGAAGAACGTTCAAGTCTTCATCTGGTTCGGTCTGATCCTGGTTGCTTGGGTGTTTTTATTCGAGGATGACGATAAACGCTCTCGCAAGGCCAAGAAGTTTCTCGACGCTATAACTTGGACTCTCGTCTCCCTTCTCGTAGGTTCAGCCATTTTCTTGGTGAAGACGTATGCATTGAAAGTTCTTGCTTCGAAGTTCAACGTCAGAAACTTCTTTGAGAGAATTCAAGAATCTGTCTTCCACCAATACGTACTCCAGACTCTCTCGGGACCTCCGCTTATAGAAGAGGCAGAGAGAGTTGGACGTGAGCCAAGCACTGGCCACCTTAGCTTCACTAGCACCAATGGAACGGTGGAAGAGAAGAAAGTGCTTGATATGGGTAAGGTTCACAAGATGAAACAAGAGAAGGTCTCGGCTTGGACAATGAGAGTTTTGATTGAAGCTGTGGGAGCTTCAGGTCTCTCAACCATATCTCATACTTTAGATGAGTCTAGCAATCGGAAGAAGAGATCTGATAAAGAGATTACTAATGAGATGGAGGCTGTGGCTGTAGCTTATGATATTTTCAACAATGTTGCTCAGCCAAACTCGAGGTAAGTCAACACACAATACTCTACTTTCTTCTAGCTAGGTTTCATCTTAGTCATTCAAACTCAAGGTTATAAAATATGGTAGCCAACCGTACCATTTCATGTTATACAATTATTTATATAGATTTATATAATTCGAGAGTATAATAGCGTTTAAGAAGGCATTATACACTTTATATGAAGATGCATTATTTATATAATTCGAGAGTATAATAGCATTTAAGCAGCATTATACACTTTACGTGGATGCATGGAATATTCAAAAATCTAAAATATTAATATTACTAAGTTATTATTTATATTAATTTTTACTTATTTATTTATATGATTATAGCTATTAGTTTAATTGTTTTTATACATAATATGAAGTATATGTTTTTACTAAGTTATTATTTATACATAATTTGAAACTATTTATATATGTTAAACTATGTTTTTATACATAATATGAAGTATATTATATGTTAAGTTTTTTTTTTTTTTTTGAAACACTTTCAGTTTTCTAAAAGGTGAAAATTATATATGAAGTATATTATTATATGTTCAGTTTATAGAACACTGACTAAACTTGACCTTGCTTGTTATTTTTCAGTTACATAGAGGAAGATGACTTGCTGAGATTCATGATTAAGGAAGAGGTAGACCTTGTACTCCCATTGATAGAATGTTCCGAGACCGGAAAAATCACACGTAAAGCTTTTACAGAATGGGTGGTAATATTCTTTCAAACACTTCCCTTGGTTTATTAGTGTCCATGCCTATATAGAGATATTGTATAAAGTTTATAGTAGGTCGGTGTGTAAGCATGTGTTGATGTTTCTTGACAGATTAAAGTTTACACAAGTCGGAAAGCGTTAGGGCACTCACTGAACGACACAAAAACAGCGGTTAAGCAGGTGGACAAGATTTTGACTGGAGTCTTGTCTGTTATCGCTTTCATCATTTGGTTGATACTTATGGATATAGCAACGACCAAGTTCTTGGTGGTGTTCTCCTCACAATTTGTTGGTCTTGCCTTTATGATCGGAAGCACTTGCAAGAATATATTTGAATCCTTTGTGTTTGTCTTCGTGATGCACCCTTATGACGTCGGTGATCGTTGCATTATCGACGGCGTTGTTGTAAGCGACTCTAAACATTATTTCCTCACTATGTTATTCATTGAAAAACTAACCCATATATATTTGCCGGTGTTAAAAAAATTGTTAAGTTGTAACTAGACACGGATTATTCGAAATTTATACGAGACGGAACCTAGTTGTTAATAAATTATTGATTTATTTTTATATTTTTTTATTTTATATATTTTACATTTATATTAGATATTTGTTTTAAAGTTTAATTATAAAATTATTTTTATGAATTATAAAAATTAGATATACAAAAAAGTAATTAGACAAATTTGTGGATTAAAAATAATATTATTGTTTGATTTAGGAAATTTAGACTAAGTTAGATTGATTTAACCAAATTTAAATGGTTTAAACCAATTTGAGTCACAAATATTTGCTAATATTACTACTCCTATTTTTAGAATTTACACCACTGATATTTGCTAATATTACTACTCATTTTAAACTTCTAACCCTTCTTTTCTTTACTTTGAAGTTGTTGGTTGAAGAGATAGATCTGTTAACTACTGTGTTCCTCAAGATTGACAACGAGAAGGTGTTCTATCCAAACGCAACTTTGATATCGAAACCAATAAGCAATTTCTACAGAAGTCCAGATATGGGAGATGCAATATTATTCTCCATCGCATTCTCAACGCCAGCGGCGAAAATTGCCACTCTCAAGGAAACTATATCAGAGTAAGTGTCGAAACAAAAATTACCATCTTAAACTACTCACTCACTGTGTATTGACAAAACATTGGGGTGTGTTTTGATCAGATATTTGGTGCAGAATCCGCAAAATTGGTATCCTAATTTCCTTTTCTTGGTGGATGCCATTGAGAACGTGAACAAGCTGAACTTGAATCTGATCGTCACACACACCATCAACTTCCAACACTTCACAGAGAAGAGGCTCAGGAGAACTGAGCTGGTCATCGCGGTTAAAAGAATCCTCGAGGAGCTTGAGATCGAGTACACCTTACTTCCTCAAGATGTTCATCTCATTGGTCACAAATGATCATTTCCTTTTTCTCCTTTTGCATGTATTAATTCCACTTGTACTTGTTATTAGCGCATGATTTGCTTCGGTTTAATTGTACTCAAGAACTCGGTTTAACATTTTCAGTATTGATTTGTTAATGGATTTAAACCATTAAGCACTATATATTAAGTGAAATAATCTGATTTCTAGATTTGGTGTGGACAATTACCAATAACAAAGCGAATATATTGATGAGGAAGATGTTTCTTAGTAAGCAACATAGTTTCTCAAACAAACTAAACCGGAATAACTTGAGGAACAAGCAAACGAAATCCCAAGCAATGAAGAAAAGGAGACTGGTTCTTGAGTGTGAACATGGGTATGGTATTAATCTTGAAATTGAAACCGGTTCTTGTTCAAGTATGCCGGTATGCCACACCATGACCATGAATGAATCGTGCGTTCTCTTCGCTATAAACTTCTGTCTCCTTCTCCAGCCTAATCATATTTCAAATTTCATTTTGTTAGTAAATATTGATCAATAAGGAAATATAAACAAAGGAGAAAATGGAAGTTACGCGAGAGAGATGGTCTTGTTGAGCGTAGCAGCAGATAGGAAAGAAGGAGCGTTTAGATACATCAACTCTCCTTTCACTCTCTCTTCAATTCTTTGATCTATTTCATCCATTTGGACCTCAAACTCTTGGTCCGATGCCATCACCCATCCCCATGTGTCCGCAAATGACGGTACATGTGCAGTGTAAGCCTTCACGTCTGTTTACATTACATAAATATTCATCAGAATGAACCCACCACGTTTCTACAAAACACACACAAGAAGTCTTGCTTACGCTTGAAGACGTGTTTCATGGTGTTGTAGATTGATGTAAAGACCTCTTTATGAGTGAAAATTCCTGCTGGTCCAGCCTATAATTTTTTGAAAAATTTGACAAACATGTATATTAAAATAAAGTGTTTTAATTATCTTTCTCTTAAGTTATAAACAACATAAAAATGATGCAATACCTGAGTCACAAAAATGCCATTAGGGCTAAGCTTGGGTTTGAGGATGTTTTGGTAGAAGGATTTGGTGTAGAGTTGGTAACAAGGTCCACCTTCTACTGGGTCTGCTAAATCTCCCACTATGATATCAAACTTCTCATCCCTTTTCTCCAGTTCAGCCCTTTTCACATTCAAGTTAATAAGTTATTATAATTAAGAGAATTTCAAGTCTTTTTAATATAAACTCAACATAAATATTGTTTAAATTTGCTCCAGTGTCCTTACTTTGCATCTTTGATCACAAGTTCAAGCTTCTTGCTACAAAAAGCTTCACTATTAACGGTCAGAAATCTCCTGCAAAATTCAACAACTTCCTGAAAAGAAAAAGATTTATGTGTTAGCAATGAGTTTATGTCTCTGCTATAAAAACTGATCAAATATATACATAGAGAGATAAGAAGTTAACCTGATCAATATCACACATGACCACTTTCTCGATCGTCTTGTGTTTTAGTATTTCTCTTGCAGCAGAGCCTTCACCTCCTCCCATTATGAACACTGTCTTGGGGCTATTTAGAGAGCACACAAGGGTAAATCAAATAACTAATCCAATTGTACTAACATTTCTTCCAATATTAGTTAATCAAGTTTAACTAGTTTTGTTACAAAAATAGAAGTGCACCATACTTGGGATGGAAAAGGAGGGCAGGGTGGATCAAACATTCATGGTAGATAAACTCATCTCTCTCTGCACTTTGCATTTTCCCGTCAATCACAAGCACCTGTTTTAATTAAGTAACATATGCTTCATACTATCTAGTCTCCAGTAACATATAACGATGCTATAAGATATTTGTTCTTAATTTTTTTATGATATTTGTTATTAATAAAAGCTATACAATATTGATACTAATAGACGAAAATGTACCTTGCCGAAATGTTTGGTGTCCAGAAGAGCAATTTCTTGGTACTCACTAGTTCCTGTATGGAGCACACTGTTGAGAGCAAAAGACCACTTGAGATCATCATCGATGGTTTCTTCGTACCAATGGCAGTCCTTCTGGTTAGACAGGAGGGTTTGAATGGGTGAGGTGTCTTTGTGAATCTCCGGGAACCCATTTCCAAACATGATCTCTACGGCTTCTCCCATATCCAACAAGTAAAGAAAACAGAGAGATAGATATAGAGGAAATAAAAGAGAGGAGTGATAAAGATTCGTGGTGAGATATGTTCATAGAGAAGCCAACCTTTGCCCTTTTATAGAGGGTGCAACTGGAAGTACTTTTATATGAATTATACGATTCGTTCTGTTTCAAAAAAAATAAAATGAATTATACGATTCGCTAGGTCCCTCCTAATGTTCACTATTTACGATGGCAAAAAAAAGAAAAGAAAATATCTATATACATTCTCGTTTTCAAAAAAGAAAAAAAATTATACGATTCGTTAGGTCCCTCCCAATGTGCACTACTTCACTAGTTACGATTGGAAAAAAGAAACCAAAATATCTATATACCATCTCGTTTTATGAATGGGATAATGAAGTTTCTTTGTACAAATTATCCATCTCGTTAGCATGAGTAATGATTGCGACAGATATCCACTGCCATGATTCCGCGGCATGCTTATATTTTGCATTTTAACGTTTTTATCACTTCCTCATGGTGACATCATAAGAATAATCCTTTATATATTAAATAAGAAGCATTTTTTAAGACTTTCCTTAATTATCTCTTAGTTATTTTTTCAAGGATGCATGAAAAGGCTCCATTCTTTTTTTTGCTTACGTGTCGCGCTCACATCGATTCTTACAAAACCATTTAATGTGAAACCATTAAATGTTTTCTTATTTGATGATTTTTTTTTGCAAACTCCTTTTCCATGTCTTTAAGCAGTCGACGTTTTTTTATTTTTGTCAGACCGACTACAGAGTCCTTGAGCAGTCGACGTTCCATGTCCTTGATACTAAACGCATCGATGGGTATCGAAAGCATAGAAGAAGACGATATGAGGGTGATCGACGTTCTTTACTAAGGTTATAAAGAAAGAGATTTTGTAAAGCAGGCGCATCGACGATCTGAATCTCCATCGAAAAGAAAAAAAGAGAAGAAATGGAAGGTTTGATTCCATTTTTGTACAAAGCCATGGTCATGTATAAAAGAGAAGGAAGCTTTTCGTCAGTTTTTCTCAGCGATCATCATTCTCATCAACTTCCGGTTACTACAGGAGATTTCCTGGCGACTCCTCCGGTATATTTCGAACGTCAGACCTCAGGCGATTTCGGACTGACCGTCTTGGATTGCTTAAAACGACGCCTTCTTCACCATCTCGCTTGCCCACTAGGAACATCATGAAACATACGTAAGGAGTGTTCTTGAAAATACTATTTACATAAAGAGATACAAATCTTTCTTGACGTGTCCTCTTATCCTAAGGTATATTTCTTATGAATAACTACCCAAGGACTTAATAGAATGATTTTATATTATGATCTTGATTTTTAATTTGATATTATTAGGGACGTTCAAATACGTTATACCCAGATTTTCCAATTGTTCTGAAGACTCAGAGGTAATATATTTATTGACTATTAGAAATTTTGTTTTAAGTTGTAGACCTTTTATTATCTACATAACAATTCGTGTGTTTTAGGGTTCTGTTCTGATAGCTAGTAGTTCTGTGCGTGGCTCTAAGTCTAATCTGAAGACAGCTGCTAAACGTGAAGGATCCCATATCGAAAGTTTAGAGGCAGCTATCTACGAGGGAACTGTTAACAAATATCGACATTCGGATTCGATTAAGAAAGTGAAGACTGAAAATAGTGGCTGAAGAATTATTGGAAACCTGTCTACGATGAAGATAGGCTTTTCTCTTTTATTGTTATAAGTATTTTAATTGTTTTAATCTTCGTATTATGCTTGGTTTTTGGGTTCTGTTTAACAATTTTGGAAGTCTGAAGTGTTTTATTTTTTAACCTTTTTACGTACTCTAAGCATATGTTGGTCGTTTTTAATATAATCCCTCTTATCATATTTTGTCTGATCGGGTCGATTGGTTGAAGTTATCTAATATATTTGGGCAATATAAAATACCTTAAAAAGAATCATTATTTCTGTAAAGTTTATTTTCCATGGATATAGTCTATAGCTTTGTAAATATGAATATATCCCTTTTATAAAATATCCTATACAAATTGTTATAGCACATACTATATACAAGTACAATAAACAGAAGAGAGCAAATATATTTTGTCCTTTTTAAAATCGAATATAATATTATTGTACGTGCATTTTATTTGACCCTTAGATTCCTCAAATAAAGAATTATTTTTTAATCAATGTGAGTATAAAATTATTTTAAATTTGATATAGTTACTATATGTTAACATATATGATTTTTTTTTTTACTTTCAGGATTCAATTCCGTGCATTTTGATTAAACTTCAAAAAAAATTTAGACTATAATTTCTTATCGAATCAATTAATTATGTTATTTTGGTTTTTATATTAAAATAAATTATGTGTTTTAAAGGGTGGAATCACATTCAATTTTTTTTCTCTTAAATTTTTTTATATAATAAAAATAACTATATTTTATTTATTTAAGGTAGTTATAGTATTACTTTTCAAATGTTATTGTTCCACTAAAAAACCAGAAATTCCGGTGTTTTTCACTTTCTCTTCAAATATATATTTATGTCTTACAAAATCATAGTATATAACTTAAAATAATGATACATATGCTTCATTCCGCGCAAGGCGCGGGTTACTACCTAGTTTATAGTATTACTTTGATGAATATTCTGTTTTTCTTTTCAATTATATAATCATCTACAGTATCAAAATTTTAGCGTTACTAGAAGTAATATGGTTTACTCTTGCAGTTACAGTTTACTCTTGCATCTTGTAAAGATTTTTGAGAATGGCAATCCGATTGAAAAACTCACCAAAAAAGATTGAAAAAACCCTAGTACACTCTTTATTGACAAAAATATATATAATATATATAGTAATATAAAAAAGTGTGCTCCTCAAGTTCAAATGCTCTTTAGAAGGAGTCTCGAGCTGCTCTCACTCTAGTCCCAAGATATGTATGGATGTTTGTTGAACCGCTAGGACCGCTACTATTAAAACATGCAATTGGTGAATCATATATATCATATGGATGTAACAAAATAGATTAAATCGGTTGAAAATAAAATAATGTAACTAGCTCCCTCTTCATCTTTTGGTAGCCACTATTCAAAAACCCATGATCTATATTATATGATTATAGGACGGAGAGAATGGTGAAGGAGTGCAAAAAATACGATGCACCGTTACCAAGTGGATTGTGCAAATATGAAATACACATCAGTCTCTCACTGCGACACATCATGAAACAACACGCGCAGTCTCTTTCATCACAATATTTCCACACTGTCATTATCGCTGGGTCCACCCAGATACACGCGCTACAAATGTACACTTGTGTGTTCCCCCATGGACGCTTTGGACGATGGTTCGACACACTATAAAAGTTTTCTAACACATGAAGCCCACATAATTTGATACTTTGTGTTTTGTAACGAAAAGTTAGAGGTAGACTGTATAGATATTTCTTATATTTATGCTCTATCGGCTAATGTAATCAGTTTCATAAAGAATGAATGGTTACCACAAAAATTTGGAATGTCTTCCCACTTATATCAGGAATAACCGGATCATCTGTTACCAGACTACCTTATAAACTGTTTGGACCAAACTCAAACTTCTTATCGCTGCGACTAATTGTGTCAAGAGAAATTTAAATTCTAGAGTGTTGTAACACATTCCCAAGTCTCATAGCCATGCGGGCGTAGACTGTATAGCTGGATTACGTTTGAATGAAATTTGAAGTTTGTATATATACCATCATCGTAAGCAAAACAATAGTCCCAATTAACGATCAAATAAACATATGAATTAATTAGAGGAACAATAGTCCTGATTACGTATACTACACGGAACCGTAAATATATTTGAAGAAACATAAGAATTAGATTGGGACCCACGTATGTGGTATGGATATGCACTCTTGATTAAGCGTGGAGCTAATCCACTCAAAAGTGAATGATATCTTTGTTGGAGACTCCACTCTATATACTATAACCTTTTTTGTTTACTTCTCTTTTGCCCCTAAAGAAGAACTTTTAATCTTTGTCGAGTTTAGGTCCTTTAGTTGAAACAAATATCACTTATCATCAACATCACCATCATAAGTTATTATTCATAACCTGATAACCATCATCATCGATAATTTACCAACGTTAATACGATTCTCATGTATTTTGCGTACATAAGATCTTGAAGTGAAACCAATTCTCCTCGAGACACCCTTTGTATATAGCATGGTGGAGAAGCCAAAAAAATAAATAAGTGGGACATTAGAAATGGGCTACTATGTACACTAAAAAGGACAACCACTTTTATTCGTGTCTTCGAAAGTGGGCTGCCCAATGAATAGCTTGCCGACGGGTTGTCCTCCACACTTAATATTATATCATACTATATGTTACGAATAGGTCATTTAAAAAACAATTAACATATATAATTACCGATGATGTGAGTATACATCTTGGGTTAAAAGACCAATA
Source organism: Brassica rapa (assembly GCF_000309985.2). Lineage (NCBI taxonomy): Eukaryota > Viridiplantae > Streptophyta > Magnoliopsida > Brassicales > Brassicaceae > Brassica > Brassica rapa. The sequence continues at coordinate 3,931,588 of NC_024796.2, forward strand.
AGGATTGCGTGAAAGCTGACTTTCGAATGATGTCAAAGCGTGCCTAACTTTCCTCCAACATATACGTGGTAAAAGTGGTTCCACTTATGACTTACCCGACCACACTCCAACTATGCATTGCATGTTTCTATATTGATACACCCTATTAGATCTTTTTCGGACTTTGAAGTTCGTATCGTATTTGAATAACTCGTTAAAATAACTTCAATTCAGACAAAACCTTAATTTTATTGCCAACCGGTTCGAGTTGTCTTCGCTATTTTCATTGTATAGCCTTATTTCAATTCTCAGAAGTTGGATAAAAAAAGGATAAAAAAGACTAGACGATTGCTTCTATTTTCTATAGTAGAATATTTTTATTCATTTTACGAATTACTTTTCGATTGTCAATGTTTCTTTACTCTGACCTCAGAAATGAAAATGGTTTCTCACCGGAAAATGTTAAATTATATCTTGAAAGCTACATTTTGAAATAGAAATTGAGCTAAAAGATTGAACTTGTATCGTTAAGGCTAATTTCCTAGATGGAAAGGCATAAAATTGAATCTTAGCTGGATAGTTTTTCACTGACTACATATTTTTAACAAGTATACAGCCGCCTTTGCTGGATACATGCATCATTGTAAGTTGGAAAACATTTTGATCTGAGCTTGTTTGAATACTGAGGAGCAAATGAAACTGCACAAGATGAACAAACTATCTAAAGCATCTCTTAATGCAATGGGGTTTTTCCCAATACCATCTAACATTAGTTCTTAAAGTTAGACAACAACATGTTACATGTACATGCACATGCACTAATCAGAAAACGGAAAGAATGTTTGGTTGTCGAGTAGTAAGTTGGGCCAAGGGGTGATTAACAACTTAAAATGCTGTTTTGTGAGCTATATATCGTTGTAGCACATGACCAAATCAATCTTTTTGAGCATCACTTGTTTACCTAAACCAAACCGGGGGAGGTAATACAAATATATACCGTATGAAATGATGCATGCCATGGGCCATAATGGCAATGGAAAGTATTTGAATATAAACCGCTCCGATCAATATCTAAGAAATTGTTAAATGTTTTGTAAACGGATTTTTCAGAACCTATACAGGGTAAACGAATCATTTGTTTATTTATTATATATATATATATATATATATATATTAAAATGTATCTAATTAGAAAATTTCTTTGACGAAATAATCAAAATTAAATATACGAAAAATAAATAAAATTGGAAAGAGAGAAAGTTATCTATTGTCTATATGGTGAAAATAATAGAACTAAATTAGTCATATTTCATTTTAGTGTTACTTGATTTAAAAAATCTAAACAAATTTAAATCAATTCAAACCAATTAAATCAGATTTTATCTATTCTATTAAAAGAGAAGTCATGACTTAGTTCATGTGTGATTTTTTTTAATTTGGACCACTCCTTAAAAAGTTATTAAAATTAACTTTGTATAAATATTTCATTTATTTGAATTATTCTAAGACAAACAAATCAAATAGATATTCCTATATTTACTTTAAAATTATATCTTAATAAAATATTTTCATATCTTTTATTTACAATATAAATATATAATTTTTTTTATTAAAATAAACTTTTTAAATAACTAAATAATTTCGTGTTTATTTAACATAAATGTATATTCATTTTTCACTTAAACAAAACTTTTAAATATTTAGTTAATGTCGTGTTTATTTTAAAATAAATTTATATTTTATCTATTCTATTAAAAGAGAAGTCATGACTTAGTTCATGTGTGATTTTTCTAAATTAGACCATTCCTTAGAAAGTTATTAAAATTAACTTTTGTATAAATGTTTAAATTATTTGAATTATTCTAAGACAAAAAAATCAAATAGATATTCCTCTTTTTACTCTAAAATTATATCTTAATAAAATCTTTTCATATCTTTTTATTTACAATATAAATATAAATAAATAAATATAAATATATATATATATATATATATATATATATATATATATATATAATTTTTTAATTTAAATAAACTTTTTAAATAACTAAATAATTTTGTGTTTATTTAACATAAATGTGTATTCATTTTTCACTTAAACAAAACTTTTAAATATTTAGTTAATGTCGTATTTATTTTAAAATTAAATTTATATTTCATCTATTCTACTAAAAGAGAAGTCATGACTTAGTTCATGTGTGATTTTTTAATTTGGACCACCCCTTAGGAAGTTATTAAAATTAACTTTTGTATAAATATTTAAATTATTTGAATTATTCTAAGACAAACTAATCAAACAAATATTCCTATATTTACTCTAAAATTATATCTTAATAAAATCTTTTCATATCTTTTTATTTACAATATAAATAAATAAATATATATATATATATATTTATTTATTTATTTATTATTAAAATAAATTTTTTAAATAATTAAATAATTTCGTGTTTATTTAACATAAATGTATACTCATTTTTCACTAAAACAAAACTTTTAAATATTTAGTTAATTTCGTGTTTATTTTAAAATTAAATTTATATTTCATTTTAACTAAAACGAATTTTTAAATTATTTAACTAATTTTCTAATTATAACTAAACACGTGTACAATTTTGTATTAATCTGCGATATTAATTTAATATAATATTTTTCAATAAATCTTTGATCTTACCAGTAAAAAAATTCAATTTGGAATTTTGTATCAAATGATTTAAAATATGAAAATTTAAAACAAATTAATTTAATTATTGTGTGTGAACTATAAAATTATTGTGGTTTAAAATGTTATATTAAAAAATTAATAATATGGTAAATATTACAATTAATCATGTAAAACAAATAATTATGTGTGTAAAAATAAAATAATCACCCGCACGGTTGTCCGGGTCGAAATCTAGTTTTGATTATAACACCTAAATCATATTTTAGAACTTTGGTTTCTGATTATTAATAAAGATTTGAAATATATATAAAAAAAATCAAGAATCACAAATGCATACTCCAAGTTGCTTTGATCCAAGGAAGTCGGACAGCAAAGGGTGCAGTTGTTTGAGGTTGAATTCGAACAAGAATTTTGAAAATAAAATATATTGTAAAATCGCAATATAACTGGTTTAAAAAAATTACAAATAAATAAAAGAAATTACTAGAAAATAAATAAATAAAATTTTTGTGTTATCCATTTTCCGAAGTAGAAACGTGTAAACTACCTCTGGTTGTAAAATGGCAAAATATCTTCCCTCAAACTTCTTCTCAGTCTCTCAACCATCCCCGTCGTAAACGAATAGCGAGCCAGAGGATAACCCCATGGCGTCCAGCTCCTTCGCCGTCCTTCCTCTGCTTAACTATAATAGCTCCACGACCAATAGATCTTCATCTTCGATTCGCTTCTTCAACCTCCCCAAATCGAAACACCGGTCTTCCAGACACTCAAACCCTCGTTCTCCACAGGTTCTTGTCTCCTTGTCATTGAACCAACCAACTGATGACGAATCCTCAGACGCCGCGCTTTTCCTCGAATCCAACTCAATCGCTGATTACATGCGGTTCAAGCGCCGCTCCGACGACGGCGACAACGGCTCTAGCGAGCTGCAGACAGCGATCGTCAGTTACAAGAAACGTTTCCCTTGGATTCTCCTCAACCCTTTTCTTCAGGTAACGCCACTCTTACTTGTTGTTTTCCACTTAAAATCGAGAGCAAAGTAACATACTTTCCATGTGTTGTTGCAGGTAGATTTGGTCTCAACGATTCATATTGCTGATAAAGAGTAAGAGCCTTTCTTCTCTTTATTTGTTCGTTATGTAGCTTTTTGGTGGGAATATAAATAGTTGAATTGTTGCTTCCTCTGTTTAAGCTGCTTGTGTAGTGTTTCAAAAAAAAAAAAAAGAAGCTGCTTGTGTTGCCACTATGACATTAAGGTTCATAGCTTAGTACTCTAATAATATGGTTTAGGCTGCGTTTAAATGGTTCTAAATTTGTTTAAATCGATCTAAATTAGTCTTAATATTTAATATGTAAGGGATCAAGCAATAATGTTATTATAGCATACTCATAAATTTGTCTTATTTATTTTGTTTTTATACCTAGTTTTGATAATTCATCAAAATAATATACTAATTAAACCCAAAAACTAAAATATCTCATATGTAAAAAATATATAAAATAACTCAAATATTCGTTAACGCTTAGACCCGTCTAGGCCTGAATATTCAGCCTAATTGCTACTTCTCTACAAAGCTCAGTAAAGCTAGCGATTTGTTGAACATTGGTACTGATTGATGATGTTTTTGTTTTTGCTTTTGTTTTTGTTTTACAGCAGTTTTGGGTCTGATAAAGGTTTTTGTTTGGTTTCTTGTGATGACAATGTTGTTATTAATATGTGGCTATGGGGTTGGGTGTGTGTAGGTACTTCACAGCTCTACAAAAGGAGCTTGAACCATATGATTCCATCTTGTATGAGATGGTGACTAGTAAAGAGTCTTTGGAAAACAGAAGAAACCCAATTGCTGCCAAGAGGCTCAAGACTTCACGTTCAAGAGGCTTCAGTATCCTCGGCTTCATCCAGCGGCAGATGGCAAGGGTACTAGCTCTTGATTTTCAGCTAGACTGTCTAAATTACGAAGCTAAGAACTGGTACCATGCTGATCTCGATTTCGAGACGTTCACCTTGCTTCAGGTTTGTTTCTTTAAAACTATCTCAAGAAACCCGCTAGTCATTTTCATTGTGCTGATTCATACGTGGTAACAGAAGGAGAAAGGGGAAAGCTTCTACTCATTTGCAAGGGACATGACTATTAGATCAACGAAAGCAATGATACAACCAGCTTTGGTAACCGAAGGTCTTGATACTTGGAGGTCAAAGCTTCTATGGGTGTCACGTGTCTTCCCTATGCCTCTCGTGGGTCTCTTCCTTATTGTGGCTTTCTGTGCTGACTTCGAGAATCAGACGGAAGACTATCCAGAGCTAGAAGCACTCTCACGGCTTGATATTGGTGCTGCTATGAAGGTCTTCCTCGCTAAGAGATTAACATCCGAGTAAGCACACATCTCTTTATAGCTAGTGAGAAGTTAACAGTTGTGTAATAACTTTTTTTTTTGTGTGGTGAAGGCTAACGCAAGGGACATCAGAGATAGAGGAGAAATCAGTAATCATCGGCGAGAGAAATCGAGCAGCTACCGAAGCTTTGAAAAGAGCAATAGAGCAAGGAAGCAAAAGAGTTGCTATTCTTTACGGAGGAGGACACATGCCTGACTTGGGGAGACGGCTTAGAGAAGAGTTTGATCTTGTTCCTTCTGAGGTGAGATGGGTGACAGCTTGGTCTATTAGTAACCCAGGGGACATGGAGACGACTTCGTTCCCGTTTCTGAGGACATTGGCTGATGCTTTGCGTTGGCCGCTGAACCGGTACCAGACCTTGGCGTTGCTAATTTTTTCGTCCGTTCTTGCGTTGGATCTTTGCTTTTGGGAGCTTTTCTTGGATTCTACCATTGACTGGGGTTCACAGATTGCAGCAGAGTTGTACAAGTTTGTAGATAACACAAAACTTGTGTGACAGCTATTTGTAATTCACACAATGATGTACAAACAATAACTTATAGTATTTAAACAAGCTAAGTCTACTCTGATACGTTCCATATCATGGTAGACTGCCACATGTGAAACTTCTCGAAGACAAAGCATGAACCTGTGGAGAGGCAAAGAGAAGAAACAAATGCAGAGGAAGTCAACACTTCCATTGACTATAGTGACGTGTCAAGGGAAGAGAAATACTACTTATCCCAGGCTTTGCTGTTGAAGTGTTTCTTCTTTAAATAAGATCCTACTTTGTGTTTGATGTTGTAGGAAGTGTGAGAGGCCATGAGTCTCTTTGATCATGATCTGACCATAATAAGATCATAATTGAATAGTTAAGATGGTCATAAAATCTTGATCTAAGATTCACTTCATTTGTTGTTATTATCTTGTATTTGGTGTTTGAATATCAATGAGAAAATGCTCTTTGACCAAGAGAACAAGAAAAAATATTCAATTTTTTATGGTTCTTATAAAAATACACCATTCATAAGGAATTAATTTTTCTTTATATTCCTTATCATTTCTTTTTTTTTTTTAGAGAATAACAAAACAAAATGATTCCTCATTATTTTTGAGAAGGAACAATCATTCCCACTTATTTTTTTAATTTTATTCTTTTTCATTCTTTATTTATTTGTTACTAGTGTTTCCCAAATGGTCACTAGTCACCAGTCACACATAAATAGTTTTAATTTTTAGCAAACAATCGTACACAAATTAAACGAATCTTGTAAAAAAAAAAAAACAATGGTAAGGGGGTCATAAACACACCACCAAGAAAAAGAACGAAAAACAGAACAATAAAATTAACTAATTTTTTTTTAGATTTCAAAGCATTTATGGGAAAGCAATTACTTGTTGAAAACATAATTAATTACTTGATATTTTGTATAAAGAAAACAAGTAAAGTCACGACTTGGTGAACAAGTTCTCTGGTATCTAAAGCTGCGCCCACAGACAGTTGAGAAAAAACGCATTATACAGCCCACTGCGTTTAACTTTGATACTCTCAAAAAGCTTCGTGAAGAAAAAAAAGATAAATTCTCTTCATCCAGATTCATCTTTTTACGATACTTGCTCTAATGGAGTCCGTCTTCTCAAACGTCGTTCGTGCTCCCGAAGATCCTATTCTCGGTGTAAGTCACTCTTACCACTTCCAACGCTCTCTACATCGCTCTTACCTTCCTTTTTTCTTGCGTCGTTTCGTTTATGGAGTTTAGAGAGTTTAGATCCATATTGTGTTTGTAGATTAACTCGTTGTGTTAAGATACTTATCGGTTACTGATAATTTTTATTTAGGCTTATGAATCGATAGTTTGCTTAACATACAGTAATGATCAGTGATCTAATCGATAATTTTATATATACTGATTAGATCATTAATGTTTGAGGTTTTATGATTTTGTTTGTAAAACAGGTGACGGTTGCTTACAATAATGATCCAAGCCCAGCTAAGCTCAATTTGGGTGTCGGTGCGTATCGAACTGAGGTTGTTTTCTTTTACTAAGCATCTTTATTGGTTAGCAGTTAGCCATTTTTTTTAAAGTTTTGGTTTCTGATTAGTTTTTTTTTTTTTTGACCTTGACTTTTCAAAGGAAGGGAAGCCACTTGTTCTTGACGTGGTGCGAAAGGCAGAGCAACAGCTTGTGAACGATCCGTGAGTTTTTCTTGTGAATTTTTCTCTTTTTAATTATTGCTTGCTTATTTTGCTAATGACTAGACGATTTTCTTTTAAGGTCCCGGGTCAAGGAATACATTCCTATTGCTGGACTTGCTGATTTTAACAAACTTAGCGCTAAGCTCATCTTAGGTGCTGATAGGTAAATCTATATTCACTCTCAATTTTTTTTTTTTGTTGGTCTCTTAATGTTTAATTTATACTCTCCTTTGTATTTGTTTATGATATTTTCTAAACGTTTCTTGTTTTTCCTGGGCAGTCCTGCAATTCAAGAGAGTAGAGTTGCTACTATCCAGTGCTTGTCTGGTACTGGTTCTTTGAGAGTTGGTGCTGAGTTTCTCAAAAAACACTACCACCAAGTATACAACTTCTCTCTGTTTAGTTTTTTTTTGAAGGTTATAGAATTAGGTAATCAAAGAGCTGTTGCTAACTGGGGTTCTCATTCTTCCAGAGTGTCATTTTCATTCCAAAACCAACTTGGGGGAACCATCCCAAAGTTTTCAACCTGGCTGGCTTGTCTGTGGAGTACTACCGTTACTATGATCCTGCAACCCGTGGACTTGACTTCCAAGGTCCGTTTTTAATTATTCCTTAAATTTTGTCTTCCAAGGCATTTGATATAAGACTTGACCCTCGATGCAAAAAAAAAAATAAAAACAAAAATAAACAGGCTTGCTCGAGGATCTGGGCGCTGCACCATCTGGAGCGATTGTCTTACTTCATGCATGTGCTCACAATCCCACTGGAGTTGACCCAACCTCTGAACAGTGGGAACAGATTCGGCAACTAATAAGATCTAAAAGCTTGTTACCGTTTTTTGATAGTGCATATCAGGTAACTCATACAAGTAGTCTTGCTTTGTTATGAAACCCACTATAGTATATGTTTGAATCCTCTCAGATGTAGAAATACTTAAGCCTAACTTCTTTTTCCTAACGCATTTGCAGGGTTTTGCTAGTGGTAGCCTTGACACAGATGCACATTCAGTCCGCACCTTTGTTGCTGATGGCGGTGAATGCTTGATAGCTCAAAGTTATGCCAAAAATATGGGACTCTATGGGGAGCGTGTTGGTGCCCTTAGCATTGTAAGAAACAAGACTTCTCCGTTTCATCTTTGCTTCTTTCCCTCTGACATTATTGTTAGACATACTTTTGCATCTTTTCTTCATAAGAATTAAATCATATGCATATCTCAGATGTTTAACAATGGTATAGTACAAGAATACGGTATCCAAAAAAGTCATTTAATATTTTTGATATAATGTGAAGGTCTGCAAGTCATCAGATGTGGCTAGTAAGGTTGAGAGCCAGGTGAAACTTGTTGTGCGACCCATGTACTCGAGCCCACCTATTCATGGAGCATCAATTGTTGCCACCATCCTGAAAAGCAGGTAAATGTTTATCCTGAAAAGGGAGAGCAAACTAAGAAACCCATGCTTTGGTTTGCAATTACATACTTCTGAAACATAGATTTCTACCAGTTCTTCCCACGCAGTAATTTGATAGTATTATGCTGTGTTGAGATTGTTATGCCAAGTTTTAAACTCTGGAATCATGCTTAAGTCACCAACATTTTCCTTTGTATTATCAAAGTTTCTAAATAAATCTGTTGGTTGATGTAATATGTTTCTGCTGCTTTATGTTTCTAACTTTTTTTGTATACATCTTGATAGTGATATGTACAATGACTGGACCATCGAGCTGAAAGGAATGGCTGACCGCATTATTAGCATGCGCCAACAGTTATTTGAAGCTCTACAAGCTAAAGGTTCATTTTTATCTCTTTTCAGGGCTTGCACTTGCATTATCACTATAGGTCCTACTCTGCAACGTGTTGTTCTTGACATTTTTTTTTCTGGCTGTGCAGGCACACCTGGTGATTGGAGTCACATTATCAAACAGATTGGGATGTTCACTTTTACTGGATTGAACAAGGAGCAAGTTGCCTTCATGACCAAAGAGTTTCACATTTACATGACGTCTGACGGGTGAGGCCAAGCTTATCTCTCATTCTTTTGTAAGATAGTTCTAACAGGTTTAGCAGTAATAACCAGATATGAATGATCTAGTTACATTATATTCTTAGGTACGTGAACCAAGATAGATGCTTATAAGTTCTCGAATATTCAGTCTTGCTATTGGAATTATTATAGTTGCATGAAACAAAGGAAATGTATATAACATATTAATTAATTTAGTTGATAACGGTTCTGATCTTGAAATTGAGAAATTGAAGGGTAATCTTGTGTATTGCAGGAGAATAAGCATGGCAGGTCTCAGTTCGAAGACGGTGCCTCACCTGGTTGAAGCTATACATGCTGCAGTTACCCGCGTCGCCTAAACTAAAGCGAGACGATATTTTTCTTGTTTCGTCGAATAAAATGAAATTTTCAAAAACAAAAAAAAAACATCTTCCTTGGTTTATAGACTAAGGATTTTTCCCATTGGTATCATATGTTTCCTCATATCTTTTTGGCCAAGGATGTTTGAACCAAACAAACCGAGTATTGCGACACTGAAATCTTCAATGTTGAAGGAAAATATTGGTTATTAGTATAACTACTTGCAATCTAATAATGACATATGTAATATCAAAGTTCACTTAATTATGGTTTGGCTTATTTGTTAAAGCACTTTCTAAAAATGTCGATGCAATATATATACATCTCATACTGTGATGGGTCGTAAAAACAATGATCATAAGCGCGACTTTTCAGAATGATAAGTTACACACAACGTGAGTAAACGATTAAACCACATATCGGAAGTTAATTAACCAAATCCTTTTCGATTAATTAGGATATACAGATATGTTTAGACTTGGTTAAGGGTCGGCGTCTTACATGCTCTCCACTAATCTACTTTCATCCCTTTTATTACCAGTTGACTCTATAAGTATTGATTCTATTCATTTTTTTAATTGAAACTTGAAGTTACATTTGAAACTAGCAAGTCAATTTTGAGAGTGATTGACCATGATATTCATATTCAAATCCAAAAAACTGCATTTTGTTGACAAAAATAAAAAGAATTGATGCTTATTTCTAAATAACTTTATGCTTTGGACAAATCTCTTAGATAGTACAAAAAAAAAATGACAAAATAATAACGGAATTTTTTTTTGCAAAATAGCATTAGTTAGATGATAAAATGATTAAACTACTATAAACCTTAAACTTTTATCCTAACACCACTACTAAATAATAAATCATAAACCACATTAAATCTAAACTCAAATATAAACAAAGTTTTTTAAAATTGTTTTAGTGATATTTCGATTTTTTTTTTCTGATGTATACTATCTTTGGAGCAGAAATGTATTTTACATATATTCCGAAGCATTTCTCTTTATTCTCTATGATCCAAGGCTTTATTATAATACTTACTAGGATAAGATCCGCGCCTTGCGCGGAATTAAGTTATTATTTTTATTATATTTTGGAGAATGAAACAATAGTTTGGCTTCATTTAGATTACGGGTGTTCAATCCGGATATCGGGTTGGTTTCGGTTCGGTTCGGCTTTTTTCAGTATTTGGTTAGTAAAATATAACTACTATTCTAAATCCATATTTACTTTGACTTTAGTCTTTCACATACTTTTGAAAGATTTCAACTGGACGACAAAATTTATCAGCCAATCTTGTTGCTTTAAATCATTAGTGTTTATATATATATTATTTAGTTTGAATATTTATTAAATAAAAATTCATATGCGTTATATTTTATGATCATTTGTAACTTATTATAACAAAAAAATAATCTATTGATCACAAAATTTTCAGAGTGGGAATATTCAAATTTCTAATAATATATAGACGTTTTGAAAAATTCAAATATAACATATAAGAAAAAATATAAATGTTTTTATTATATATTTAATGTGATTTTTTAATATCTTTCAATAATATAAAATGAAAAAAAAGAACAAAGATACCAAAATTATTATCAAATATTTATTATTCATAATAATTAATTTTCATATATACGTTAATCATATTAGGTAATTTCGTAGCTTCTAATTAAGGAAAGTGCAAAAACAATTTGGTAGATTATTTATCAATTCGATAGTTAGTTTAATAAAAAATATAATGTAAGTCAAGATGGACCAACCTATTTTTCTAAGAATAGTATATTTTATATAGTCATTTATTAAATGAGAATTTATAATCATACAGTTCTAGGATCATTCATATCATTTTATAACTGAATATTTAAATCATCGATAACAAAATTTTCAATGTGAAATCTTTAATAAATTTATAATTTATAAATGTTTTTGAAAATTTATTGAAAGTTTTAATATTAAAATATTTATGTAATCTTATGGTATATAGTATAATCTATATATATATATATGTTTTATTATTAAATGATATTTTTTACTCATATGGTTTTAAAATAATATGTATCTTCTTATAATATTAAATAAAAGTTCATATTAATACAATTTTATGATCATTTGTAACTTATTATGACAAAAAAAAATCTATTGATCACAAAATTTTCAGAGTGGGGATCTTCAAATTTCTAATAATTTATAGACGTTTTGAAAAATTCAAAATATAACATATAAGAAAAATTATAAATGTTTTTATTATATATTTAATGTGATTTTTAAATATATTTTAATAATATAAAATTAAAAAAAATAACTAAGATACAAAAATTGTTATCAAATATTTATTATTCATTATAATTAATTTTCACATATACGTTAATCATATTAGGTAATTTCGTAGCTTTTATTGAAGGAAATTGCAAAACATTTTTTGGTACGTTATTTATCAATTCGATAGTTAGTTTAATAAAAAGTGTAATATAAGTTAAGATGGACCAACCTATTTTTCTAGGAATAGTATATTTTGTATAGTTATTTATTAAATAAGAATTTATAATCATACGGTTCTATGATCGTTCATATCGTTTTATAACAAAATATTTAAATCATCGATAACAAAATTTTCAATTTGAAATCTTTAATAAGTTTATAATTTATAAATGTTCTTGAAAATTCATTGAAAGTTTTAATATTAAAATAGTTATGTAATCTTATGGTATATAGTGTTTAATATATATATATATATATATATATTATTTATTTTATTATTAAATGATATTTTTTACTCATATGGTTTTAAAATCATGTGTATCTTCTTATAATAAAAATGTTAAACCATTGATCATTAATTTTTAACATAATAATTTTAATAGTTTTAGTCATTTATTGTCGTTTTTAAAAATTCAAAATATAACATATACGAAAAAATTTAAATTTTATTTTTATAGCTAATTTGATTGTTTAATTTATTTTAATAATATAAAATTAAACAAAAAATGATGGAGGAGATATACATTGTTATCAAATCTTTATTATTAAACTCATTAATTGTCATATATATATTAGTCATTTATGGTAATTCCGTAGGTTTTATTTAAGGAAAGAAAATATCATATCATATCATTATATCATATAGTTTGACCAACTTATATATCTAACAACATATAAAAATCGAATGTGGACCTACTTATTTTTCAATTGAATGTAATTGACTACCTAATTGAGTGCCACCTATGCATTGGGGCCTCTTTTAATTAATACAAAATTGAAGTTACATCTTTTCAAATGTTCCTCAATTAATATATAAGGGATTCTTAGGTCCACCCCCTAGGGTGAACCTCTAGGTTCACCAACCAATAAGATTGTCTTATTTTATATTTGATATCTTTTAAAAAAGGAAACAAAATATTATCAAATTATATTATGTTTTTAAAATTAAAAGGTAAAAAAAAATAATAATAATTACAAAAAAAAATATTTTACGTCGTCAGCATAACATTAAACCCTAAACCCTAAATTCTAATCCCTAAACCCTTAATCCTAAATCCTAAACCCTTGGATAAACCCTAAACTCTAGGATAAATCCTAAACTCTAGGATTAATCCTTAACTCTAAATCAAAATCACTATACACTAAAACATTCAAGCGTTTAGGGTTTAAGGTTTTAGTCGTTTTTTATTTAGAGTTTAGGATTTACCCAAGGGTTTAGGGTTTACCCAAGGGTTTAGAGTTTACCTAGGGGTTTAGGATTTAGGGTTTAGGGATTAGGATTTAGGGCTTAGTGTTTTGTTGACAACATTAAAAATACTTTTTTTTTTATTCTTTTTTTCTGTATCTATTATCTTTTTTAACTTTTTTATTTTAAAAACATAATATAATTTAAGAATATTTTGTTTCCTTTTTTAAAAGATATCAAATTTGAAATAATGAAATCTTATTGTTTGGTGAACCTAGAGGTTCACCTTAGGGGGTGAACCCAAGAATGACTATTATTATAATTGCCTAATTGTTTAGTAGTCTCAATTAGTGAGCGCTAGCCCTTACATAAGACATGTTAAGCAGCATGCTTTATGCCTCTTATTCTCTTAAGCCACTAACCTGAGTACCTTGAGGTAGATTCTCTGGCTAGTTTTAAAGATAAAATAAGAAATGAAAAAGTCCCAGTATCTTTAACCCCCCTTCCATAGTTATATTCTTGTTTTCTTACAACATGCACCGCACGTTGTCTCTCCAGCCCTACAAAAACTACATCAACGTTTCTCTGTTTCATTCATGCGCACCAACTCAAAAACAAATTTTAAAAAGCTGGAAAATACATGTAAAACATAAAGTATTTTCTGCTTCTTTTGTTTATGTTAAAGAACAGAGACAAAGTAGAGCGAGTGACTAGTTCTTGATCTGTACTTTTCTTTTGCTTTCTTCTTTTCCATTTTTTGGATTACATTTTCTTCTTCTTCTTTTTGGTTACATATGATCTGATAAAAAGAACACAAAAATAGAGAAATAAAAGAGTGCGGGGGGATAGATAAACTGTGAGGAGTACTTGGGAATGGTGCAGTCATTTGGACGTAAACTAAGTTGGCCAAGATCTTTCAGTTTTAGAAAGATGTTAGATGGTCTGAATTCTGGAAATTCATCCTTCTCTTCTCGTGGGGACGGCAGGCAAACACCTGACCACGAACTTGCCGTACATGCTACACCATCGGCCCAGGGGACTCGTAGAGGCAACCAAAATAGAATATCAGGTATATTAGACCACTTTAGTGTAGATTGTATTAATTTCTTTTCCTATGTTCGATTCCTTACATTTATTTGTTGCAGATATGGAAGTGATGAAGGAAAGATTCGCAAGACTGCTGCTTGGAGAGGACATGTCAGGCGGTAGTGAAGGCGTGTCCTCTGCGTTAGCTTTGTCAAATGCCATCACCAACCTCGCTGGTAGATATCTAACATTACCATAATAAAACTTTAATGTCTAGTTCAGTATTTGAACTGTTGAATGATTTACAAACTATGTGGCTTTTTTTTTTTAATTAACTATGTGGCTTTTGGTATTGGCAGACTCCATGTTTGGTGAGCAGATGAAATTGCAGCCTATGTATCCGGAGACAAAAGAGATTTGGAGGAAAGAATTGGACTGGTTATTATCTGTGGTTGATCACATTGTTCAGTTTGTTCCTTCAAAACAAATGGCCAAAAATGGGGCAATCACTGAGGTTGAATGCATACATTATTAGTCATTATACGTACATAACCAAAAACTCCTTGTGCTATTTATCTTATCAACCCTTTTTTCTTTTGTAGATCATGGTGACAAAACAAAGAGATGATCTGCTGATGAACATTCCAGCCTTACGCAAGCTTGACTCGGTTCTTCTCGTGAGTTTTTAACTGCAACCGCATCGAATACCACTTGATTGTTTCAAAGGAATAACATAACATTATATTTCATTTTTATCAAACACCACACGATTTGTAAATAATAAACATAAATGAAAACGTCAAAGAGTATATATGATCATGATATATATTCGTTTTTTTTTTTGCTAAAATCATGATATGATGATGATGATATATATTCACACTTACACCTGGTAAAATACGGATAAACGGAATTTTTTGTCTATTTTAAGAAGATAACAGACTCAAGAATAGATTTAGATGAGTTGCAACCATATATTATACTCCCTAGCTTTTAATATTAAAACGGATTTTATTCGTTCCAATTATTTGACATTTTCAACATTTTATGTTATATGATTTTGTACTATTCCGTTTGTTTTATCATTGGCTGAATTCAGTTAAACAGACAATTAATATTGTTTTTTCTTAGAACTGTAAAAATTAAATATTTTTAATCTTTATGACAATGCTAAAGCGTATTTTTTAACATCAACAATGCTAAAGTTATATCTCTTTGTTGTATAACTCCTCTATTGCGGTGCCATCTTATTAATGAAATATATCTTTTGGCAGGAGACTTTGGACAACTTCAAGGACCAGAAAGACTTTTGGTATGTCCCAAGAGATGTTGAGGATACAGAGAACAATGGAGACTGGAGAAGGGATGACAACTGGTGGTTACCAGTGGTTAAGGTTCCATCGGATGGTTTGTCTGAGGAATCACGTAAACTGTTACATAGTCAGAAAGATTCTGTGTCACAGGTCCTTAAAGCCGCCACAGCCATCAATGCTGTAGTATTGTCTGAAATGCACATTCCTGACAACTACATTGACTCTCTTCCAAAGGTTATTTTACTTCTTCTTGATTAATGTTCTTAATTATTGTTTTCTACTAACGTTAAGATAAGAAACTGATGTATATAGTTATTGTGCTTGTAGAATGGGAAGACGAGCCTGGGAGATTTCCTTTACAAGAACATAACGGATGAGTACTTTGATCCTGACTACTTCATCTCTTTCTTGGAATTGTCAACGGAACACAAAGTTCTTGATCTAAAGAACAGGATTGAGGCTTCCATGGTGATATGGAAGAGGAAGATGAACCAGAAAGAGAAAGACGGAAAATCACAGTGGGGATCCTCTGTTAGCTTAGAGAAGAGGGAGCTTTTCGAGGTCCGAGCTGAGACCATTCTGGTTATGCTTAAGCAGCAGTTCCCTAGGATCCCACAATCCTCACTTGAGATCTCCAAGATCAGAAACAACAAGGTTAGTATTTTGTTGGATTTAATTGGATAATTTAGATTTTTATTTTTGGTTAATTTTCAGTAATTTTGAAAGATGTTTGGGTAATTTTGTAATTTGTTATAAGCCGATCCGAACTGAAGAAAGAACCGTAGAAAACCTTGAATAGGACTTATAAACATGGTATCGAAAATACGAAAAAAAACCCCCACAACCCCCACACACTCGAACAGGGCTGGAACGCTCATGCCAAGTAACAAACAACAAAGACAAAACAAACATCAAAACTTACTGAAACTTAACAAGAATTTCAAATGATGGCTTTTACAGGACGTGGGACAGGCTATTTTGGAGAGCTATTCAAGAGTATTAGAAAATCTGGCTTCAAAGATATTGTCAAGAATAGATGATGTTCTTGAAGCTGATTTGTTAGTTCAAAGACAGATGATGGCAGAGGCAGAGAGAAGGTCAGAAAGCGAGGGGGGATATGAATACGAAGAAAGCGAAAAGGGGCTATCAGCAGAAACGCCAAACTCGAGAAAACTATCTGACTTCATAGGGTGGAGATTGTCATCAGATACAAAAAAGCATAGTTCGATGAGTGATATAGAGTTCTTTTATAGAACTGAGCAGGAGAAGCCGATGATGAAGTCTCCAAGAGCTCTACCCAAGAAACTTTCGTATCTATCAAAGTTAGAGAACATGAGAAGCACGAGTGAGAGACACTGATAATGATAACAGGTAAGTGTAGACGAGAGCAATATGTATATAGAAGAAGAAAAGAAACAAAAAGAGGGAGCGAGAGAGAGAGAGAGTAGGGGAGGTTAAAGTGTGTGTAAATATAATGAAGGCACTGGTTTAGGATTTGGACATGACTATTGGTGTTTGATGACATTTGTGGTACCTACCTGGTTGATCATGTTTGGTTTTGCTTGTTTGACTATTGCTTCCTGTTGTGTACCATATTTTGGTTATTTTGAAGCTAACAGCATT
The DNA here is from genome assembly GCF_000309985.2 of Brassica rapa. NCBI lineage: Eukaryota > Viridiplantae > Streptophyta > Magnoliopsida > Brassicales > Brassicaceae > Brassica > Brassica rapa. Next base: position 3,948,801 of record NC_024796.2, read on the forward strand.
GTATTGTATTATGAAGCTAACATTGTAATGTGTATAACATTGATTCATGATGGATTTTGAAGCTCAATTGGATGATTTGTGTATTTGACTTTGCTGGTGCTGCCCATCCTATCAAATTAAAATTATCAACACAGTCTTGTTACAAAAGTGTTGTCATATATGTATCCATTCATCCTAAAAATTTCAAATCCATTTCTGATCTTCGTTTAAATAATTATCAATTCAAAAGTACTGTTTATTTTAGGGACCCTTTATTTTATTCAAAACAGTTCAGAAAAAATGGATACGAAAAAGCAGGACAGAACAAAATATCCAAATTATCTACCTCATTTAAAAAAAAAAAAAATTTAAACTCTATTTCTCAAAAATTCCTAAGAATATACAAATTTACTCAAGAAAAATTTAACGTTACCTAAAATATCATATTAAATTTTATTTGTATTTAAATAAATAGAATTAATAATCAATCATACATTGTTGTTTTTTTGGTCAATCAGTGTTTTTATTTATTTTCCATATTTTTTGCCCATATTTAACTTATAATAACGGGGATATTCAACGTAATGGTATACGAACAAACCGAGCAGAGAGTTCGATCGCCGGCGGTAATCAGAATGAAGGAAGACATACAGAAAATGGTGGCCGTAGGGCTCGTGTGGGGAGCCACCAACGCCCTGATCCGCCGCGGAGCACTCGCCTGGGACAAAAAATCATCATCATCATCTTCGACGATAACAGAGTCTCCTCCTCTTCAGATCCCATCAACCTTCCGCCGCAAACTCCTCGCCGCTCTCCGCGACTGGATCAACCTCCTCCTCTTCTGGCAATACTCCGTTCCTTTCCTCGTAAACCTCTCCGCCTCCGCCGCGTTCTTCGCCCTCCTCGGCGACTCCCCGATCTCTATCGCCGTTCCGGTCACCAACGCCACGACCTTCGCCGCAACCGCCGCGTTCGGGGTTATTCTGGGGGAGGAAACTCAAATCGGACTTGCTTTGGTAGGTACGAGCTTTATTGTATTTGGAATCTGGCTTTGCGTTGGTCATTGATAATCAGATCGATACTGATCTGATCTGTGTGATTGGAACATTCTAGAACCGTCACTCTGTTTCCTGTGAGATATAGAATTGGTTTCATTCTTGTTCTAGCAGAGATAGATAGTGATAGTGCTTATTAAACTGAATATGGCATGCTTCGTTTGCATGGTCGCTGCAGTGTGCAACTATAGCAAGTTGTAGCTTCTTGTTCGTTTTGATGTCGCCCGACTGATATAACGAGTAATCCCAAGTAGTTACTTCTCTATACAGATGAAAATTTAACAGACTTAAAATTTAATATTTTTGTGAAATGCCAGACCGGTGAATAGGTGATGAAACTACTCATTGGAGAATTTTTACCAATCAGTTGGATTAGATCTAAAAGGATGACATAGACATTAGACTAACCATCCAGTGGGTTGTTTACCCAAAACTCTGAAAACCCAACTGATTAAGAAGGAAAATAGGCTAAAGTTCTGATGAAAAATTAGGACGAGCCAAGGAATCATTGATAACACTAAGGAATTTGGATACATTAATCATGGCATATACCAAAATGTATAAGAAAAACAAAAAAAAATACTGATTATTACTAAGATTTATTTTCATTTAAAGATGCTACTGGCATAAGACAAAATTGGTGATTAGACGATCTGAATCTATTCACCAATGCTCTAAGATTTATTTTCACGTAAAGCTGCTACTGGCATAAGACAAAATTGGTAAAAAAATCCCCATTAGACGATCTGAATCCATTCACCAACGCTGGGGACACCTTTGTAGACGGCAAATATAAGATAGTAACCCGGTGGTGCCAGGTTTCCATTGGGTGGTGCAGCGGCTTGGATTTCAAAAGAGTTGCCTCCCGAAGGGTTGACACTAGCCACACCCAAGAGGAGCATCCTCATGTTCATCGAGATACTATGCGTTGTAAAGGAAGGTGCTAACATGTGAGCCTTGAGATTCTCCTTGGTCACGTCCTTTTGGTTAAGCTCGACCTTCACCTTAAAGACTTTCCCGTATTTGATCTGTTTCGGCGTCCCGTTGTTGACGATCTTCGGCCTCATGTTGGCGAGAGCCGGGTCGAGGTAAGGCGGGGAGAATTTCTCAACGCGAAGCTCCGTCGGGAACTCGACGTTGTACCTGTAACCATCGTTGGTGTTGCTGCCGCCGACAAGAACCTTACCATCAGGTAGAGCGATGGCGATGGAGTGGTACATGCGTGGGATGGCTGAGGCGGCTAGCTCCTTGAAACGCGTGCCGCGTTTAACACGAGGCTTGTACAAGATGGGAGCAAAGGCAGGGTCCTTGCCGTATCCCCAGCCCGAACATCCACGTTTAGCTCCGTTGACTAGTATCACGTCTCCGTTAGGGAGGATGACAGTGTCGCTCATGACTCTTGGCGTAGGCATCATCTCGATCTTCCACCGCGGCTTACGGCTGTTGATGCTTATCCTCGCGCAATCCTTCAATGCTGGTTCGAAGTCCTTCTTACCCGCACGGTTATACGCGTCTTGTTTGGAACCACCGCAGACGAGGACATCAGCAGGGATGACTTTGGCGTTGTTCATGTAAAGTTGGATGGGGAGGAGCGCGGAGGAGCCTGACCCGGGGTAGTTACGGGTACCACCCGGGAGCTGAGGGAACTCTTTGATGACTTGGTTTGATTTGGGGTTTAGAAGGATGGAACGGTTGTTCGCGAAAATAAAGAGGTTGCCATCAGTGTTGAGCCATACGAAAGGGTAGAGGTTGTTCTCGTCCGGGTCGTCTGTTTGTTTTAGGAGCAACGAGTCGAATACCTTCTTGTTGTTGTGTCCTTCCTCGGGGATGTATTCGTAGTTCAAGGCGTCACGTCCTCCAATCACGAAGAACTTTCCGTCAGGAAGAGAGGCTTGCGTTGAGTACCATCTCTTTGCAGCTAGGGCTTGAGGGTATTCAATCCATACACAGCTTGGACAAGCAGCTAGGTACCTCGCCGTGTTGGCTCCTCCTCCATATCCTCCAGTGCTCACCAGTGTCCCGTTGACTGTCAGACCTCCCGATGAACACCACGTATCAGTCGTAAGCTATCATCAAAAATGTGAATGAAGATATTTTAATGCAAGTCCAAGTATCACGTATGCATGGCCGGCTTTGAAACTTTGAAAATTATAAACAATTTAGTAAAAAAAAAAAAAAAATTTGGGGATCTATGTTTATATATATTAATTCAAAAAATTTAGAGGTTCAAGACCAATATTTCACTTAGTTATCTACATGTCCGGCTGTGTTAATAAATGCATGCATGTGAGTAGGGATGATAACGTACGGATAGAGGCTTAATGGCACCGGTGTTGATATCAACGAGAACCGAATGAGCCCAACAATCGACCTTGTTAATCTTGGGGTCGACCACGTGACATGCTACACCTGGAGGCAGCTTAATCTGTGAGATTCTCCAGATGGTTGCGTCATAGAACTGGACTTGGTTGATAACTGGCATCAGAATGGCATGCATCGCTGACACACCCGAGTTTGGTAAGAATAATTCCCATTTACCAGGCCAGTTTGTCTGAGCTTCTGCGCCGCCTCGTCTTCTTCCTCCGCCTTTTCTACCTCCCCCTTGTTTCCCAAGCTTACGGTTGTGCGATCCAGGTAAGAACGGATTAAATGGTAGAGGAAAGACGGCTTCCGACACAGCTGCCAGTACAAGGACAGTTACTGTCCATATGAGTCTTGTTGATGCTCTCATTTTTTTGTAAGTTTTGTAATTTTTAGATTTTTAAGATTTTTAATTCTTTTTTTTTTTTGGTTGTGGAGATGAGAAGTTTGATGCTTATTTGGATTATGAATGTCGGAGTAATCAGCTCTGGTGTAAACGTATTTTATAGGTTTATTTTACTTGAGTTTATTTTTAGCTATTGCTATTTTTATGTGTGTGGTAAGAAGACTCTACATCAATCAATTTCTAGTTTTGTGGAGAGTCTTTGATAAAAGAAAGATTTAGGTTTCATATTACCTCTTTTGGTCTTTGACGTGGTCATGCAGTCATTAACAACATTATTTGAGTCTTTGATGACAACTTAAGCGGAGATTACGACGACAACAAGCAGTGTCAAACATGTATCATGCCGATTCGTTTCAGTAACTTCTACTCGTGTATTCAATGTGAAAATATACACCCTATACATTAACATCTACTCACCCTAGTGAGAGAATATGACCGTGTTATGGACTATGTTAGGGAATACGGATACATGCAACTCGTACTCATGTGTGCAAGTGTGGGTTCTCTTACGAGCGTTGTAAAGAATGATGTTACACTGCAGTGCACCAAATTTTTGTTTATGAAAATTATATGAGACATAATATGAATATCATGAATTTAGTGAACATGTATTTACAAACAACTATCTTGTATCTACATGAAGCAACGTAAACCTACCTAAACTTCTCTTGTTTTTAGGATCGGACCATAAAGAATCATCAGATTTAAGTCTTGTAGTCAATGAATTATCTTTTTAAATATAATTTCCGAAACTAAAACATAATGAAATGAAAGATAAAACATAATGAAATGAAAGATTCATCTTTCTTCAACGAAAGTTTGTACTTTGTACCCAAATTGGAAGTAAATGAGACACAGGAGGCCAAGCAACAAAATGGTTCTTGCTTGTTTTGAAGTCTCATATTACATATTAACCCATATTTGGTTCACAACTTACAAGCTTCCATGAAGCCTTTCGTTTGCAGATAAAACAAGAATAGATTCGTGGTTTAGACGCAGTTTAACATTACAAGCTTTATTTTTCGGATGGAGATAAATATATTACAAACTAGCTTTCACTGGTTGCTTCTGGCTTCACAGATCTGCACGCAATGTAGACAAGAACCACTATTTAATAACAAAAGCAAACCATCCAAGCACTGAAAATGTTTGAGACGTAGTGAAAGCAATCTACATAAACATTTAGTTTCTAACAAGACCGTAACAACTTTACCTCATGAATTGAATCAAGAAGAGGATCCAACATTTGTATACATTACCAAACTAGCAACTAGATTATCATTACCTATCTCACTTTTAAATGTCCTAAACTCATAAAAATACAAAAACAAATAAAAAAATTATAACCTTTAACCTCTTGAAACTGAATCAAGAAGAAGACCGTTTCCCTTCACAATCAAGACTCGCGTCGAAATTCTTCGAAGGGTATTTAGCGGTCACGACACCGACCTCGAAGACAAGGTTATCACCGGAGGATCGAATCCCGGTGATGGACCACCACTGGAAAAACGCTTTGACCCGAATCCCACGGAGCTCCGCGATCTGACCCTTGGTGATCCGACCCGTTACCTTGTTGGAGTAAGTGGCGAGGTAGTTGTCGGGAGGAAGCGTGATTTTGCATGTGCCGTGGAGGAAGAGGGAGAAGTCGCCAGAGGTTTTGTTGATGTAGTAGTCTTTGACGGATAGAGGGAGGAGACCAATCGGGAAACCGTGATCAGTGAGCTCCGCGTGAGCACGAGTCGGTGCTTTGGGGCTCGGATCTTGGAGGGAGAGAGGTAAGAGGATGAGGAGAGAGAGAAGGAAGAGAGATGTCTTCATGTTCGTTCGCGGCGGAGAAAACAAAGCTTCGAAACCGTAGAAGTGTTGCAGAGTTATCTGTTTTTAATTGACTTTTCAGTTTCGGAGACTTGGTTTCGTCCTTTTTGTTGACTTTTTAAACCTTGTTTATATACGGCATTATTAAATTTTGTGAAAATAATTTTTATAATCTACACAGATTTATTGGAAAGGTTAATTATGATATGATCCTCTAATTAAGTTCGAGGACATATATTTGAACAAAAAAAAGTTAGGACATAAATTTTGTTTGTAACTATTTTCACAAAAGTTTTTTTTTTTTTCAATTTTCCAAGTTAAACTTGATCTATCATTCCAAGCGTAACGAATTTTCACCTTACATGAATTAATATATACTGCTTTTGATTAGAATGTTAAGTTCATGGTTGAGATAAAAAACATTACAAATGCAAATAAAATCTTACTGTGTTTTTTCTAAAACGGCTGTCTGGATAAACATTACTGCATAAACAATTAAGGACGAAGGTACTATTATTTCATGTTTGTGTTCTTCCTTCGTTAGTGTTGAGCTTTCGCCTAACCCCTAACCTTGATAAATTTTGTTAGGTGGGTAAGATGGTTAAGTTGGTTAAGTTGCTTAATGGTTGATTTAAGCTTAATGTATATGTAAGACATAACCAACAGCTTGTTGGTTTAGTGTTAAAGGAGTCATGAGTCTGGAACGCATTCCGCCACTCGGATTCAGTTTTCACTGGAAATGACTATTTACGTGATTTGTGTTTTTGGCAAAGATATTGAAATCTCCGTTTTTGATATTGAAATCTCCGTTTCTCCTAACTTCCATATCTCAATCGGTTTCTTTATGTTACAAATCGAATACCCGGCCCACAAAGCATTCATAGTAGTCTAGAAGAGACTAGCTAGTTATTGTTTATTTGAGCACACAACCTAAAATACGACTTTAACTTATAAAACCTTAAACAGTGTCAGGGTTCGGGTTTGGCGGTGGTGGAAAGATTAAATCTGCACGCTTGAACCGCATCGTCAATGGATAGGAACACATACTCCTTTCCTATCTTCTCTACAAAATGTGATAACATCATCTTTTCCAAGACTTCAAATCTTGGGTTTATTATCACCATCTGCAATCAAAAAAAGTATATATATTATCTTTTTGAGTTTTTGTAAAATATTATAAGGACGCTTTTTAAAAAATGAAGAAGGGTATAAACCTTGATGCCTTTTGATACAAGTATTCTCCGCACTTCCAGTAGTGTTTCCATCCCAGTCATGTCAACGCTTGAAACCCCTAAAAGACAACACTATTATAATTAGCAATTAAAAATGAGAAAAAATAATATATATATATGTAGTGACAAAATCTATCAAGATATATATGTTTGATAGTGTGAAAAAATAAACTAGAATCACCAGAGAGATCAAGCAGAAGAAACTCAACGCCTTCAGGTTCATCACGAATCCACCTCAAAATCCTTTCACGGACGTAAGTACTGTTGGCAAAGAAGATAGGAGAACCCATTTGAAGAATGACATAACCAAGCATCTCCTCAGCACCAGGGTACTGTTCTATGTCTCGAAACATAACCGAGTTTGGTATTCTTCCCAACTTACAAGTCGAGGGCCGTGCAACGTACAACAACGCTCTTAGGACGGAGAATCCAACGGAAATGATGAGACCGTAGTCCATGCTAATGAAGGACACACCGAAGAAAGCAGACATGCAGACGACGAAATCAAACTTGTCAACTTTGAAGAGGTGGTACATCTCCTCGTAGTCGATGAGGCCCAACATGGCTGACATAATGATGGCCGCGAGAGCAACTAGTGGTGTGTAACTGAATACAGGCGCTAGGAAGAGAAGCACGAGCATCATGCAAAAGCCCATCACTATGTTAGACATTGGTGTCTTTGTCCCCGCGTTGTAGTTCACTGCTGTTTTTGAAAATGGCCCTGAAAGTTCAACCAAGATTTAGCATCACAAGCTGTTATATTAAAGTTAATTAAAATTAATTAATCACCGGTTGTCAAATAGCAAGACGTAAAGGAGCCGATTATGTTCATAAGACCAAATGCTATCATCTCTTTGTTACCGTCCGTTTGTTCGTTCTTCATTACAGCAAAGCTTCTTCCGATCGCAATCCCTTCCTGAAATTAACCATTTATCTTCTTATAAAAATCACACATATAGGTTAAATATAGGTCAAACATCAGCTATAAAGAAACCATGGTGAAGAAAATAATCATTTACAGCCAAAGCGATGAGCCCAGTAACGATTCCGGCCTTCAAAACCAGCGGCAGATACTTGGCATCGAAGGTCAAATATTGAATAGAAGGGGGGTTTAGTCCTTTCTTTAAAGGCCCAACCTGCATGCAGAAACATACTATTAATAGAAACCCTAGTTGCTGTAAATCTTGTAACCATTCCGCGAACTTTATCTTTGTTTGTTATTGTATACATTCTATGCATTGCTAGTGTGCAACAGCGCAAAGAAATGTGCTCACAGTTTTGATCCCGTGTTCTGTTCCCTTCACCAAATAAGCAACTAGGCAACCCACAAGGACGACCACCATTGGACCCATTGCTGACACCCAGAATAGCTGTGGTTTTATTTTCTTCTGCAATAGGTACAAACATATTATATTCTTGTGAGACAATTGAGAAAACAGTTGATTTTTACTATTCAGATATACATTTTAGAATAAAAAGGATATAGCATGTGGATAAATAAGAAAATATAGGTTTTATGGTCAACTGAAATTATTCAAATTATTATGGTTTTCCATAAATTCCAAGTCAAATTGGGTATATAAAAAAGGCAAGGAATGATTACAAAAGAAAAACAAAAAAAAAAATACAATAGTGGAAGATTTGTGAGGGACCAATGATTTTGTCTCAAATAAACGGATAAATCATTTAAAGAAATAAGATAAAGAGAAGAAGAAAGTATACGATGTATCGAGTAGATTGGAGGAAAATAAGAAAGCAGACCCCAGCAAGTGAACTTTGCCATTTCCACTGCACCAAGTAACACCCTCCCAGGTTAAATACAATTAGCCACCATATAGTTCTTATTGGATACTGTTTAACAAAGAAAAAGAATTGAAAGTGAGACCTCATCACGGTGGCTGAAGACTGAGTGGAGAACTGAAACGACGTCGGTTTTGTGCGTAAAATGGACTATACCAAAGACGCCCTTTAGTTGTTGGAGGAGAATAATGATAGCTGTCCCTCCCATGAAGCCTGTTATGGTCGAGTGTGACAAGAAATCCACCAACATCCCCAACCTATATACACATGCATTTCGTTAATTCATTTACAAGTAACTAAAAGTTAACTTTTTAACGTAATAAAGAATAGCATAAAGCCACTATATGATATAAATTATAGTTTTTTTACATCCATTAGAAATTATAGTTAAAATTTCCATTATGACATTGTGGTTAAGTAAAAGGGAGATAGAGCTTGATATATAGATTAGTAAAAATAAAATAAATAACCTGAAGAATCCCAAAGCAAATTGGAATACACCAGTGACGAAAGCGGATGTGAAGATCAAATGAAGGTAAAGATTGGGATCCGTTTTCAACAGTTCCTCCCCGAATGTCTCAGCGATAAGCAAAGAGCATGCTGCGACTGTACCCACCGCGAGAGTGTGTGAACTTCCTAACACGGCGTACACAAATGGCGGCACAAAGCTTGAATCTGAATTCACATCATTTGTACCAATAAAAATGGAAATATAAAAGAGAAAAAGACTAGGATAGCACCAAACCAAGTTTTTGTTCCCAAAGTAGCACTCAAGGTTCAAAGTCACAAAAATAGGTTTCATTAAAGAGGTAAATATACACTTATACTCTTTGGGTTAATTAATCCAAACCTTAGGGTTTAGAGTTAAGGGTTGGGTTTTGGAATTAGGTTTTAAAATTTTATAAAAAATAAATACTAAAATAAAAAATAAAAATTTTAAAAACAGTTTCAAAAAGTATTTTTAAATTATAAAAAGAAAATTTGAAAAAGAATAAAAAGAATAAAAAAAAATTTTCAGAAAAAAATTTATAAAATTTCGAATCTGAAAACATATAATCTGAAACTATAAAAAAAAAATTTTATTTTTATTTTTTTTGTTTGTTTATTTAATTTTAAACTAAAAATATTAGAGATATTTTACTCTTTAATGAATGTCATTTTTGTGATTTTCTCCTTCTAGTGCTATTTTTGAGACATAAACTTCAAAAGGTGCTATTATTGGAGTTTAGTGTCATAAGAGCAAATTAGTAAGAGAAACAAATTATGTTAAAAAAAAAATAAGAGAAAAAATATAATTGAGACAAGCAACACTGAATGTCAGTCTGTATGGACAACATACGTATTGCCAATATCCTTTCTATTTTTACGTTGAATATCTCATATTATTGTTTTGATTTATGTTTATTTTCCTCGAGCAACCTTTTTTTTTTAGTTACACAAGATCAGTAATTTTGTATTTACGATTTGGATTTAATTTCTCAGCTAAATGACTATATATATATATATATGTATGTATAGTGTAAATTGTCATAAATGAGCCTTTTACAAAAAAAAAAAGTTTTCATAAATGATTCATGAAAGAAAACCACCTTTTTCTAAAAAAGTTACTTTTGTAATATTTAAGTTATTTTTATATTAGTCGTTTCAGAAAATGAAAAGACACTCTTGAATTTGGCTGGCAAAGAAAAAGAGACTCTTGAGAAATCAATTTAGAGCAGGATTATTGCAGGTGCTAAGAGGAGTGCTTAAGGGTGGGTTCCACCAAAAAAGGAGAAGCAGCGATGCCAAAAACGCCAGATCTGGCGCCGGTGCTTAAGCTGTATCGCGGGCCCCACTGACACGTGGCGGCCCGCGATTTGTTCGTTTTATTTATTTTTTTTTTTAAATCAGAGAAAAAACCAAAAAAAAAAAAAAAAAAAAATTAAGCACCCCACTTAGGGTGCTAGGGTTAAAGATGCTCTTAAGTGGCTTCGTACTGTTCAGAATCAGATTCAGTGTTAATATTAATTTAACAATAAATACAAGTTTTAATATGGAGAAGAATAAAATTATTGGCACCATCGTGGCATGACGGCACGGTAGAATAAGCGTTGAAAGTAAAATCAAAGCGAATAACCTTAAACTAACAGGGTTGCTATCAAAGTGAAAGTCCATTACTATAACCTGGACCAACCATATTCAATTTATGCTGCTGGATTAGTTCCAGAGGTGAACTAGTCCGAGATTGACAGCTTGGCTCGCCTAATTGTAGTGCATTTTAAAATAATTATATTAAAAATACAAAGACATAAGTTCGAGGGAGAATTTTTTTTTTAAAAAGGGGAGAATTTAAAATTTACAAATATTTGTAAAACATATACCGATCGATTTTATAATCAACTAGAATACATAAATGAATATCACATATAACACACGTTCCTTCTTACTTTATTTTTATTATTGTGCAAAAATCAAAAATACACCTTTATGCGAAATCACTTGAGACAAAACTACTAAATCTAGCTTTCATGTATTAATGATATTCAAAGGATGCAATTAATAATTCATATAAAAAAAAGATTTTGCATGATAAAAATATATAAAAAGGGAAAAGATCTTACATAGGCCAATGATGGGAGGGATACCGGCAAGATTAGCATAACTGATACCCTGAGGAACGGCAAGGCTGGTGATGGTTATTCCAGCAAGCACATCGTACCTTAGTTTCTGCAGATTGTACTTTGGTAGCCACTCAAAGATTGGAACAAAATACTGCAATGTCTTTTTTGTTTTCATCAAACCATTTGGCTCTTGTGATATTGGTTTAAACGGATCATCAGGAAAGAAAGTTTCCTTACATTTACAACTAAATTTAAGAAAAAAGCTTCTCGGGGCTGAGAAGTTTACTCCTCGACCCTTTGGTGTCGAGGAGTTTGTTCTTTCACTCTCCATGGTTACAAAACCAAGCAAGCAAGAGGTAAAATCTTTGTCTTTTCTTTTCTATATTATTGAGTTGGTTGTAGAGAATGGGAGAGTATGGGTTGTGTTATATATAGATGGATGGCCAGAGATAGTGGGAGGTGATGTTATGGATTTATTCAACGTGATGAGTAAATAGTGTTTGTCTTTTTTTGGTAATAAATCTCCTAGTCTTATCTCTACAGCATTTGATTCGGTTTCTCTATATTTACACAGTGCCAGTAAGTAATTTGACAAAAACATCTTTCAAAACTGAGTGTAAACTGTTTCTCAAAAAAAAAACGGAGTGTAAATTTATGATAATTAGAAACAACGATATTGACAAAAGAAAACAACGATATACGGGGAAAATATTATTTTTCCTATTTTTGTTGCCAACAAATGTTGTAGGCCATCTTAATTATATGTTTAAAATATATTGTAAGAACATACTAACGCAACAATATTCGTTAAAATATTTCAAAAAGAAAAATGCTGACGTGTTGCATGAGTGGCTTGAGAATGTCTTTTTTGTCTAAATTAAATTTATAAAAAAAAAAAAAAAAACTAAATACATTTAATAAATAAATTAAACATGTGTGGCGTATCCACTGTCTCTTATGTATTAAATGATAAAGATTGAACATGTTTATCATTATCTATGAGAATCAAATCAGGACCTTAAGAAGTGGGAGATTATGATTATAAAAACTAAAAGTTAAAACTCTTCTTCAGGGAATAACTCATCCTTTAACGAAAGGGCAATCCATTGAATCTGAATCAAAGTTATATCCCAAAGATCGTCATCTTCCTTTTGCACCAAGATCTCTTTCATTGTACCAATCATTATGCTTAAAAGATTCAGACACAACCTCTTGAACATGTGTTCATTCTTCTCAACACTCGTAACTAAAAGGTTCTAAGCTCAACGCTTCCTACAATCTATTCTAGGTAATTCAAGAAGACGTTCTTGAGCATTTTCATTGCTATCTTGAGCGTTCCTTCCATGCTTGTTATCTCTCTTTCCACGTTTTCGCGCCTCAGAGTAGTCTAGTAGCTTAGCAGAATGTTTTGTAATGATCTTGCTGACAAACTCTATTATTGTGTCGTAACATGTATTAATGATGCAAATCAAGTTTAAACTCTTACATGGATACTCATCATCAAGTTGCATAATGACTTCTTTTACAAGGATGAAATAAAATTGCATATGGCATCGGCCATCTGAGAATCATATTCAGGTCCTTCCGTCTGGAAATGGCTAAAGCCCTGTTCGTTTCAAGAACGCAGCGGCAGGGAGGAGCGACCAAAATTTAAAGAGAAATAAAAGGAATTAATAGGAAAGAGAAAGCAAAAGAGAAAGCAAAAGTGAAGAAGGAAATCATTAACAGTTTTTTGACGCTGACTCTAGTCGCAGAGTTCTTAAAACGAACAGGGCTTAACTCCTTCAATGAGGTGCGTTTCGGTGCGTCCCGCTGCAGATTTAAGCTTCTTCTTGAGCTGGCTAACGCTGGTGAAGCCGTCTCGTGTTCCCATGACGAAGAGTTTGGGTTTGGGGGATGAGAGAATGGCCTTGTGGTGCCGTCCAAAGAGAACAGAGGCTAGTAGACCAAATGGGTATCCTAAACTCACGTATCCCACCACTTGCTCTACTTGCTCCACCGCTGATCCTGCGATTGGTACACCTGCCGTACTTGACTTCATTATTTTTTTTTCCTTTTATAATATAAAGAAATTGACAAGGAATATCAATTTTGTCTTAGAGTATTCATCAGAAAAGTTATTTGTACTCTGCTCAGCAAGAAAAAAATATTTGAAAACAATTAATTAATCTAACACAATGGTAGGCTACATAAACACACATTGAGACACATAAAAGTTGCAAACTTATATTAATAAAAGTTATGCTTGTAGTCTTTAAAAAAAGGCAATTCTTACAAATATTCATTTTTAAAATTTTGTCACAAAAATAGAATTCAATAAGAAAATTGACCAAAATAGCCCTTTTTATTTTGAAAATATTAATATTAATTTAATGTAAAACTATCCAAATCAAAGTAAAATACTTTATGGTAGTTGATGCAAATTGTTTTTTCTTAGTTGATGCAAATTCATTTGTATCAATCTACAAATGATATTAACAAAATAAATAAATGATACATAATGTCTTATTTATTGTAGTGTAACAATTATTTATTAATACTAGTATAGACATATGTACCTAATTTTTTTTAATTCCATAATGTTTGTTTTTATTTTTAAAATTTTTAAGTTAGATAAAAAAAAATATAATTAAACTTATAAACTTCAATATTCATATTGGTGGTCAATGTATTAAATTATGTTCTTTTTTTATAGTTTTATTTATGCAATTTTTTCTATAGTAATAATCTAATTAGGAAACTTGAATTTGAAACTAAAATTTATTATATTTAGACTGAAAAGAAAGCCTGTAGGACTATAAACAATCATAACTCCTAAAATACCAATAAAATAACAATAGCTTAGGTATGTTTTTTTTTTTAAAAAGAATAGCCTAGGTATGTCCAATCCGGTAAAAATAAACCATTTAAAACTGAACCGAACCAAAATAAAAAAAATAGTTTGGATTTTTGGTGGTGAGTTTTTTACCTGGACACCGTCAACAACGCATAGATCACCAACATCATAAGGATGCAAACTTAGACAAAGATAATGGATTCGAAGAGATTTTTGCAAGTGTTTCCGATTATAAAAGTCAGAGCCACCATTTGAGTGGAAAAGAAGAGCAAAACCTTAGTCGTTGCTACTTCTGGAAGCAGTGGCGAAATGACAAGGGTGACCACCATCAAGATCGCTGTCACAAATTCATTTTTAATACCTTAACCTGATCATTTAGCAACAACAAGACAAGTGGTTAAACTCAAGAAACACAGACTCTGACTGGTAACAACCAGTGGCGCTCCAATATTTTTGAATTCTTAAACAATGTGCTTTAATCAATCACTTGCATTCTGGGCCGGTCTTGGCAATAACTATTCTATAAGAACAAAGAGCAAGAAAGTGTTTGAGGAGACTTACCACCCATTCTGTGAAAGCTTTTCTAGTGATTTTCCCAGTCTCAGCAGCACCATCAAACATAGGAAACACAAGATCAACCTCTTCCTTAATCATGAACCTAAGCAAATCTTCTTCCTCTATGAAACTAAAACAATAACGAGAAGGTGTGTTTTTGGTCAAATACATTTGATCTTTTGGTTAAATCTGCATGGCCTATTCTGGTCTATATTCCACATACAGTCGATGCATGGATTACTCTTACAAACACCATCTATGTAATCATCATAAATATCAAACGAATGTGCTTCTCGACCCATATAAAACGACAATAGAAGAGTGTTATTCCAAAAATGTTTGGTCTAAAATCAAATGACCAAGAACTATCCGGTGCGAGAGTTTTGACACCGAGATCGTTATTCTTATACTTAAAATAGAGGATTAGTGCTAAGCCATCACCTAGACGATTGCTTGTATAATTTTTACTTTTATTTAAAAAAACTAGGTGTTTGCGCCGGGTTTTTGTACATTGATATGTTTCAGTAGTTTTAAAACTATTTTTGGTGTTTGATAAAAAAAATATTTATCAAACATATAAATATATTTCAATTTATTTCAATTTATGCATACAATGTTTTAAGATTATTTTAAAATAAGCAAAATTTGAATACATCTAAAAATATTTTAGCCTTTTGCGTAAATGGATCTTTTGACCTTTTTATTAATTTTTAAAAACTGGATATTATGTTCCTAAATTTTAGAAAGATATACAATGAATTTAGAATGCAATTTAAACAAAGTAAATATGACTCAAAACTAACCCATGATTTTTTTTAGATTTTCATTTGCTATATTCACTCCAAAAGTTCGGATTATTCACGAAAATGTCATTACTTTTTTTTTTAGAATGAGTTTTTTGTTCTATCATCCTCATCTTCTTCAAGTATTTACAATATTGCAATTGCCTTCAATACACCAACCATCATGAACAACCAATTTGAAGCTCTTAATGCATCTAAAATCGATTTATACTCCTTCTATCTCATTTAATATGAACTAGAAACAACATCTCTTTCATTTATTGGTGCTTACGATTATTGGTGGGTCGTTTTCGTTTGAGCTTCTGTGTGCTTGGAAAAAACTTTTGTGTGCTAAAAAAGTTATCTCACTAATTTAAGGTATGAAATCGATTTTTTTTTTCAGATCTGTTCGCCAGTATGTGTAAGTCTTCTGGCAGTAGAAAACTTACACGGAAGTTTTCTGGTCAATTCAAAAGTTAGTTTTGCAATTTACTTTTATGTTTGTTTTCTAGAGACGACTTTTCTAGAAATCGTCCGGTTTTCTTTGTTTACAAAAAATTTTCGAAAATACCACATAAGATTTTCTGGTAAGTTTTCTAAGATAAACATGTTAATTTTGTATTTGAACAAATTATGTTAGAAATTAGACTTTTCCTAGACGACTTACAAGAAAGTCGTCCAATAGGAAGTGACGTGGCAGGTGAGAAGTGAGCATTGTTTTACTTTATTGATACTATACTAGACTAGACTAGATAGATATTATTGGTTAACTACATTGTTTTGAAAAAAAATTATATTAATGCTCTGTTGAATATCAATATTTACCCAATTGTCCATTTAAAGTTGGAATAGTCTTTATAAGGTTTGCAATATATATGTATTTCAGTCTTATTTTGGTTCACTTTGTTCGGATTTTTTTTTCTAATATAAAGTAACTTTATCATCGAATATGGATAATTCTGTATGATTACAGTCCAGAGTTTAATCAAATCATGAATTTTCAAAGAAATTCAGGTTTCAGAGAAAAATATATATGTAAATTACTCATTCCAAACATAGCATATGTCATATCTACCGGTACTCTCCTGAAATCTGCATGTAAAACCACCCTGACTACCATTGTATATATTCCACGAACACAAATAGCATTGCTTATCACCAACTTCTCGGTTATCATCGTAGATATCAAACGAATGGGATTCTCCACCCCACTTAAAATTACAAGAAAAGCGTGTTGTGCCAAAAAAAGCTGGTGTAAACTTGAACGACCACCTACTATCCGGTGCGAGAGTTTGGACACCGAGATCGTCATCCTTAGACTTACAATGGAGTGTTAGTGTTAAGCCACCACCAAGCTTATTGATAATCTCCACCGTTCTCTTCCCACGAATACCATCAAAAAGCTTATTGGTAATCTCCCCTGTTCTCCCCTCAGTAATAGTTTCCACTTGTGACGCCACCAAATGGACGAATAGGGATATGACCACCACATAAACTTGCCATTTCTTCATTTTTGCTATACTTTTTTAAGTTCAAAGTGTATTCTACGAATACTATTTGTAGTGGTACTCATAAGAAGCCTTTGATGAGCCCATCTCGTTGTTGATTCTATTTGGTAATTTTTAGGGTCAATAGTACAATGTATATTGAAGCAAAAGTCAAAGCTAATACCTAATCAAAACGTTACATATCACTTTACAGATTTACATTAACATATATGTAAATATATTTTCCCATAATTGTTTAATTCATGGTTTAGTGTGGACGTGCATCGCTAAAAATCTTATCATAAAAGATAAAACCATTGATATTTTTTTTGTTTTGTTTTAGGTTTGCAAATTAAACTGACACTACGTCAAAACTATTGGTTAGAAATTTTGTAATATATGTGATTGTGCTACCAAAAAAAAATGTTGAGAAATGTTTGTAAGAAACTCTAACAAAAAAAATAAACTAAAAATTTATAGATACATATATTGGTTCAAATCTTTATACTCAGAAAAATTAAATGTAAAACTAATCCAAACGGAACTAGATTCAATAATAATTTAAGAACTAATCCCAACAGATCCAATGATCCACACCTAATCTGAAAACATGAATTTGTAAGATCAGGGGCGGATCTACTTTATATAAGAGTGCAATTGTACCCACCCACAATTTAATTAATGATCAATCTAATTTGTTGCACCCACATTAGAATTTAAATAATATTTTTCGCAATGATTAATATATGTCTCTCAAATCTCAATGATCAATATTCTTAATGACTATATTACTGATTCTTATTGACTGACTGATGATATTAACATATAATATGGTCAGACTTTATGACTTTAAAATCTTTCAACTTTAAAAATCTCAGAAATCCATGCCGAAGGGTGTCATCACTCGAGGAACTCTGTTTTTCTCAAATCGTCTGACTAGTGACCATTAACATATAAATATGGTCAGGGGAAAACTGATATACTTAATGACCATGTTAACATATAAATATGGTCAGGCGAAGTATGCCATATATTATTGACCATATTCTTACTAATTAATATATGTTTCTCAAGTCTCAATGATCGATATTCTTACTGATTATTACTGACCATACTAATATACACATCTGGCCAGGCGAATACGTACTGGCATATTAATAGATTTATATGTTAATATCGTCAGTCAGTATTTAATATGGTCAATAAGAATATTGATCATTGATAGACGAATAACTGATAGTACGTGACGGAGGATAGTACGTGATGGAGGAGAGACATAAACTTGGTATAAGCTTAAGAATTTTGTAGTACCAGTTGTTAGAATGTTAAAAGACTGTGAAAAAGTTGATTAAACAAGTCTTGTAATAAATTGTTTAAAACGATTTAATAAAGCAAAAGCTGTTTTTTTGAGAGATTGTCTCTCAATCTATTTTCTGAATTACTTAATTATTGTTGTATCTTGCACTTACATCAAGTGTGCGTTAGGGATATCATATGAATAGATTTTTGTTGTTGAATAATTAATCTCCCGATTCATTTTTGTCAACAAAGAAGCTAGTCCGTTCAAGAAAATGTTTGCTTACTTCTCTTCTATTAATAAAAACAATTCATCCTATTAAAAGCTTTAAAATATTTCACGTATAGGCATGTAAATATAAGTCAAGGATCTCTTCAGCTTGTAAATGAAACTTAACCTACTCTGGTTTAATAATGTGCAAAAATACAAGAGTATCTCCAATGTTTTATTCTAAGATAATTTTTTTGATAACATTTCTAAAATGATATTAATATTCATTATAGAGAAAAAAATAAAAATATATTAAAGTAGTTTTTCCTTTGAATATTATTATAGAGGCAAAGATAAAAATGGGTAGAGATGATCTACTAAGTGATCATTGTTTGATAACATAAATACATGGCTAATACAAAGCAAAGGGGGAAAGCCGAAACACTAAAGCAAGATTAAGGTTGAACATAGTGATTAGTAAAAGTTTTTATAGAGAGAGATAGATATTAGGTAGAGAACAAGGTGGCATATATTTCTAAGAACACTTGGATTATAACACTGTGGTGTTGAAGAGAGTTCAACGATAGAAAACACTGAAGAAGCTGTTGTAGCTCGGCCGCTGCAAAGATCTGTCTCTCAACAATCATCTCCACCATTGACTTCCTGAAATCCTGATACGGATCATGTGACTTCTTCACCACCGCAAAACTCTCCCCCTTAGAGTAGTCCGAGGAGAAGCTTCTAGAAGAAACGAGTGTATCTCTATCGTCACTCTCTTCTTCTTCCTCGCTACACGACCAGCACCAAGACCCACTTGACTTAAAACTAGAGGTAAGAAGAGGATCAGAACCAAACTGAGATGATCTCTGCTTCCTCTTTGTCTTAATCTTCTTCCTTATATCTCGAAAGGAACGGCTTCCTTCGTAGAAAGGGTTTGGAGGGAAGGCATAAGGCTTAGGTTTGTGACGGTCCACGCGTGGAGCTTTGGTAAGGAAGAATCTCTCGGAAGAGGTGGTGTGGCTTGCAACAGCAGAAGTGTCAAAGACGTCGTATAGACCTCGTGATCGGCAAGAGTTTAGAGATGACCTGACTATGCTTGGAACCCTGAGCCTCATTCTTTTGTCCATGTTTGACAATATTGATGGAGAGAGTGAGAGAGATAAGGAAAATGACTATTGAAGAAGACTCATGTATTAAAGGAGTGTATGTCATACGAGACTTGTGACTTGTGAGGTAAGGAGAGATAATCTGTTATTTTTTCTTTCTTGTTTTGGTATGCATATTTCGTAATATTGTTGATGATACAACATTTTACTTACCCATTATGCAATGTCTTTTGTCTTTTATCTGTCGTCTTTTACTTCAAACTATTCGAATAGCTGACTCCAAAAATATATGTTTGGAATTTTCCTTCTTGATCTTTTCTTTCTGTTTTTCTTTTGTGTATATTCTTTACTTGTTTTAACTAATAAAAATATATTTTAATTTGAAAATTTTGACAGAAAATGTGTGTTTGTAATGCTTGTCATCTTGCAGAAGTCAGTTCTTTTTAGCTTTTCGAATTCCCTACCATCATGGAATTTTCTAAGTTTTCGTAATATGTAAAGAGCAGAATGATTATCTCTCTAGTCTTTATTTTTTTCTTGTATATTTTCTTATTTGTATTTTTATTACTACATTATTATTTTGTTCAGTTAAAGTTCATATTAATACATTTTACTATTTTTGTTTGTGTGTGATAAACTTTTTTAAAGGGAAAAATGTATGATAATAAATTTGATGGTTTTGCATTCTATTTGGTATAACATAGTGTTCCCAGCAAAAGCGTAGATGATATACTTATGGTGATGAATTTGTTCCAATGTGCTTGCGATGTATCTAATGTGACTCTCTACCTATGTAAATATTGGTTGTGTTGGATAAAATTTTACAATCTTGAATTTACAAATAGGTGACAAGATGTGTCTTTCTATGCCAGCAAAATGGTTACAAGATGTATCTTTCTATACTGAAAAATGATAACAAGATGTATGTTTTTGTCTCCGTTGGTTTGAACTCAACATCTAAATGCTACTTAGTTTTAAACTAAGCCTAATCGGATTTTGATTTTGCAAGAAGACAAAAAAAACGAGTCAGATCATGGGCCCACTTATCCAGCGCCTATACATGGGCTTTAGCCCAACACGACAACCCTACCGGCAACAAAGTTACTACTGTGACTTAAACGCTGACGTTTTGAGCTTAAGAGAAATTAGCTTAGACCAGTTCCCCCACGAAGCTCGTCGTCGTCGTCGTCGTCCTGAGCTTGTAACCACCGATGGAGATCGATGATTCAGGTGACGTTCTCGATCTCACTAGCTGCCAGCTCCACAGTCTCGACTCAATCGAGTTACCTCCGACGCTAATTGAGCTGGACCTTACGGCGAACCGTTTATCGGAACTGGACTCGAGGATCGCGCACCTCTCGATGCTCAAGAAGCTTTCTCTTCGCCAAAACCTAATCGAAGACTCCGCCGTCGAGCCTCTCTCTCGCTGGGACGCCTTGTGCGATCTCGAGGTGATGATTATTCTTCACTCTCTGATTCTGCGAATCTTACGAATATGGTCTCGAGGCCATAAGATTGATCGTCAATGTATATGCAGGAGCTGATTCTCAGAGATAACAAGCTAGCGAAAGTACCAGACGTCAGCATATTCTCAAGGCTTTTGGTTTTCGACGTATCCTTCAATGAAATCACTTCGTTGGAAGGATTATCAAAGGCCTCTAGCACGTTGAAGGAGCTCTATGTGTCTAAGAATGAAGTTAACAAGATTATGGAGATTGAACACTTGCACGACTTGCAGATTCTTGAGCTGGGGTCTAATAGATTGCGGGTTTGTAATTGTCCCCTCCTTTGATGTTTACTAATCGCTTTACAATGCAATGAATAGGAAAGCTTTGTGGTTTATTCAGGTAATGGAGAATATGGAGAACTTGACAAAGTTAGAGGAACTGTGGCTGGGAAGAAACCGTATCAAAGTTGTGAACTTGTGTGGGCTCAGATGTGTTAAAAAGATTAGCTTGCAGAGCAATCGATTGACCTCTATGAAAGGATTTGAGGTGTGTGCATTGTTTTACCTTTTAGCAGATAGCCAGATACTCTTACCATCATTTTGTTAAATCTGATGCATTGAAAAATATGTACACAGGACTGTGTTGCTCTTGAAGAGTTGTATTTGAGCCATAATGGTATCTCAAAAATGGAGGGTTTGAGTGCGTTGGTTAACCTACGGGTGTTGGATGTGTCGAACAACAAGCTCACATCAGTTGATGACATTCAGAGCCTCACAAAGTATGTCACTTTCCTTGCTTCAGGACTGTTTTTTTTTTTGTCTTTTGGTGATTTTTTGTTTACATCCTGACTTTACCTTAACCTGTAGGCTGGAAGATTTATGGCTTAATGACAACCAGATAGAATCACTTGAAGCAATCACAGAAGCTGTTACAGGCTCTAAAGAGAAGCTTACCACTATCTACCTCGAAAATAACCCTTGTGTAAGTTTTAGATATGGCATGTCTGTTTAGTGATACGCATTTGATCCCATTGCTAATCTAGATAATCTTCTAGTGCATTAAGGAACATAACTTGAAGATCACAACTTGTTTGTGGTCTTCTGCATCTGTCTGTTCATTTATTTGGTTGAGACCCAATGTCTTGTTTAGATTATTAGTTTCTCTGGCTGGGGAAGTTGTGAAAAGGTGTCATTTCACATTGGATCCATCTAACTATATCTAGTTCAAGTATATTCATTTATGTGTGTTTGTATCTCTTCTCAGGCCAAGTCTTCTGATTACGTTGCTGTGCTCAGAAAAATCTTCCCCAACGTGGAGCAAATAGATTCTAACTTATTTGCTTAAGAAGTTGGATATTTCTTGTGTTCTCGTTTTTAGAGAGCCTGCTTTCTCATGGTTTAGACTTTAGAGCATGTGTATCGACTCCAAGAGATCAGGTGAAACGCAGTCATCTTCTGTTTATCATAAAGAAGTGCAAACGAGCAAATCATACCGTTCACTGGAGTGATATTTTATCAAAAAAACGTATCTAGTGTTCGCTTGCAAGCAAAATCAATACTTGTTTTTGGTCTGTAAGCAGTAGTATTTGGACTCTGTCTGTAACAGGTAATCCCGAGTAGTCTGAGGTTGTCTTTGTTTCGACCAACAGTAACTTGATTACTTTGACTTTCCCCTGGCATTCTTATCTTTCTTTTTTTTTGTTTCATGTGATTGTTTAGTATTGAAAAGTTGCTATGTTACTACTTTTTGGTTACTGGTTATATAAGTTTTTGGCTTCTAATTTATATTTGTCGAGAAAAGCACTTTGTATGTTCTTCCATCACCAGTGTGAAGTTCATGAACAGAACCAAAAAAAAAAGATCATTTTTCTAGATTTGGACAGCATTTAAATGGTACTAAACCGGCTTGATTTGTACCGAGATAACATGGTTGACGAGATTTTTACCTGTCTGGAAAAAGTCAACTGCGGTTTGGTTTGATTACTAAAATAAAAAGGACCTTTATTAGACGAATGTAGCGAATCAACACTTGACATGTGTTAAATCCACGAAGGCGCTTGTCTTCGGGGCCCAGTCGTGTGAGCGAGAGAGATTTGTTTGGATAGTTTTGTTTCGAAAAACCGCGAGTCTTCTTTGACCTTTGAAGTGGTGTCTGTCTGTCTGTCCCTTCTCACTCTCTTCACTCCGAGCTCACCTTCGCGGCGTTAAAACAATGGCGGCTCTAGAGAGGAGCGAACGTCGTCTGCGATGAGGAATGCTTTCGGGACTGTTCTCTCAGCTCTGATCCTCGTCCTCATTGGTGTCCTCGCTTTCTCCATTCGACTCTTCTCTGTGAGTTAAACTCACGTCTCTGCTCCTTTGATTTATTCCAATAAACTTGGCTCTAGATCCGACTATCTTGAATCCGCCACTGATCGTTGTAGCTTAAATGTTGTTGCTGATTGTTCCAGTAGAGATATTTTATAGTTGTAACTTTTACGTGCAGTCATATGATTCCTCAGATATTTGCTTGTCGTATCTACTTTGAATTAAGTTAATTCTTTCTTTTAGTTTTAATGGTCTTAATACTTTTGTTTTTCTTTGTGAAGTTGGTTGATTTCTTTTTCAGGTCATAAAGTATGAAAGTGTGATTAATGAGTTTGATCCTTACTTCAACTATAGAGTCACTCAGGTTCCCTCTCTCTTTTCTTTTATATCAGTTTTTTTTTTTTGCTTTGTGGACGAATCCTCATGTTAATTTATCATTTGTTGTTTATTTCAGTTCTTATCGAAGAATGGAATATACGAGTTCTGGAACTGGTTTGATGATCGGACCTGGTAATTTTAGGACCACAAATTTGGTCTATTTTCTTTGCTATCTTCAATATTGTTATACTTATTTTGTTATCTCTTTTGATTTTACGTATCCTCTTGGCCGTGTGATTGGAGGAACTGTTTACCCTGGGTTAACATTGACTGCTGGAACCATCTGGTGGTGAGTTTAGTTTCACTGATAACAGCAATAATTTGATATACACGTATGGGTAGTTTGAATTCATTAAACATTCCTCTGTCTGTGGAGACTGTTTGTGTCTTCACTGCTCCCGTATTTTCAGCTTTTGCATCTTGGGCAACTTACCTTTTGACCAAGGTTTGCCTTTTGCCTAACATGACCTCTCTAGTAAATTCAAGAACCAGTTGTACCAACAGTGTATATTTGCATTGTGACAGGAAGTTAAGGGCTCCGGTGCAGGACTAGCAGCTGCTGCTTTTTTGGCCATGGTATGTTTTTCAATTCGTATTCGTGGAATTTTTTTTTATCAAATGATGTATTGGAAGAGCTCTGAACACTAGAACATCATGTTTATTTCTTATAATATCTTCTTGCTTTGTTTTCTAATGCCATGTATTTAGCATTGGTGCATCATTTAGTGGAATTTGCTACAAAAGTCTGTTGATGTGATACTTCAGAATTTTTGTTTTGTTTCTTTTACTAAACAGTTATCTTTGCAGGTTCCCTCATATATTTCCCGATCTGTAGCTGGGAGCTATGACAACGAAGCTGTTGCCATTTTTGCTTTGATTTTCACTTTTTATCTTTACATTAAGATTAGGGTTTTCATTCAACAACCAACATCAAGCTTTCTCTTGTTAGTTTTGGTTTGTCTTTGTCGCCAAGTCCTATTATATTTATTCTTATCAGTGATCCTTATCATGAAATTTATGCAGACTCTAAATACATGGTTACAGTCAAGATTCCTGGTGGGTTCGTAAAATTTTTGTAAACCTTATTTGGATTTGTAAAGGAAATTCGAAATAGCATCAGCTTAAGCTATCATATCAACATCTATATTCATCCAAACAACGCTCAAACGCTTTCACGTGAAGCTCTGCATGATCATCTAACGTGTTATAAATATTGATAAGTAACACTCAGCTGCATTGATCTTGTTCATCTTGGTCTTGAGCACCCTATATATAAAAATTGTTCTTTAATATCTGTCACGATACTTCACGTTTTCGACGTCATGATTGCATTCACCTTGGAAGATAGTGTCTTGGTTAACCAATCTGAACCGGCTTTCATATTTTAAATCATTTGAAAATATGAAAATGCTATAAGTGAAAATTATAATATACATGGATTCTATGACTATGTTATTTCTTAGATTTTCTTACCACAACTACGTTTTACGTACTTATGTGAGTTGTCCTATTGAGCCTGTATATATGTATATTTATAATGTGGTTGTTGAGCTAAAAGAATAGATAATTTGGTTATATAACTTATGTTAGTATATGTGCAATTATTTTCCGCAGGTATATAATATATGCTTTGCTCACTCACGATGGGGATGCATTTTCTTTTTTTTTATTAGGGCAAAAAAATGTCAAAATTAGGGATAATTTTATATGATTTTCAAAATTTTGTCAACTAATATTAATACCCACTTACAAAAACTGATTACGCCTATCACCAAATCATTGTACGCAACCACTTCAATGGTTTACTGTTTCTTATAAAAAAGTTTCTAAGAAATTCATGTATAAGATGAAATGATGATCAGATTACCCGTTCGTACTGTATTATGATTCGTATAACATTGAGTATATTTTTTTTTGTAATTTAACATTGAAAAGAAATATATTTTACAAGTACTGTAGACTCTGTAGTACATATCTTGAAGACTTGAAATGTAGTACATAGATACGGATTTCACAAGATGGAGAAGTAATTCTTTTTTTGAACTTTTGCTTAGATGTAGAAGTTAATTAAGTACGTGGACTTGTGTAAACTAGGCATGCTTCAGCGTTATTATAAGGACATGGCTCCAAGCGAAAAGCACGTCTCTTTGAAAATAAAAGTCATGATACTGCAACATAAATTTAAATATTTTTACGTACGTTAAAAAAAGTCAAATGCTTAAAAAAAGAAGTCAAATGCTTAAAAGCCAAGAAAATGCCAATAGTATACAAATGCTGTTTAAATATTTTAGCTTTTGTTTTCCACCAAGTAAATGCTAATCGTCAAAATAAAATAATTTAGCAGTATATATTATCATCAGTTACTTTGGGTATTATTTAACAACATATGTACACATACATAGAAATTGCTTTGGAAGCTATTTTGCATGGAAAATAAATATTTTCTTCTTTTTTCACAAAATCTTGTTTTAGATTTTTTTGTTTGTTTCAAAATATTGTGTTCTTATAAATACGGCTTCTCAAACTAATTTTCACATTACATTTTTACCTAAAACTAATAACTTTGTATTATTCTCATATTAAATAATTATGGATGTATTAAACATAGGCATATTAATAAACTTGAAAGTTTCTTAATATATATATATATAATATATGTATATATATATGTATGTATGAGATGTGGCAACACGCCATTTTTGTAAATTGGAGGAAGTATATGACTAACAAATATATTTTAAAAGTCAAACATATCAACCACTAAAAGTCAAACATTTGTAAATGGAAATACAAAGTCAACAGCAATTGATCTTGGGATAGCATCATCAATGATGTATAATATGTACCCAGAGACATGTTCGGGTGTTTGAGGGCAAGACAAGATCAAGTGAAAGACAGCTTTCCTCTCCTAATTGAATGACATGTTTATATGTTACAAAAAAGAATGACAGATTTATTGAGACAAATTCAAATCCATGTAACAAGTAGCAATGACTCGAACTCTCGAAGAAACAAAATAAAACATACAACGACTCTTCGTTGATAACAAAATATATAAGGTAGTTATTGTTGACAACAAAACTTCTAATGTCTTCCATCTACCTCTAACGTGGATTACTTACTCTAAATTCTAGGTTTTCTTCGTTCGTCTTCTTATTACTGTTGGTGCTTAGTTACAATGGTATATCATAGAGGGGGGGACCATAGGAAAGATAAATATATGTTTGAAGTAACAAAAGCTACTTGAACGATCTTGAATTCATAATTTAATGAGAGAGGGATGTATCATCTTAAAAAATAATGATAATTATTACTGAGATAAGCAATGATATTTTTGTATACTTATACATATATATATATATAATCTTAGAATCTCAAGTTGAGAAACTTTCATTGGAGGTGAGGTGCTCTGATGGTGATAAATGTTAAGGATATCGATTACATTTCACTAAGTATAAACACACATAGGTACCTTAGAAAATTAAGTATCTAGTTAAAAATTATATATGTTACCGATATCGATTACATTTCACCATGTATAAAAGTAAAAACACATAGGTAATTTAGAAAATAAAGTATATATTTAAAAATATATACTTAAACCAAAAGTTTGATTAAGGGTTAATTAATATTTCTATACTATTAGGTCTGAGTTTTGAGTGAAGAGAAAACGAATTATGCAAATTAATGGAAAAAAACTATAAGAGATTTTTATCATGGTGCAAGAAATACTGTGAAAGTGTGGATCCCATAGGACAACTCAGAGTGCTAAAAATGGTGCAGTAATCCTCATAAAGAAAAATTGTCGGATTTAAAATCACATGTAATATTTCTCATAGTTTGTAATAACATAATTAACTTGTCTTTAAAAAAAAAACTAAAAGGAAATATGTATATATTAAAAAGATAAATTAAAACCTAGTAACTAAGATGATCACAATAAATTATAAATCTTTGCTATATATGAGATATAATATGTTTATAAAACATAATTGGTGTATATCTAGATGACTAGCTCATGTGTATATCAAACAGTTTAATTTATATACATTGTTTGGCAATCGTTGATGAGTTCGTTCCCCACAGGAGAAATCTCAAGAAAATGAGAAACGAACACAAGCCTCAGAATGATGATGTATTTTGGATATGAGATTGTCGGAAACCTAACATAGAAAAAATTCATGATAAGGGTATCCCGTGTGTATGCTATTTAACGGTAAAACAAAGATAAGAGAGGTTTCAATAAAAGAAGAAAATATAACATTTTATTAAGACTATCTCCGATTTAACTCTATTTTATGTATTTTTAAAAAAATAGAATAATTTTATTATAGATGTAGATATGCTTCAATAGAAGAAGAAAATACAGAGGAATGTTACATTTTTTTATATTTTAAATTACTCTATTTTAGAGAGAAAAAAAAGAGTTGAATTAGATATGCCCTTAGTATTGACATTGTTTTCATATGTACCAACTAGTTGAGAAATAAATCTTGACACTTAAATATGAAGTTGACTATTTGCAGGTGTCTTATTATATTATGAGTGAAAAATTCAATTCTAACTTTCTTCATTTTTGATATTATGTGGATTCAGATAAACCTTTAAGGTGTGTCTTTGTGGATGTTTCTGTAACGCCCCGACCGTCCATAGCTAATGGATCACCCACGCCCGCTCTCTCGGCCCGTGAGCCCCATTCCATCCGACGGTCGGTCGTTAATTTTTCCAAAGGCTCGAAATCATTGTTTACTGACCCTGCAATCACCATCCGACCTTTTCCCATGCTTTTGCTTCACTCGCACGCTATCGCGAATCACTTCCCGATAAGTCACCCATCCTTCCACTACTCCAGCTCAAGCACGCTTAACTCTGGAGTTCTTTCGGGATGTGTTCCGGAAAAGGTAAGTCAACTTTGGTGACATAGGTAGCCAAATCAATTCTCTTAAGCCTTTCTATATATCACAACTCGGGATGTTACAATTCACCCCCTCTCAAAGAACGCAACGTCCTCGTTGCGCCCTCCGACAGGTCTCAAGACGCCTCTCAGGTCGGAACTGAGATGGCTAACCAGCTCTGATACCACTTGTAACGCCCCGACCGCCCACAGCTAATGGGCCATCCACGCCCGCTCTCTCGGCTCGTGAGCCCCATCCCATCCGACGGTCGTTAATTAATTTTTCCAAAGGCTCGAAATCATTGTTTACTGACCCTGCAATCACCACCCGACCTTTTCCCATGCTTTGGCCTCACTCGTACGCTATCGCGAATCACTTCGCGATAGGTCACCCATCCTTCCACTACTCCAGCTCAAGCACGCTTAACTCTGGAGTTCTTTCAGGATGTATTCCGGAAAAGGTAAGTCAACTTTGGTGACATAGGTAGCCAAATCAATTCTCTTAAGTCTTTCTATATATCACAACTCGGGATGTTACAGTTTCAGTAATATAACCAGTACGTAATATAATGTCAATATGTAAATTTGGTATTATGTGGTTTTTGTTATACTTCAATATATATGGCCGGCCTTGAGATTTTGAAGGCATGTGGCTGTGTCTATGTAAAAAAAAAAATTTAGGAATCTATTCATATGTAATTTTTTTTTTAAAAAGTAGAGACCTATTGCAAATGTTTCACAATGCATTCCTCAGGGCCGGCCCTCATATAAGAGTTATTGAAAACTGATCAGCACACATAGAATATTGTTTGCGGCTGTAATCTACATTAACAATATCAGTTTCAGGGGTTACATACTCCCGCGCAGCTCGGTATATATAATATGGACCACTTACACTCCTACAAATCATACATATTTTTAAATATATAAAATAATAATTCAAACAGCGGCTATTAATAATGTTCCTCAATTAAATAACTATTTGACTTTTTATTTTAATTGAAGAAAATCCACTGCACATATATTTGAACCGTTCTTGTTAAGACGTGGACACGTTTAGGTCTACTTCTGTACTATATATAGAACCAGAAAAGTTATGCTTCAGACATCGGCAAATAATCTTATCTACTAACTCAAAACTCGTCTTGTGTTTCATTTCCCATAGCAATGGAAACCTCAAACATCACCAGTCACACAAATCTTCTATCGAAAATAGACCTAGAAAAGCAAAACCCTAATCACATTGTCCCAACAATCTCTGAGCTTAAAACAGAAGCAAGGTCTCTCTTCTCCTTAGCCTTCCCCACGATCCTCGCCGCGCTCATCCTCTATGCTCGCTCAGCCATTTCGATGCTCTTCCTTGGTCATATCGGCGAACTAGAACTCGCTGGTGGCTCCTTAGCCATTGCCTTCGCAAACATCACTGGATACTCAGTTCTTGCAGGCCTTGCACTCGGCATGGACCCACTTTGCTCCCAAGCCTTTGGAGCCGGCAAGCCAACACTCCTCTCATTAACTCTTCAAAGAACCGTGCTCTTCTTGCTCACTAGCTCCCTTGTAATCGTCGCTCTATGGCTCAACCTAGGGAACATCATGATCTCTCTCCATCAAGATCCAAGTATCGCATCGTTGGCTCAAACATATATCCTATTCTCTATTCCTGACTTGCTCACCAACTCTATTCTTAACCCTCTTCGTATATACCTTCGAGCACAAGGCATCACAAGTCCACTAACTATTGCAATGCTCGCCGGCACCATCTTCCACATACCGATGAACTTTCTCCTAGTTTCTTACCTTGGATTGGGTTTCATCGGTGTCTCAATGGCTGCAGCCGCTTCAAATCTTTTTGTTGTCGTGTTCCTTGTGGCCTACGTTTGGGTCAAAGGTCTACACGAGCCAACGTGGACCCGCCCTAGCTCAGAATGTTTCAAAGACTGGGGCCCACTGGTTAATTTGGCAATACCGAGCTGCGTGGGAGTATGTCTAGAGTGGTGGTGGTACGAAATCATGACCGTTCTTTGTGGTTTACTCATAAACCCTCAAACTCCAGTTGCAGCTATGGGCATTCTTATCCAAACGACGTCGTTGCTTTACATTTTCCCATCGTCTCTAGGGTTCGCAGTCTCTACCCGCGTCGGTAACGAACTTGGGTCAAACCGACCAAACACGGCTAGGTTATCAGCCATTGTGGCCGTTACCTTTGCTGGAGTAATGGGCATGACGGCCTCTGCGTTTGCTTGGGGAGTAAGCGACGTCTGGGGACGTATTTTCACTAACGATTTTGATATCATCCGGCTAACCGCAGCTGCGCTGCCGATTCTCGGGCTCTGCGAGCTTGGGAACTGCCCGCAAACAGTAGGTTGCGGGGTTGTTAGAGGCACTGCTCGGCCGTCTAAAGCTGCCAACATAAACCTAGGTGCGTTTTACCTTGTCGGAACGCCTGTAGCTGTTGGGCTAACGTTTTGGGCCGGGTATGGATTTTGCGGGCTTTGGATAGGTCTTTTCGCGGCGCAGATATGTTGTGCTGCTATGATGCTTTATGTCGTGGCCACTACAGATTGGGAGGGAGAAGCGATGAGAGCTAGAAAGCTTACGTGCAGTGAAAGCGTCGATGTTGTGATTACAACGCAAAGTAACGGTGATTTAACGGAACCATTAGTTTACGTTGTCACCGTCGCTGCTGACAACTAATCGAATGCATTGGGTTTTCCTATTCTTTTCTTTTTTTGACTTGGAATGATCGTTCCTTTTGGGGTGGGTATTTTGATAATTTGTAATTTTTTGGTGAGAAAGAAAACGAAAAATTATAATAACTATTTTTCTCCCCAAAGTAACTTTGTCCTAATATATGTAGTTTTGTAATGTATGTCATTTTGAAAGAAAAAAAGGCATGTGTAACCGGTTAATGATCTAAAATTCAAATAAGGATAAAAAACTAGTTGTACAACGCTTACATCTCACACTATATAATTATTTACAGTAGACTATATTTCCAACTTTTAATTTTGAGATGTTAAAGTTTTTTTTGATTAAATTAAAAAAGTTTTTCATGTCATGGATTTGCAACCAATCATGTGAAGTCCGATGAAAAATATCACCAAATACAGTTTTAAAATTGTTATCTAATCGAAATAAATAATTGTTTTATTATGCGTCAGAACATAAGGTAACATATATAAGATTAAGAAAAAATATATAACATTTTAAAATTAACAATAAAAATTTATTTTGATTAATTTTTTTTTGTTAAATTCATGTCATGGATTTGCAACGAATCATGTGAAGTCCGATGCAAAATATTACTAAATTAAGTTTTAAAATTGTTATCTAATCGAAATAAATAATTATTTTATTATGCATCAGAACCTAAGGTAACATATATAAGATTGAAACACAAATATAACATTTTAAAATTAACAATCTATACTATACTAAAAAGAGGATATAAGCTCCTCTTAAAGTGTCCACGTAGGCATAAAAAATCGTCCAATCAGAGAGTCCGAAGTTGTCACGTCATCTCATTTATTTTTTCGTAAAAAATGAAAACACAATGCAAAGGAAAGGATCGAACCCGGGTTATTATGACATAAATATATGGCAGACACCACTAAGCCATTGAAACTTTCTTGGACACATATACAAGAATCACTAAATATGTAATCACAAACTCTTATGTACATTTACAATGATATGGATTCAACTTTCAAGACTTCGATACTTTGTTTTGTAAAAAAAATAAGTAAGTTACTAAGCTAATATATTCTTTGAAAGTGTGAGAACATTGAAAAATATGAAAAAGCATAGATTTTTGTTTTCGTGACAAAGTTAAGAATTTTTTAAAAGTCATTTTAACATATAAATTTTCGTGACAAATATGAAAAATCATAGTTTTTTGTACAATTTTTGACAAAACAACTCAAAACATAATTCTCTAATATCTTAATAAAATATTATTTAAGGTGCAATAATAAATATATCAATTCAATAAATTTTGTAATTTAGAGACAAAACAATAACACAACAAATTTTGAAATATTTGTTTAACCTATCGATTTTTTTTCATGAGAATCCAACTAAACAAGATAAAAAAACAATTAGATTCATTTAATTACCATTTTATTCAATTTTGAATAATTTCAAATTGTAATAATGTATCTTTTTGAAGTTACAAAAAAATAATGTTCTTTCTTTATTACACTAGCATTATATATAGGTTCCATATACACAAATAAATATAATAAAACAACATAAGTTTGTTTTCCCCGATTCATATGAAATTTTTTTAAGTTATCCACCAAAGCAAATTAATTAAATTAATCAAATTGTTAGAATACAACAAATTAATATATAATTTATTTTAAATTAAATTATTTAAAAAGTGTATTTTAATTAAAAACAAAATAATAAATAAGTCAAACTGGTTTGATGATAATTTTTATGATATATATATATATTATGTGAAAGAAATATAAGCTTAATATAGAAAAAAAATCTTAAATACAAAAACTCTAAAATTAACAATGAATAAAATGATATTTCAAGATGTTTAAGAAATGATGGACTTAAATGATATATGAACTATGAATAGTAGTATTTTGTAAAGCTGACTTTGATAACACATCTGCACATCATTTCCAGTCCTTTTTGATGCCAAAATTCAATTTTTTCAGAGCAGTTATTCCACAAAGAGATCGTATGAGATATTGTTTTGATATTCAGATTTGTTTCTTAACTATTAAGAAGATTGATAATTGTAAAAATGTCTCCTTCGAATATTATATGTATATAACCGATCCCCAACATGAGACAACTTTGTTTAAAACGTAAATAATTTCATTTTTCTTATATTATATAATAAATATATATTATTTACTGATAATAAAAATATAGTTATTCATCTATCACAAATATCTATGCAAATATGTGAATCAAGTACAACAATCAAACAACATAATGATTTCCACAAAGAAAATTTAAAAAATATATTTATGTTAGGTAATCTTATTTTATATTCTTTAAATAATGTAATACAATATTGTACATTATT
The DNA here is from genome assembly GCF_000309985.2 of Brassica rapa. Classification (NCBI taxonomy): domain Eukaryota; kingdom Viridiplantae; phylum Streptophyta; class Magnoliopsida; order Brassicales; family Brassicaceae; genus Brassica; species Brassica rapa. The sequence goes on from NC_024796.2 coordinate 3,982,398, forward strand.
TTTTTAGAATTGAGAAATACATATATATCAGTTAGACAAATTAAGCGATAATTAGACAAATTTGATTTTTTTTTGCCAGCCAAAAGTTTATTATTAATTAGCATCAGTTATTTCAAGATGTTTAAAAAAGGATTGACAAAAAATAGGATGGACATAAATGATATATGAACTATGAATAGTATTTGAAAAAACTGTTCAAGAACACGGCTCAAATTCTAGTTGAACTTAAACTAAAAAACTGAATTTCAAGAACTCACGGGCAAACCCTAGCAGCCGCCTGAGAGAGAAAAAAAGAGAGATTTCTGATTAGCCCTCTCCGGCATCCGGCGAGTCTCGTCGGTGCCGTGAGAGGGTAGTTACTGTTTTATAATAGGTTCTTTTGTTCGATCTGAGGTGTTTCGGTGGTTATGAGATGGTGAGTGATGGTTTGATTCCGTCGGAGACCCAGTGATGCGTTTGTTGGTTTAAACAGATCCGGATCTTCTTTCTGGTGCGCGGTGCAGTACTAAGCCGGCTCTGATGTAGGGTGTTAATTCTTCCATCGGATTTGTTGAAGCTTTGCTCAGGCATGTCTCTGTGGATCCTTGTTTTCGTCATTCAATCTCGCTCCTGTTCCGTTTGCTTCAATGGTTGAAGCGGTTCTATGCGGCGCTTTATTCCTCCTTTGGAATGGGTCCGGTTTGGTGTCTTGTTTCTAGATTCCGGCTTCTTTAAATCTCTTGGATGATGGCTTTTATTTGATCAACTACAAGGGTAGAATTGGTTTGGCTCTTGGGGGAGCAACGGTTTTGTCATTATTTCTGGATCCTTATGGAGCAACGGTTTGTGTCGATTTGCTTCTATCGCGATTTTTTCGAAGCATGTTGTTTTTTTCTTCTTAGCTTAATAAGCTAATGCTACTGTTAGTCTATCAAAGTTCAAAATTTGTGGAATTGATCTTTTAGATACGGATCTCCAGCTGGTTTCTTCTCAAGCTGCTACTGTGGATAATAGAAGAACCAAGCTGCTGGAAAAGTCTGTTTATGCTTTAATAGTCTGTCCCCTAATCTTGGATCTTTGATGGCAAACATGCTACATAAAGCCTCCTTCTTTCATGCTGGAGAAAGGAGCTAAGCTCATCTGATGATTAGAGTTTATAGCATGTATCTCTCGATAAGTATGGTGTTGCTACGAGCATTGCTATCAGCGTTACGCGGGTTCATTGCTACCTATCTTATCTGGCGACTTGGGTCCCCACTGGCTAGTAATTCACTATCCAAACAGAGGCTGTCAATGGAGTCTCCATGACTGGCTGACGCAGCTTCCTCGCTGGCTGACGAGCTTCTAGCATGTTTCTTTTGTTCATGCTTTGTTTGGGCACCTATTGGTGTTCTTTATTTTCTGCTTTTTTCTTCTTTTTATTTTGGTAACATTTTTCTCCCAATCTTCTGTTTATGAGGTGTGTGTTATTAGGAAAAAAAAAAAGAACTATGAATAGTATTTTGTAAAGTTGACTTAGATAACACATCTGCACATCCATTTCCAGTCCTTTATGATGCCTAAATTTAATTTTTTCAGAGCAATAATTCCACAAAGAGATCGTATGAGATATTGTTTTGATATTCATATTTGTTTTTTGACTGTTAAGAAGATTGATAACTGTAAAAATGTCTCATTCGAATATGATATGTCTATAACTGAGTCTCCAACATGAGACAAGATTGTTTTAAAAGTAAATAATTTTATTTTTCTTATATTATATAATAAATATATATTATTTACTGATAATAAAAATATAGTTATTCATCCATCACAAATAACTAAGCAAATATGTGAATTAAGTACAACAATCAAACAACATAATGATTTCCACAAAGAAAATTTTAAAAATATATTTATGTTATGTAGTCTTATTTTATATTCTTTAAATAATATAATACAATTTTATACATTATTTTTTTAGAATTGAGAAATACATATAATATCTTATCCGCGCGTAGCGCGGTTAAAAAATCTAGTAATTATAACTAGAATTGATCAGTGGTTGGGTTTGGACAGTTGGAATTTTTTTTTTTGGGTAGAAACAGGTGGAATGTTTGTTGTGCAAACCAAACTACATGGCTTACATGATGTCTTTAGCTTGAGTTCACAGCTTGTTCTGTTGGACCAGCTCGTCTCATCAACTGGCAAAGAAAAGAATAAGCTAAGAACTAGATCCAGTTCCGGATCATATATGAAAGTTTATTTTAGTTGAATATCGCATAATTCGAGCATAAAATCATCTGTTGCAAGAATCATTTTAATTTGCAATTTTATATACCTGAAAATATGTCTCAAACTTTGCGCGGAGTTCACTGTGCTCCTTCTTAATACGACGCACTGCTGCTTTCATTCTTGAAAGTGAAAATATTATTTATGAAATAGTTTCGATCATTATATCTCATGGCTAAAATGAAGCTTTGTATGTAAAATAATTGAATAATCAAAATGAAAAGAACGTACTTACCCTTCTACATTGCCAGCTTGGAGAAGTATGTTTGCCTTCTCAAGTTCATTGTTAATTTTGATGGCACCGATGCTGAGAGAAAAGAAAAGTCAGCATTTATATTTCAATGTAAATTTTGTATTTAGTTTTAAAACCACATTGCAAAATAAAACACTAGCCTGGCGCTGCTGCTTTTTAACCGATTAATGCATTTGGTAATCTTGGGTAGCTCTATTGGCTCCCGCGCCCTGTTTAAAATATAATCAACATAACTTTAAAAAAGTACCAAATTATAGCCAAGGTCAATCTAATATATTAAAACATAAGTTATGACTTCTTTTCATGTGTGATTTTTTTAGTTTGGACCATTTCTAAAAAATATCATATTTTACATAAGTTCATTATTATATCTTTCAATATCTTTATCTTTTTATTGAAATACAAATGAATGTTTTTAAAATGTTCTAACAAAATCTTTTTAAAATCTTCTTAGAATATTTTTATATTTACTTTCGAAAATTAGTTAGTTTTAATTTAAATTATCATAAAAAATAATTAGAAATAAAAATTGAATATAGTTTTGATTTATAAACAAAAATTTAAATAAAATGAAATTAATTAATTTCAAAAATACATTTACTATTTTAATTTTTTTTCAATTTTTTTTTAATAAAATAAAAATCATGATTTTTTGATGAGTGATATTTTTATTTGGACCATCATTTAAATTTTCAGTTAAATGTATATCACTAATGCTAATATATATAATATTTTTAACTACTTTAATTATAATATCTTTTATTTAAAAAAATTAAAATTCTAACAAATCTCTTGAAAAAGATGATAATAAGATCTTAATTGTCATAAATTGAATATAAATATTTTCAACTAATTTAGTAATTAGTAATGAAATGTTACTACAAGAATAAAATTATATCCTATTTTATCAATTTTATAATAATATCTATCATTTTAAAATAAAAACGTTATATTGATCAAAATATGATAAAATTATTTTAAATTGATAAGTTAACATATTTTATTTTCTAAAATATAAGATATTTATGCTAAAAATATAATATGTTGGTAGAACGGGTTAATATTAGTAAACTATATAATACATGTATAAAAATTTATCTTATTTTAAAGTTTTTAATATACAGTAATTTATTATATAAAATTAATAAACATTAAAAATTACTAAAAAAATCTAGTGATTTGAATTACGGATCAAGATTATAATAAATTAAATACGAAATTGTTTTCATATATGTTGTTTCATGCATTAAAAAATTAGTTTCGTAATCAAACGCAAATTCAATTGGACAAATATATAATAAGCAACATATATATGTGATGATTTTAATTTACAGCATGAAAACTATAAAATTATTATATTTGGTATAATTATACAAACATTTAAATATGTGAGTAACATTAAAAATATATAATAATTATCTAAAACAAATATCTATATATATAAATGTGAAAATATATATCTGCACGGTTGTGCGGGTGAAAATCTAGTTTAACCATATATTTAACGTAAAAGGTTTAGTGAATGGACAAACACTAGAATTTAAAAAACATGACTGCATCCATTGCATCAAGTTATTGTCAAATGATTTTGATCTGAATTTCATTGATATACAAATATAGAAACCCAAACATAAGTAGAAAAAGATGTTATAAAAACTTATAAACAAGAGTTGTTTTACTTCGTATAAAAAATTATACGTAGAGTGTGTCCTCGATCTTGCAGTTGGGCATCTACGTACTCTTAACTCAATATAGGTTTTACAGAATTTACATCCCCACACAAATATACACAGATCCAACTCTACATTTACTTCGAACATTATATAAAAATCAATATTGATGCATTCCATGATTATATCAAGCGGATTTTGATAAGCAAAGAGATAGGAGACTCACAATTCATGCTCCAAAGCAGCAATAACATTGGGGGAATCTCTGAAATAGAGAGTTATTATTTCTACAATAAAATAAGGGCTTGAGTCTTTCTCCAATGCTTCTATCTGAGTATACTGACAATTGAGGTAGCCCTGCGTCAATATTTTTCAGAAAATTTAGACAAGATTTCTAATAAATGATGAAACGAATTTTTGATATTTTCAACAGCAACTTTTCAATATATTTTTTTTTTTTGTAAAAGATCAACTTTTCAATATTGTTATTTTAACAAAGAGCTAATGGTGACGCTATCAGTAGATGTTAAAATGTAAAAATTACTGGATTGTTTTTTTTCAAATGAAAATAACTTGGAATGTTATGCGTTCAATAGACGTTTATATGCTCATTAGATTGAAATATACTAACCTCGTTAAAGAAAGATTGTCTCATCTCTTGAAGTTTTAGATGTAGGGCTTTTAAATCCATTGAATATAATATAAAATTATATGTTGGAAATAAGTTTTTCTGAAATACAGAAGAATGGTATAGGGTAAAGAGTGAAATATGCATGTACTTCCACCTACACAAATCTATATATTTATACAGCTAAAAAATGAAAGCATAAAATTGTAAATTAATGAAACAAATCTTGCAACCTCTTGTTTATCTAGATTTGCAAGAAAATAAAGAAAAAGTGTATGTAGTTGAAGCAAAGCAGGTGATTTTGTAGGATTGCTTAGTATCACATTAGATTTTTTTAGTAGAATGTCTATTTAAAGATTTTATATGGATTTGAAAATCTAAATAAAATTATGCACTATTGAATTACTGATTTTAACTTCCTTAGTAAATTTATATAATCTTTTTTTTGTGATGCTTAAATATTGATTTAAATCACGTTTTATTGAATACAACTTCATAGTGAATTTGATTATATTTTTAACAAATAACCAAGTAAAGAAAAATTAAATTTTAAAAATTACAATTTAATTTTTTTTAAATCACATGTTATATTTTTAAAAAATTAAATATATATTTTATAGTTTTTTAAACTTTGTATATATTATTCAAATCGGTTAAAATACATAATCTGGAAACAATAGTTGAACCTAGGTGTAATGGTTCTATAAATCTGAAGTTTCAAGAAAGCCTGATACCAAATCTTGAAAAGTAAATATATAATCTGGAAACAATAAATGTTAAGAAACCTTGGTTCAAAAGACTATAATTCTTTCAAGAAAATACTAGAATTCTTTCTTTAGATGAAAGACAATGTGATAAAACGATTTAAATTGTTTTGCCGCTAACGTGTAAGAGCATCAGCGCCGGTGTATGATAATTGAGTCTCTCAACAAAACTAAAATATTATGGTTTAACTTTATAATTTTATCTATTTATCTTTTGAATAATTTGAGCAATTGAAAGTTGATACACGGAGAAAAATATTTTATGTTGAGACTTTAGTTTCTTGAAGACCAATCGATTCTTCCCTCTTTTCTTTTTACATTTATTTTTTATTTTATTTTAAATCACGAGATACTGGGAAATATGAACCGCTGCTGCGCATGTCCTAAGACCATGATTAACTTCAATTTCTTAATTGAGGTTCTTAAATTCGGTTAAGAGATGCTTCTTAGATTTTTCTAGATTTTAACTAAAAAAAGCTAAGAACTGTCTCTTAAATAAGAGATATAAAAACCGTCTCTTAATCGAAAAATGTAAAAAAAAAAAAAATGTCAAATCATGAATTAAAAATCTCGATTAAGAAACCAGATTTAATCATGCATGGATTAGTTTCAAATCATGAGATTCTCTGGTGGTACCGTAGAAGTCTCGATGTCGTGCAAATTTGCTTACAAAAGATTAGTTTTATACAATAGATTTTCGTCAGTGGTTTACAGATCAATTAAATGTAGTTTCTGAAAATGTTGATACTGAAATGGAAGATGAATGTACTTTTAGAGGGAAAACGGCTTATTCATGCCCGAACTAGGGGTTGCTGAGAGAATACATACCTCAACTTTTACTGCAAGTCGAAACATACCTACACTAATCAAAAATTTAAAATTCATGCCTGAACTATGGGTTGATAAAAAAATACATACCCCAACTCTTATTGCATGCCAAAACATACCTTAACTAATCAAAAATTTGAAATTTATGCCTAGTCTTTAGAAGTCAACGCTAATTTCAATCTATACTATTATTTTTGAAATAATTTTATAGCAACGGAGCTCTCACGTTAAAAAACAGAGTGGCTAAAGTTTATGTTATCCTTAATGAATTTTTATATATATTCTATTATATAATAAAAAAAAAATTATATTAAAAATCTTATATATTTTTAAAAAATTATGATGATTCTTATATATTGTGTTGTTATCTTAAAATAATAGTTTACTATTGTAAAAGTAAAAAAAATTAAGAGACATGATTTTTGCAATATTATATTTTCTTAAAAATATAGGATAATTCTTATATATTGTGTTGTTATCTTGAAATAATATTTTACTATTTTGAAAGTTAAAATTTAAGATAAAAATAATATCTAAGTAAATATTAATGGAGCAATATATTTGTATAAGGATATTTTCTAAGAAGTGATTTTAAGATATATTTGTATATATAAGAATTATCTTTTTTTTTAAATATAATATTGTAAAAAATCACTTCTTTTAATTTTTTTACTTTTATAATAGTAAAATATTATTTTAAGATAACAACATAATATATAAGAATCATCATAATTATTTTAAAAAATATATAATATTTTTAAAATAAAATCCATTTTATTTAAAAATTCATTAAGGGTAACATAGAATTTAGCCAATCTAATTTTTAACGTGAGAGCTCTGTTGCGAAAAATTACTTCGCAAATAAAATTCATTTTATTATATAATAGAATATATATAAAAATTTATTAGGGGTAACATAGATTTTAGCTACTCTAATTTTTAACGTGAGAGCTCCGTTGCGAAAATTTACTTCGCAAATAATAGTATAGATTGAAATTAGCGTTGACTTCTAAAGACTAGGCATAAATTTCAAATTTTTGATTAGTTAAGGTATGTTTTGGCATGCAATAAGAGTTGGGGTATGTATTTTTTTATCGATCCATAATTCAGGCATGAATTTTAAATTTTTGATTAGTGTAGGTATGTTTTGACTTGCAGTAAAAGTTGAGGTATGTATTTTCTCAGCAATCCCTAGTTCGGGCATGAATAAGCCGTTTTTAGACTTCTAGACCCAGGAAAGTCCATACTTTTGTCAACTTCTAGACTCATGATGATACATTTCTGTTTCAGAGCATATGCGATCAAAATGTGCATGTAGGTATTTGCCATTTTTATCAACTGCTAAATATTAAAATATTATTTACAATTCCATTTCAGATCTATGCTTGTTCAACCTGAACATTTGCAAAAAAAAAAAGTAAATTAATATTTATAGACTTTATTTTTTGGAATAGTTTTATTTTGTCATTCTTAAGTTCTTTCAAAAGTTCCTTTTTAATCTTTAAATGGTGTTATTTTGTGCATTCGATTAAAAAAGTGGTGTTGTTGTGTGCATTTATCTTCTTTAATTGTTCTAAGAGCTGTACACTGTAATGAATTTTATTTATATATTAAACCTTTGATTTACAAAACATCGTTATTATTAAAATATGTATACAGTAAGTAAATAAAATTTATAGATTTGACGAATAAAACTATTTGTGCATATTGTATATGGTTGTTGGTGAATTGAAGTTCCAGATTTGATGAGATCTAACGTAGGAAATAAAGAACCATGAGAAATAACACTTTTGAGCAGAGGTTTCGCTTGAGTGTTTAAGGAAATAATATCAAGAAGATAAAAAGAAATTTAGATAGATTATTTTGATCAAATTGAGTTTTGACAATAGTTATGCTATTTTTTTTTTAAATGCTATTTTATATAAAGACAATAAGAGTCATTTTAGATGAATCAAATCATCATTCACCTACGCTGCAACGTCATATGGCTATTCTATTAAATATTTGAGTTCCCTGCCTTTTTCTTTAACACAAGTTCCATGCCTATAGAGGACAAGATTTCTCATAGTTTTATTTATATAGTTCGTGAATCAAATAGTATAAAAAATAAACAAGCATTGATGGATACAAAACAACAGTCCACGAGAAGAGTGTTGTCCCTACCAGAAGCCAACAAGAAAGGAAATAAGAGAGAGTCACGGGCACTGAAAGACAATATCAATTGATAGAATAAAGTGCCACCTTAATTGTGTGCACAGAACTTTTCGTGTTTCTATACATCAGAATCTCTCAGTGGACTAATCACCAATATCACCCTTGCAATATAATTTATCTTCAGTCCATTATTGTTTTAGGATGGTGGCAGCATGCGGGTTTGGTACGCAGCTAGGAAAATAACGGAAAGAATGTTATCTACGTCGATGTGTTAAAGCATCCACAGCGATATATGAAACTTTTCTTTAGGTTTTATTTAAGTAGATAGTGCTATATATACACCGTTATGTTTACTGGTATGATTTAAACCATATCACATGAAACCAAAGAAACATTTGTTAGTTTTAATTTGTTAAAAATCAAAATCATCATAATTCTTTTGGGAGCTTTGTAGAAATAGCAGTATCTCAAATCAATTGGTAAATAAAACACTTCTTTTACAAATGTCGAACAACATTTCTGTTGGGAGTCTTATAATAAATAGAAGCATACACAATAAATACTTTAAAAAAGAAATACATATTCTGCAATAGTTACACACAAAAAACTATTAGTTCCCTAATATTTAGTAAATATATACAAGTAAATAAATTTACATATAATTTATTAATTAAATGAAGAAATACATAAAAGAAATATAATTAAGTAATCAATCCCTTAAAATGTATATAAGTCAGCCCAATCTTTAACAATTGTTGACAACCCATCGTCTTTAACCATTAAAAGCATCAGCAGTGGTTTAGTTTCTCAATTAGTATATTAGACATAAAATAATAACATAATTGAGCACTTTCATTAAAATTTAAATAGGAAAAAACTAACTTTATTATGTGATGACACATAGCAAAACAGTCTCTCGTATTCTCCTCAATCTTTTTTTTAAAAAGAGGTGTTTCTCTCCATCTCTCTTACTATCTATCTTCTTTCTCTCTTCTTTTGTATGTTGGTGGCTAAGGCCATTTCCAACAGCAAAATGTGATAGAGTATCTAACAAACAAAAGAATTGAAAGAAATGAAAAAAAATAGGAGAGAGATTAACAATCGATTCTTAAAACACATTCTACAAAATCCTCATGGGAACTTTTCTGTTTATGTATTATTATTGCGAACATCCATGAATTAAGCAAGAAGACAATAGAGAACAAAACGTATTGAGGCAAATACTCGTTTAGGATTTTTTATTATTGTGTGAATTAATTATCTTACAAATATTTAGACCCATATTTATAGCAGTCTCAAAAAAATTGATTTCCTTTATCCTTTAGGTATACATACTTATTTAAAAAAAAAAATTCCTAAATCTAAAAGACATGAGTGCTGGACTTTTACTAATGCACAGAGATTTAAGACACACACATGCAACCGTTATTAAAAATTTTAATGTAAAATTAAACTGTATTAAAATAATTATTATTTAGGGCTAAGGATCTAAAAATAAAAAACTAACCGATAAACTTGCTCTAAAAATTGATGTTTTCACTTATTCGTAAAATAAAGTAATAAATGAAAGTTGTAAAAAATTAAGAAAAAATATATCCTAAAATGGATTAAACATCCAAAATAGTAAAACTTTCAATACATATTTAAAATAGATTAACTTAATAATAAAATTACAATTTCATTCCAGTTACAGATTTGATTAGACCTTCATGCATAGCTAATCGTACAACTACTCAAAGAAACTGTGTGAGATACTCTCACTGCAACTACTTTTTAGTGTCCATGTTAGCTTCATATTTATGTTAGTTTCCATCTCATCAATGAACTTAACTTTTGCTCATGTTCAACACCTCTTTCTTTTTTTTTGTTCACCATTACACAGTTGATGCAACTTTCATTGACAACATAGAGTCTCTTTTTCTTTGCATAAAATTGAATTCACATATGATACATAACTCGTGATTTCCTTTTGTCTTGACAGTATACAGTATAGTAAATAAGAATGAGTGTCATATAAATGTGGGCTAATTCTCTTTTTCATTTTTGGTTTGTTTTTCCCTTTATGTGCTGAGTTTTTTTTTTTTTTTTTGCTAAATTGTGCTGAGTTTCTACAGCTTAATAATAGAATCTCTTTATTATAAGAAAAAAATAATCTCTTTATTTTTTTAATTTGGCATTTTGCCAGGCTTCTCATTCTACGTGGATGTGACATGGAACCGCCCCGTGACCTCTTCCCTTCTGTCACTTTCCACCTAATTCCATTACCGAAGAACCAAACACTCCACCACCTCTAAATAACATACACATACATGTATATATACATATACATATTGAGAAATCACATAAGCCATATATCACTGGCCGTACTTTGTATCTTTGGCGAAACCTATAATTAAAACAAAGAAAAACCTAATATATTGATTCTTGTCGTATAGATGCCCAAATTAAATTCATCACAAGCTCCCATATTGTTTTTCCTTATTCTCGTTATTCTACTTTGTTCAACGCAAACACAATGCCACACCAAAGGTCTACGATTACGACCAAGAAACCAGAAGAATGTGAACACGACGAGTCAGAGACAAAACCCTGAAGAGGAATTCATGAAATGGGTCAGATTCGTTGGGAGCCTTAAACACTCGGTGTTCAAGGCAGCCGAGAACAAACTCTTCCCTTCATATACACTCACTGTCCATAAGAATCAGAATAAAGGTGACTTCACTAATATCCAAGACGCCATTGATTCTCTTCCTCTCATCAACCTCGTTCGTGTCGTCATCAAAGTTCATGCTGGAGTTTTCAAGTAAGTAGAAGTTTTTCATTGTTTTTTAAAATAACAGCTCTATATATCAGGTGAATAGTACGAGTTTTGGTGTAATTACTGTTTACTCAAAACATATATTGGACGATCTTTTTTGTTATTATATAGATAAAGAAATCAATTGTGTGGTACATTTTGCAATTGATGAAAACCAAATTGGTACCACATCTTTAGCTTTATCTTCATTTAAAAAAATATATATATATATGTGGATGTAACTATATTCCGACAACCTGGACCGTAGATTCTGGAGTTTGTCTATTAAGAGCATCTGCATTAGTGAACTCCATGGGGAGTTCACACAGTTTTCGAAAAAAAAAAATATTAAAATAAACAAAACCAATGAATCTGCCTCTTGGGAGTTCACTGCACTGAATCCGGATCATAACTGTAGCGCAGGCTCCACGACACGTGGCGGCCCGCGATTGGTCCGATTAAAAATGCTCTAACATTTTGCAGTTTTGCAATTTGTTTTGGCTCTATTTATGAAATGATAACATATCTTTTCCTTTCGTCTTGCATTTGCATGAGCCAAAACTAATAATAAATCTGAAAGAGTCTAAACACCTATTGCCAATAAAGAGATGTAGCCATCTCTCTCAAAATCAACACTATAAGAATCACGTGAAACCAAGAACTTTGTAATACGCCTCAAAGGTTGGATTTATTTGTATTATATGTAACAAATTGATTTATTTGCTATAGCTATTTTTCTTAGATTTGTAATTAAATTGAGAAAATATAATAACACTGAAAGGGGAAATGGGTGTAGGGAGAAGGTGAACATACCCCCAATGAAGTCATTCGTAACAATAGAAGGAGAAGGAGCAGAGACAACAATAGTGGAATGGGGAGACACAGCACAAACACCTGACACAAAAGGCAATCCCATGGGCACCTTCAACTCTGCTTCTTTCGCCGTGAACTCACCTTTCTTTGTCGCTAAGAACATCACTTTCAAGGTAACTTGCAACCATTACCATAATTGTTGTGTTCAATTTCATTTGGTTGGATAAGTTTTGAAGCCCTATTTGCGGTCTTATTCTTATATGTATGTAGAACACGACCCCGGTCCCTTTGCCAGGCGCGGTTGGGAAACAGGCCGTGGCATTGAGGGTGTCAGCGGACAATGCTGCATTTTTCGGCTGTAAAATGCTTGGTGCTCAAGACACTCTCTATGATCATTCAGGAAGGCATTATTACAAAGACTGTTACATTGAGGGATCTGTTGATTTCATCTTTGGCAATGCCCTTTCTCTCTATGAGGTAAACATTCTCATCTAAACATGATCGAGATTTTGTGGCTATAAACGATTTAGTAATAATATTAATATATTTTAAAATTATTTAAGGGCATTATAACTTGTGTATACGGGCCCTGCACCTACGATCCCGCATAGCTATCCCCATTTACGTACATTGTGGTCTATGTTGCTGAACATTCTCAACACTTCTGTAAATAACATAAGTAGATTGGTTCTTGCTCTAAAAATTGGTGTTTAATTAGGGATGTCACGTGCATGCAATAGCGGATAAGCTAGGAGCAGTGACGGCGCAAGGGAGGGGCAGTGTGCTAGAGGACACAGGATTCTCGTTCGTTAACTGTAAGGTGACAGGGACAGGAGTTTTGTACCTTGGAAGGGCATGGGGTCCTTTCTCAAGAGTCGTCTTTGCTTACACGTATATGGATAATATCATCCTCCCTAGAGGCTGGTACAATTGGGGTGACCCTTCACGTGAGATGTACGTATACTTTACTTCCCTTTCACCTCACTACTTTTTTTTCGTTAAATCACATAGAACCAGACAATGTAATGATTATATGATCATATCAGTGAGCTTCTAAGATAAAGTTTCTTGAAACACTAAAACTAATGGACTAAAACACGGATTGAACCTGAAGCTTAACCAGCTGAGAGAATATATCATTAGTAGATATTGAAGCTTAAGGTCAATAACATAGGTGTGCATAAGTGTATATAGTCTAGTCTAGAATTTCCTGTACTCAAAAATGCTTTCATACGGCATCAAACATGACCATAAGCATATAAAAATGAAAATGTGAAAATGTGTGATGCAGGACGGTGTTCTATGGTCAGTACAAGTGCACTGGAGAAGGAGCAAACTATGCAGGAAGGGTGGCTTGGGCAAAAGAGCTCACCGACGATGAAGCTAAACCTTTTATTTCTCTTACCTTTATCGACGGCTCTGAATGGATCAAAGTCTAACCATTACTCTCTTTTTCTTCCTAGTTAATAGTATAATGTACATTTTCCCTTATATTATATTTTCTAATAAGAATAATTCACAAACTTAATTACGCACATCCCACATCTTTTGTTCATCTTCTTTCTTTATTTTTGTCAACTTTTGTTCATCGTCTTTATTTAGTTTAAGTTGGATATACATGCATTAACAAAAAGGAAAACCACTTGATAAAATATTACTCTCAGTTTATTGTCAAGTCATGTCGGAAGCGTACTTGGGTAAAAACATGTCACTTTCCTTTGTAATTTAAGGTTTCCCTAGCCTAGTTATCCCCACCACGAACAAGGGTTTAATAGATTGTTGTAATGGTTTTTGTCAACCTGCATAAACAGAAAAGCTGAGAGTCGCCACTTGTACCCAAGAAGAAGAAGTTACCATGAGTTCTGATGCATAAGAGACATGTTTTTCTTGAAACTCAAGGTAACTTTTTCTTGAAACATATGGTCAGCAAATAGATTGCTGTAATGGTATTTGTCTACATGCATAAACAAAAAAGTGCAGAAGATTTGGAGAAGAATAACTTAGGCCATGGCATAGATGTTTTACCGTTATTCAAATCAATTCAAGATCTATCTACAGCTGCTCAAGGGATAACTATATAGAGAAAGAGGTATGGCTACGTTTGATAAATTCGACAAGTAAAGTTGGTTTACTGAGAGTTAGCTTGACTTGACTGTGCAGGGAGTTAAGGGAGCTTTGAAAGTGAGAGAGCTGAACGACAGGTTAATGATGGCGGAGCGAGCTTTAACAGACAGAGATGGACTTTCTGGAAGACCATGGTACAAGCATATGGTATATGGACCAGCTAAGTACGATGAGTATGGATCCAAATCATTTCCTGGAATTGATGATGCAATAGATAATGCGAAGAGGGTAAAGACTAAAGCTTCTTGGGGACTTGTCCAACACGAGATCTGGAGAGTGTCTAGAGTTATAAGACATGCATCAATTGTCTTAAAGGGTGTATTGAGATGATATCAAGAATGCTCTTGTTACTTTGTTCTATCACCAACGTTGAAACATACTCATGACATGTTTTCCTCTGGTTCCTCCACACTGTTCCTCCACAAAGAAGTTGTCTCGAAATAGGCATGTTGCGTTCCCGACAGCTACATGTGTGTGTTGTATTGTAATCGGCAGAGTTTTGGGCGCAGAGTGCTTGTCTGCTGATGTTAATGTTTTGTTTGTGTTTCAAAACGAAATAATGGAGACTCTGCACTAGACCTCATGAATGTAGAAACAAGCTTGTCTTTCAACTTCCACACATCATTAACCAAGTAAATAAAAATATTATTTCGATGCATCAGTAGTTTTGAAGTTACTTAATGGCCAAAAATCTTAAACAAAATTTAAAAAATTTAAAAGTTCACGGACCAATCAACGACGACAAAAAAAAATATCTAAGTCTCAAATAATGCTTCAAGGCATATGTATAT
Source organism: Brassica rapa (assembly GCF_000309985.2). Taxonomy (NCBI): domain Eukaryota; kingdom Viridiplantae; phylum Streptophyta; class Magnoliopsida; order Brassicales; family Brassicaceae; genus Brassica; species Brassica rapa. Next base: position 3,997,470 of record NC_024796.2, read on the forward strand.
TGTTAAAAAGGTAAAAGAACACAATTCCAATTGTGTTTTCGTTCTTCTCGTCTTATTATTGGCTCCGCACTTCACAAGGATGGCTTGAAGATCACATACCAATGGTCTTTTGGAACTTAGTAATCTGGTTCAGGAAGATCCATGTCATCTGCCAAAAAGAAAACACCCGATCATCCACCATCTCAGAGACAAGCCTGAAGTGAGTCTTGAAATAGCATTTTGAAGAAAGGGAGAAACATACCATGACGTGAGGGGCGATCCTGACGCAGTACACAGGGAAACCTGTGTAGAATTTCAGAGGTCCTCCTGATTTTAAGGTCTGCATGGCACAGTCTAGCGAACCCGTGTATGGATATTTACCCTGAGCGTCCGGTTGCATTTTCTGGATCTGAGTCTTGACAAAGTCGAATGGAAGACTGCAAGCGGCAGCACAAAATCCCGAAACAGCACTTGCTCCTGCCCACAAGGGACCCAACAATCACACTCAGACATATAATTTACTTGGTAATACATCACCACAGGACAAAACTGATAAGGTCTTCCCGTTTAACTCTAGTGCAGAACTATTACAGCTAGTTTAGAAAGTTGACCAGAAAAAAAATGTAGTTTTTTCAGCTCAGCAATATACATTACAGTTACTAGAGAGCTGAAGGGTTAAAATGGAGCAAGGAGAATGCATTCGGATCAATTTGGGCAATGGCTGAGAGTTTAGAGATTCCCTTCACTAATGAAGCAAGGAGAATGCATATTCTCAAGTCTAGTTCTATACTAAACTTCATTAAGTGAAACACACAATTGTTTTATGTATGACAACACCACTCGTTGTAAATTGTAAATTTACTGGATGATTATGTGGATCCTTGGCTCTAACTTTTATCTACTTTTATTTGAAGGCGTAGTAGAAAAAAATTATCTTTGTTACTGTATGAGAGACTAGGAAGAGCAGCTTACCTACGACCGTAGAAGTCTCCCCAAGACCGAGATTATCTCTCATGTACTCAGCACTCTGATCATAAGAAGCAAGCATTCCCATGTTCAAAGCCATAGCTCTGACCACAGTGGGACCACAACCTTTCCAAAGCGCCAAAACTCCTTCATCAGCGCTAATACGGTAAAGCGCATGGAAAGCATTGGTATAGTTCCTGCGCTGAGCTAACGGCAAGGTGTTATCAGCTTGCATTCTGATAAGCGCCAAGTCAGCTGGACTACCAACGCAAGCACCAATAGCACCAGCTGTCAGACCACATAGAGCCTTCTGATACAGAGGTAGTGGCTTCCCATCGTTAGCCTCAATTGCTTTTGCAGTCAGCATCCTGATAAAGAAACATTCATCTAGATGGGCTCATGATAAAACACACAGAGAGATGATATTTAACTTACTTGAAGGATCCAAGACGGGCTGTGGTGTAAGTTGCTTGCCTTAGCAAACCAGCAGACAATCCCTATTGGAGAGAAAAAACAAAAAAAAAACTTAATAAGCTCAGAAGAACTGTTAATAAGCTTCAATACCAGAAACACCAAAGTAAAATGAATCAAGATAGATCTAATAAATAAATAAAAAACATAAAAAAAAATCTTGATACCTTGTAGAAAGCACCAATACCATCGTTCTTCAACATGTTCTTGGTCACACTGGCTGCAGATCCCTGACCTAGTTGAATCCTCACCTTCACCACACATTTATCAATTCATTAGATTCACATCATCGGTGAAGGATTGTACATTGTGATGCACCATAGCGTGATTCAAATTAAAAAAAATCCAGATCTGTAATTCAAACATTTCATCTACACAAATCAATAGCAACAGTTCAACACACAAACGATTATAATCACGTTCCGAGAAATGAAGTTTGATTCTCGAACGAAAACCAGATCTGAGAGAATCCAATCGGATCTGATGAAATCAAGCAAGAGCTCGTACATGAATGATGGTGATACATGATACGTGAATCGAGGGATATTTTACGTACCTTGATCATGTCGATCGGCTGGATAACGCAAGTGGCGAGCATACCGGAGGTACCGCCATTCACGAAGGGCTTCACGGTATTCCAGACACCAATCGGAGCTACTTTCTTCTCTTCCGCCATCTCCGGGGGATAGAAACACGCTCAGCTAGAAGAAAGAGAGATTCCTCGGAGAGAGAGAGAGAAAGAGAAACTCGCTTGGGTGGAGAGGAAACAAAGCAAGTGAAGCTTTACGTGCTTTTTATATTATCCCAACAGTGCTCCAGCTTCAACTAAACCGCACCAAACCATTATTTTTGGATTATTGAGAATTGAGATCTGAATCTATTTTATCTCAATTTTATTAATTTTGTACTTCCATTTTTGGATTTAAAGCTAATCCGTAGGTATTTATTACGCACTCACTTGAGTGATGAGTCTCGTTAATATATATGTAATCAATTTTAAAATTAGATAGGGAGGTCCGTTTCTAATTTTCTGGTTATCATTTTGTTAGTATTGTTTGGGTCAAATAGAATTCTAAATTTTGAATAGACCTTTTGTTGTTGTATTGTTTTCATTAAATACGATCGTTTTTTGGCATTTTCCACGCCGTAGTAGCTAGTGGACCAGTAGAGTTTTAGATTCTATTGCAGATTTGATAATACTGATGCCAATGTGTATAAAAAGCTCTTCAACAACAAGGTTGCAACTGGTGTTATACAATTAGAGGGCGGAGGGGAAGAAAAATACAAGAGGAAATAAATTGTAAGAACTAGAAATTGATAGTTTGTCAATATTATTTTCTCATTTATAAAAGTCATGAAAAAACAAACTTCTTATTTTGGCTTTTTCAGAAGATATTTTTCCATAAAGGAACACAGCATGGGATAACATGATTGGTATACAACATAAAGACAGCATGAACACTACATGGCCAGTTGATATATTTCCGACCGAGAATGTTTTTTTACATGAAGAAATAAATGGACATATCAAGAAGATGATAAAGAAAGTTTGGTACACCAAAAGCTTGAGCATGAACACTGGAACTCACAATTGTCGCTCTACAAATGAATCGAACCAAGATAATAACAGAACGGTAAAGAAAGTTTAACGAACTAAAAACAAACATTTAATCCACAAGAATCACAAGGAAAAAAAAAACAACTCTTTGGTTGTACATTGCTTGAGAGAAGAAGGTGTCAATACTCTTCACCTTCATCTTCTTCATCGTCTCCACCTTCAGCGCCCACTTCTTCATAATCTTTCTCCAGTGCCGCCAAGTCTTCACGTGCCTCTGAGAATTCACCTTCCTCCATTCCTTCACCAACGTACCAGTGCACAAACGCTCTCTTCGAATACATCAGATCAAACTTGTGGTCGATTCGTGAGAACACCTCTGCAACTGCTGTGTTGTTGCTGATCATGCACACCGCTCTCTGGACCTTAGCGAGGTCGCCTCCAGGGACAACCGTTGGAGGTTGGTAGTTGATACCACATTTGAAACCAGTCGGGCACCTGCAAAACAAAAGCATTGGTGTTTACAAAGGCAAACACTAAGGTAATGAAAACTCAACAGCAACTTGTCCCAGGTTGTAGATCATTACCAGTCGACAAACTGAACAGTCCTCTTAGTCTTGATAGTACCAACAGCAGCATTAACATCTTTAGGAACAACGTCTCCACGGTACATCAAACAACAAGCCATGTATTTCCCATGCCTCGGGTCACACTTGGCCATCATGCTAGCTGGCTCAAACACGGCATTAGTGATCTCAGGAATCGAAAGCTGCTCATGGTAAGCCTTTGCAGCCGAGATGACCGGAGCGTAAGACGACAGCATGAAATGAATACGGGGATAAGGAACAAGATTGGTCTGGAACTCGGTGATATCCACATTAATAGCTCCATCAAACCTCAACGACGTCGTCAGGGACGAGATGATCTGGGATATCAACCTGTTGAGGTTGGTGTAGGTAGGCCTCTCGATATCTAGTGATCTACGGCAAATATCATAGATGGCTTCGTTATCCAAGAGGACAGCTACATCGGTGTGTTCAAGAAGGGAATGAGTCGAAAGAACACTGTTGTAAGGCTCTACAACAGCAGTAGAAACCTGAGATCAAAAAGGCAATGCATCAAAACCAAAGTAGACTCAACAACTAAAGAAACATTCAATGAGATTAAGTACCTGAGGAGAAGGGTATATGGTGAAGCCAAGCTTAGACTTCTTCCCATAATCTACAGACAAACGTTCAAGCAACAGAGACCCCAAACCAGAGCCGGTCCCACCACCAACAGCATTGAATACCAAGAAGCCTTGCAAGCCAGTACAGTTATCCGCAAGCTTCCTCACACGGTCAAGACAAAGATCCACAATCTCCTTCCCAACTGCAATTACATAAAACATTAAAAGCATCCATATTTTTTTCAAGAATCCCTAAGAAAAACAAGAAACGGATTCTCACCGGTATAATGGCCTCTAGCGAAGTTGTTAGCAGCATCTTCTTTCCCGGAGATAAGCTGCTCCGGATGGAAAAGCTGCCGGTAAGTTCCGGTACGAACCTCGTCGATAACAGTGGGCTCGAGATCGACGAAGACGGCTCTGGGAACATGCTTCCCAGCGCCAGTCTCGCTGAAGAACGTGTTGAAAGCATCGTGCGCTACACCAACGGTCGTATCACTGCCAGGAACCCTAATCGTTAGGTTCCTCTCTCAAAAATCAAAATCGAAATGGGGGATTAGGTTAGAATATATATACCTAGGCATCATGCCGTCGGGCTGGATCCCATGTTCGAGACAGTAAAGCTCCCAGCACGAGTTCCCGACTTGAATCCCAGCTTGGCCGATGTGAATGCTGATGATCTCTCGCATCTTCTTCTTCTTCTCGCAGCAGAAACCCTAATTCGATGATGTTATTCGGCGGAGGGAGACGGAGGAAATGAAACGGTGAGCGAGACTTTTTTTTTTTTTTAAGTTTTTTTTACCTGTTTAGGTTTATATTAACGAGATTAATAATTCGTTGGGGTCCGCCGAGTTGTGACAGCCTGTCTTGGGTCCCACGGCTTCTCTTTTGTCCGAAGATGGATTAATTTGGCAATATTGCCCACACGATCCAGTTCATGGACATAGTATTCCAATTGTGGCTGCCGGCTGGCCAAGGTGAAACGCAATTTTAACTTTTAAAAGCCTGTAAGGGATATTTTCCAATTGTTTAAATCAAAAGATCTATCTGTATTATTTAGTAACACAAATATAATACATATTAATAATCTAGATAGTTAATTGACTTTTTGTGTTTTTATTTTTAGAATTTTCCAGCAACGGTAGAGTGAAGAAGACAGCTTCATAAAGTGAAGCATTCTTTGGATATTGAAGATGGTGTTGATGCATCGTCTGAGAAGATCGGGTTTAGTAATATATATTGCCAAAGAAAACATTCCATTCCAATTGATATGTGTGACTGGAGTGTTGAATGAGTTAAAGTAGGGTAACCGTAATAATATGCTGATAATTTAGCGATTGAAAAAGATCATAGGTATTGACAACGAGGAGCTGCAAACGAGCATAAAACTAACTAAAAGTAGCCCGTAATTTTGAGATACTAAAACCCGCATTAACTATAAGTCTGATTGGTATAAGGTCACCGAGATCAAGTATTACAGCACATGACACAGTCACACAAGTCCATAAAACCAACAATACGAGACAATGCAAGCCGTGAATCATGTAAATATTTACTTAGCAAGTATATGTGTGTATTATGACATCAATGTATTCAACTCCCCTCTTCCCTTTGATATTTGTTCAATGTAAGAGAAACATTTGATTTTAGTGGTCATTATTTAATTTCTTACTCTTTTAACTCTCTTGCACAATAATGTTCTTTGGGTGCCATTCAGTTTATCTCTTTTATTAAGTCCTTACAGAGCTAGAAAAACACTTGTTTTAGATTTTCTTACATCAGGAACGCATCTTATGATTTGCAGTTCACCCATGGATGCAGTTTTGTCGCACTGCCATGCCCAATGCGAGAAAGATTAGATGGAGAATGTTCCTGATTAGGTAGGAGCATTTGATCTTAGTTATTATATGGCTATGCATTTGTACATTGTCTTAGTTATATCTCAACTTTTAAGATTCGGTTCGACGTCTCTGAATCTCTATGAACAAGTTAACTACCACCCTACCAGTGTTTTCATAGCCCACATGACTAATAAGTAAAGAGAATATCAAATAGCTTAGCAAGGATGAGGCCGGGACAACCAACACATGGACACTAGGGTACATACTAGCCAGAGAAAGAACAAACATCGCTCGCGATCCACATTCCCTTAGAACAACCTATAAGAACCTGGTTCGAATTAGACCAGTTAATCCCTTGGTATCTCCTATGAATATTTGTTATGTTTTGAAACTATGCTTTACGAGATTTTCTAATCTTGGGTTTATTATGGTCACTTTTTTATTATGGTTCGGAGGTTGGCAAATAGTTGTCTATGCTGATTCAATGGATGTTGTACTCTTTTGTTTTGACAATTATTTAGATATTGATTAGTTTTCCACTGTATTTATAGATGTTAGTATTTTTTTCTCAAATAGTCATTTTTAAGTTTTTGTTACAAAAATAGTTTTCGATGAAAAAAATGACCAAAATAGTTATTTTTTATTTTGAAAATTTTAATAATTTTTTTTTAATTTAAAACTCTATTCTAAAACCCCACCTCTTAACTCTAAACCCAAAGTATATAATAATTTTTTTACTCTTTAATAAAATTTATTTTAATCATTTTCTTTATTGAAAACTATTTTTGTGAAAATAAACTAAAAAAACTATTGTATGGAATTAATTTCTCTAGTATTTATTGTCGTTTGACAATAATTATAAAACATTTGTTTTCATGTTGTTTACTAGAAACATTTGAAAATGCAACCACCCATTTTTACATATCCACACGACTTCATTTGAACTAACCAGACCCTAATAAAATTATAATTCTCCTAGCTCTCAGCTGCTATTGAACAATCAACTAAACTTATCCGATTAACTTCCAATCTCACAAATTATGTCGAGCCACTAGAGAGTTAATCTTGTTCATAATCATTTATGGTCCTCTTCACCCACTCGATCAGGTCAACAAATTAGCCGTACGTAAAAGGAATTGCAGTAATGTTGGTAAATTGAATTTGCTAGAAACTCTTATCTTTGTTTTTGTCGAGATATATAAAAGTATAATTGTTATGAAATTTGTATGTTAGTTTTGTTACGTTAAATCAAACATGAAATTTTATTGAATACTTCTTGAATTAACGATGGTAACAACAGAGATATATTCTCGAAACAAAGCAGTAAAGAAGATATACGAGACAAGATAAAGAGACAACAATAACTCCAAGCTGGTTAAATGGGTTAATGATGAGGCTGAGGTTTGAAAGTCTTCAACCAGTTGTTGAGGTGCTCCATAGCTGACAAGTCCACATTCTTTAGAAAATTAGGGCAAGTAATAGCTTTCGGTTGTGGTCCCACAATCACTCAAAGCTTAAGCCTAGCTTCACAATAACCAGACTGTGAGTTTATAAAATAGTGAAATCATTGTTCGGTAAGTCTAATAATATTGTGCATGTCTTGTGCACGGTTACATGAGACATTGGGTCGCATGTCATGAATTCTAGGTCACCGCTGATTTCATAGACATCGTTGACTTCATTGGCGTATACGAAAAGCAGATTATCTCCAACATGAAATTTTTTCTCTTCACTCCACTTGTTATAAAAGTCACTATCATAGATTTTTCATCCTTCCGAGTCTCCGACCTTGTAGGTCTTTCCGACAGGAAATATCTTGCTAGGTGTTGGTGGAGGAACAAGATGTAAGGTATCATGGATGACAAGAACTTTGAGTTTCAGTCCCAATACACATTGAGCTTGATTTGAGGTGACGAAGTAGTGAAAACCTGGTTCCGCGAGGTCACGACATTGTGTCATGTGTTGTAGACGGTTTTAGAAAAAGAATAGTCACATAACTTGTATTCCAGAGCACCAGAAACATGAGTTACATCGTTGATGTTGTGATCGTATTCGAAGACAGAGAATCTCCCACGTGGAACTCCTTATGGTCGGTCTCTGCCCAAGCGTAGTAGAATTATAATTCTCCTAGATTTCAGCTGCTATGAGTCAAGGTATCAGTCCACTAAACTAAGCCGATTAACTTCCAATCTCTCAAATTATGTTGAGCTACTAGAGAGTTAATCCTCTTCTCTAATTCAATTACTCGTACTTAATCCAAGTTGATCAATTCAAATAAAGGTGACTTTTCCCACTTTCCTAACCATTTATGGTCCTCTTTCACCCACTCGAAAATTCATCAAATTAGCCCCACTCGTGAAAAACAATAACGTGAAAACCTTTATTTCGAATTTTGAAAGACACGTTGTAATGGATGAAAATATCTGCAAGTTTCTAAATATAGAAAAAAAAACATTAAAGAGAATCAAAATCAAATAACATGGACAATCTCACGGGATCATAATTTTCCGGTTTGGCCACTTGCACAATATCCTAATAATTAAGTTACATTCCAAAAATCAAAACCATTTCTTAACCAAAAATATCGGTTTGATTCGCTTAATGTGTACCTTTCTGCTTTCCACCCTTAACAAAAACTACTAAAGCCGGTTAAGTTACAAACCGGGGATAAAAATATCACACCGGCCAGATCTAGATCCAGATCGAACCACCTCACGTACTTTTGTCTAATCTCAATCTCAGTCCCATAAGGCTAAGGCTGTCACAAAAATTGGCGGACCCCAACCAATTTATCAAATCCCATTTAAATAAATACACTCCAAAAATCAATAATGAAAAAGAAAATCTCATTTCCTCCGTCTCCCTCCGCCGAAAAAAGAAGAAGAAGATGCGAGAGATCATAAGCATCCACATCGGCCAAGCTGGGATCCAAGTGGGGAACTCGTGCTGGGAGCTTTACTGCCTCGAACATGGGATCCAGCCCGACGGCATGATGCCTAGGTATATATATTCTAACCTAATCCCCCATTTCGATTTTTGGTTTTTGAGAGAGGAGCCTAACAATTAGGGTTCCTTGGCAGTGATACGACGGTTGGTGTAGCGCACGATGCTTTCAACACGTTCTTCAGCGAGACTGGCGCTGGGAAGCATGTCCCCAGAGCCGTCTTCGTCGATCTCGAGCCCACTGTTATCGACGAGGTCCGTACCGGAACTTACCGGCAGCTTTTCCATCCGGAGCAGCTTATCTCTGGTAAAGAGGATGCTGCTAACAACTTCGCTAGAGGCCATTATACTGGTGAGAATCCGTTTCTTGTTTTTCTTAGGGATTCTTGAAAAAAATATGGATGCTTTTAATGTTTTATGTGATTGCAGTTGGGAAGGAGATTGTTGACCTTTGTCTTGACCGTGTGAGGAAGCTTGCGGATAACTGTACTGGCTTACAAGGCTTCTTGGTGTTTAATGCTGTTGGTGGTGGGACCGGCTCTGGTTTGGGGTCTCTGTTGCTTGAACGTTTGTCTGTTGATTATGGGAAGAAGTCTAAGCTTGGCTTCACCATATACCCTTCTCCTCAGGTACTTAAACTCATTATTTATTTACATTGAATGTTTCTTGGTTTTGATGCATTGCCTTTTTGATCTCAGGTTTCTACTGCTGTTGTTGAGCCTTACAACAGTGTTCTTTCGACTCATTCCCTTCTTGAACACACCGATGTAGCTGTCCTCTTGGATAACGAAGCCATCTATGATATTTGCCGTAGATCACTAGATATCGAGAGGCCTACCTACACCAACCTCAACAGGTTGATATCCCAGATCATCTCGTCCCTGACGACGTCGTTGAGGTTTGATGGAGCTATTAATGTGGATATCACCGAGTTCCAGACCAATCTTGTCCCTTATCCCCGTATCCATTTCATGCTGTCGTCTTACGCTCCGGTCATCTCGGCTGCAAAGGCTTACCATGAGCAGCTTTCGATTCCTGAGATCACTAATGCCGTGTTTGAGCCTGCTAGTATGATGGCCAAGTGTGACCCGAGGCATGGGAAATACATGGCTTGTTGTTTGATGTACCGTGGAGATGTTGTTCCTAAAGATGTTAACGCTGCTGTTGGTACTATCAAGACTAAGAGGACCGTTCAGTTTGTTGACTGGTATGATGTACAACCTGCAACATGTTGCTATTGTTTTCCTTACCTCCATGTTGTTGTTGTGAACACAGTTTTTTTTTTTTATTTGCAGGTGCCCGACTGGTTTCAAATGTGGAATCAACTACCAACCTCCAACGGTTGTCCCTGGAGGCGACCTCGCTAAGGTCCAGAGAGCGGTGTGCATGATCAGCAACAACACAGCAGTTGCAGAGGTGTTCTCACGAATCGACCACAAGTTTGATCTTATGTACGCGAAGAGAGCGTTTGTTCACTGGTACGTTGGTGAAGGAATGGAAGAAGGTGAATTCTCAGAGGCACGTGAAGACTTGGCGGCACTGGAGAAAGATTATGAAGAAGTGGGCGCTGAAGGTGGAGACGATGAGGAAGATGAAGGTGAAGAGTATTGACACCTTCTTCTCCCAATCAATGTGCAACCAAAAACTTTTTTCAAATTAATGTTTCTACTTATGATTCTTGTGGATTACATGTTTCTTTTCAATCTTGTACAATATTCGTTGCATTTTCTTAGTCCTGTGTTTTTTATTTTGGTTCAATTCGTTGGTAAAGCGACTATTGAGAATTTAAGTGTTCATTTCTGGAACCAAACTTTCATCTTCTTACAATGTCCATTTTTTTCTTTAGGTACAGTCTTGTCTATTAGGACATTGTAGAGATGTATTCTACTTTACATGAATTGAAAAGGAAATGGAAGAAGAGATCATATAGGGCAGAAGAGTTGAGATAGTGAAGGGAGATCCCAAATGGGATCAGTAGGATCGAAAATTGCATATTCTGCATTCGTGTTGTTGTAGTAGGTAGCTCCATTCATCGCATATAGGGACGCAGAGATTTCTCTTTCGATATCAGCTAGACCCAAATGTTGATCGGTTGAGTATTGATTGTTGAGATGTCCTTGTGTTTCTTCCCCTCCATGAGTCATAGGAACCTGATGGTTGAATCCAGAGACAAAGGGACAAGAGTAAGGAAGGTGGATACTTTCGGTTTCTGGTTGTGATATGATAGTTGAATCAGGGCGGTACACATCATTGAGCGGCATCATTGTGGTCGTGGTACTGGCCGTGGGACTAGTAGCAGGCGAAGTGTAATTGATGTTGCATTCGGCGATAGAAGAGATATGTTTGTTTTGCTGTTTTTGTTGTTGTTTCATGCTCTGCTTCTGGTAAAGGAGGTTTCTGATCTTCAGAGACAATGGCGAGTTGTTTGGAAAATGGTTTGCGAAATTGGTGCGAGTATTGGAGCCACGTAAGAGACAGGCGGCTTCGTCGTAGGCTCGAGCAGCTTCTTCTGCGGTTTCAAAGGTTCCGAGCCACATTCGTATCTTCTGTGTCGTGTCTTTGATCTCTGCCACCCATTTTCCTGAAGGCCTTTGCCTAACTCCAACGAACTTGGTCTTCTTGTTGTTGTCTTTGCTCTTTTCTTTTGTTTTCTTCTTTTGGGTTGTTTTTTGTTCCATTTTTTTTGTATGAATCTGTTGTACAGAGATGGTTGAAATGTAAGTATTTATAAGAATACATAAGTTGAGTTCTTTCACTTGTGTGCTAGTATGTTTTGTCTTAGTGGGTGCCTCGTGTTTTGAAGACTTGGTTCTTATTATTTTAGGTGATGATGCAGATGTTTTATGTTATGTGGGTTCCATGATTATATTACGTGCGCACCATATTCTAATTTCTTAATACAAAAATGAAATAATAAATAAGACAAACATGTTGTGTTTATTGCTTTAATTTGAAGACATGTTGAGCTTAATATATAGTTGACTATGATTCTGACAAAAAGTCACCGATTAGTGGAAACCCTCTATGAAGCTTACTATATATATATGCTTACTATATGGAGTATGTCTTAAGAATCTTGACATTAAGTAGACAACTATAAACAAGCAAAAATGGTTTCCCGAAGGTTTTTCTTCACTTTCTTTTGTCTCTTTGCAACGTTAATCGCAGTTGCTAAAGGAAACGACAACAACAGAAAGCTGTTGACAAGTTACCGGCCACAATATTCTCCTCCTCTATCTCCGGTTTATCGTTATCCTGTTGCTCCTCCTACTCCAGTCTATAAAACTCCTGTTGCTCCTCCTACTCCAGTCTATAAACCTCCTGTTGCTCCTCCTACTCCGGTTTATAAATCTCCAGTTGCTGTTCCTCCTCCTTCTCCTAAACCACAAGCCGCCTACTACTACAGGAGGTCTCCACCACCACCACCCTCTAGACATGGAAGGGTGTATCCACCTCCTCCTTCCAAACCATGGTGGTGGTATTTGAGGCGTTAAAAAGCGTGCGAGTGGCTGATGGATTGTTATCTGAAAGTGCATTCATGTTGTCTTAACTTTATTTTGACGTTTCTCAGTTTGCCAAAATTTCTCCATTTTCTGTTTTGTGTTTTTTTGTAGTGTGACTGAAGCTTCTTCGTTTATTATTTGTATATTCCAAAACTTGTTGACTAAATATCTAATGTCCAGTCTTCGTTTATGTTTTAAGGACTTCATATACAAATTCTTAAAAGAGATGTAATACATAAACCACATTTGACTTGCATCAAAACAAATTTCCTATAAAGAATCAAGATTGAATGTAATGTTCATCTACCTCTAATGACGTATAGCTTACAATACTATTCACCATACGTTACATATGGGGGCATCTTTGTGTGGGGTAGTTCACTGTGTGAGATTGCGAAAGGTGTGCATCTTCGGGAAACGCTCATGCATGGACCCAACCATTGACGCAAGAGTGTGAAGACGGGCATGATACATCGTCAGAGTGCATGCAGAATGGAGGGAAACGGTGAAGAGTTTGAAGACGGGAAGGATGTGTCACTAACCATTGAGAACGTTTTTTCCGGAAAGGACGTGATTCCCATGGAGCTACTGGATGAGCGCCACCAAGGAAGAAGATAGGTGACAAAAATGGAGGGGAAGCCGCAAAAGACATTTAGTCAGGCTAGAGAGAACAAAGATTATTTCAATTTGGAAAAAGCCAAACAAAAGAGTACACAAATAAACAATGGCGATGAGAGAAAAGAATAACCACCCCAAAATTCTCACTTGCATACAAAGACAAAAACTCCAAAAATCGAGAGACTTTCCTTCTGTTTTAGTTTCTCGTAAAAGCACCAAAAACTTCACTCTCCCAAATCCCAAAAAGCCAGCACCAAACCTTTGTGTTTTTGGGGAATCGTTCCCCAATTCACATTCTTTTCACTAACAATCCCTCCTTCCTAATATACATTTCATTTCATAACTTATGAAGGATAGATAGACCCATTCATCATCCCTCCCCACCAAAAAAAAACAATGTTGAAAAATGCAAAAGAAATGTAGTAAACACTTAAAAATGCAAAACTGACGACGCTCACAAGACTGAGACCCCATTTTGGAATGAATTTTAAGAGGAAAGCATGGATTGGAGAGCCATCTGCTGCTCGGGTTTCAATGTTGACCATATTGAGGCCAATGCCGATTGTGGCAGTGTTTGCTGCAGTTGCCTTATTATATTAACCATACGACCTCCCGTCTCTTCTGTCACCACATCTTTCCTGGTAAGCACCTGCCCAGCCAATACATACATTGAACTTTTTATAAGTATAAAAGATCAACGAATGAAAAATGTCTATGAGAAGCGTCACTACACGAACCTCAGCAAATACTGTTAAGATTTTTGGGAGATACTGGTTATTGGGGCCTAGAAGGTCCACATCTTGCCTGCAAGTTGATATCATCGTTCACACGTTTTAAATAGTCACAATGATTGCCAAAAAACAAGAAGGCTAAGCATATTAGAATGCTAAACCATTTGATTACCTCTCAACCATTGAGCAGAGCTGATCATGAACCACTTTGGCTTCCATGACATCATTACTTATAGGCAAACAGTTCAACCACGCAGGAAGTACCTAATATTTACCCAAAACAAGTTGACTTATTGATCATCAGAAACAACCACATGAATTCGTACTGAGCAAGCAGCGGGAGATTGCGTTATCATAAGCTACCTGAGAAGAATCGATACTGTCACGGTGAAATTGGCAGATCTTTCCCACAGCGGACACAGCATTATCATATGCCATGGCATTTTCAGACTGCCGAGCATTTGGATGCTGTATCACAACATTTAATCTTGACAGGGCCTCTGTTGAAACAAACAAAAAACGTGTTACAACTTAGCTCCAAAGCATGTATACCTCAAGAACTACCAGTGGCAAAAGGTATTACATACCTCCAACAAGAGGCTTGAATACAGATCCGCCAAACTCAGCACAAACACCAAGCCCATAAACGGCAGCCTTAGAGAAACAAGAGAGTCCACAAAATTGAGTATACAGCTCTAGAAACACCAGTTACCCAAAATGCGAGTATACCTGTCGAACATCTGCGCTCTCATCATTGCAAGCTTCCAGTACGAATGGAAGATAAGTATCATAATATCTGATAAACAAATAGCAGAACAAAACGCATAAGAACACTAGATACTGAAAACGTACAATGTACAAAGATCCAGTAAATGCAAATCCTTACTTAAAGGCAGCGTCACGGCACTGTTCAGCAACATCATCAAAGATGCATATTGCAATCCTTCTCTCTTCAGCTGTTTTATCCCTTCCCTGAGCTCAACGAATACAACCCACAATCAATATCAAAACACAAAACCCAGGCCAACTAAGATGATATCGTATCAGCGCCATTCCCACAGCCACATATTATAGAAACTCTATTCACCTGAACTACACATATTTAGAAAGTCTACTCATTTGACCATGGTGCAAAAATCTTCTACAGTTATTCACTTGTGCTACATCAATCTTAGTTATATGTTAGGAAATACACGAGCTTCTCCCTATAGCAAAAACAAAAGATACTCCTGACAATAAAATTCTCCACTTAATATCATGCAGCACCAAAAAGGAAGACTTGAGTGATGACAACCACTTACCCACATAGGAGTTAAATAAGAGGATAATTCATCGAAGTAAGGCAGAAATGAGGCCTTGAATGTCTTTACCAGTGTTCCCAATATTTCTCCAACCTATGTGCAGACAAATTTGAATAAGAGCATTGAAGATCGTATAACCACATCATACTTCCACTTGACAAAGGTTGAGTCATAGAAAACTAACCTGGTCAAAAATTTCTTCCTCTTGCTCATTTTCCTCTTTAATGAGCTCTCCCTCTTCAGCGTCAAAATCTTCAGCATTGGCCCTCTCTCCCCTCTCTTGCTTCCTACTAGAGCTTGCTGTCATAACTTGCTTTACTTCATCAATTATGGATCTAATTTTCCCTTCGTCCAAAAGATTTCCAGAGATCTGAAAAATAGTGACAGGTTATAAGATACCATTTCCAAATGCAATGCTACGATTAACTCTAAGAGGCACATAATAAAGACTTCATTCAAAATAAGTTATCTATCACATACAAAACTACCAAAGAAAGTGCAACATTATCAAATCGAAATGCTGGAGAGGGACATGCGGCACATAGTACAAGGAACGCATTGCTGATGAAAAGTTACCTGCAAGCATTCATTGAGAGCTTCCAACATACTGACACAGATCTCTGTATCAGGCTCCTACATAAAATTCAATCATCAGAAATAGATCAAAGCCAAAAGAGAGAAAAAGAAGAAAAAATGAACAAAATATACACTAACTTTATGCAAAGCTTCCAGCATGGCAGGAATAATGTAGTCAGAAATCTGCTTCAAATATGATATATCGGGCCCACCGGGCTGTTCTTTCTCTATTGCCAGTTTGGCTGAGCGCATTAGTTCCGGCATGGCTAGAAAGAATAGATATACAATTAGTTAGAATTATGCTATACAGATCCAAAAGATTGGACAATAGACAATACGTTTATAATCCAAAGGAGATTGAATTACTGGTTGACAAAAAAAAAAAAGATAATATGTTTACTGATTTACCTGACACAGCAGCTCTTCTAACTTCTTCGTGAAAATAGAATTTTAGTAAGGGAACCAGTGTAAGTGCAACCTACAGTATACAAAATCAGCCCACAAAATCAGCCCACCAGTTCTCCAAGAACAATAGCGGGTAGTCACAAAAACTGGAGTTATCTAACCATACTAACCTGATCAACCCAGGGAAAAAATCCTTCTTTTAACTCATCAGCATAGCAACAAAGCATGTTACAAGCTGTGGCTTTTTCCTCTAGGACACTAGTTTTGATTCCTATTCTTTTGTCCCCCAGGATAATCGTCTCCATGCTGCATTAAACAAAACATTAAAACATGTCACATCATAATAGGGGAACAGAAAGATCGCTCCTGACATTTTTTCACAAGAAAATAAAAATAGTTCTTTGTGCCAAGATTACGATATACTAAAAGTAGGGTATAGAGACATCACAACAATCAGACGGAAGTGTAAAGAAGAATGGAAAACCTTTCATCATCAGAATCCTCTGCTTCATCTTCTGAATCAGCAGATGTAATTGTTACATCTGGTTTAAGTTGAGCTGACTGAAGCAAAGGAGGCATCACCACACTCATGTATGGGAGGAACTCTTGGCCTAGACACTTGCAAAGCCGAGCCCATGCCTATGAAAATGTAAGGTAAATGTAAGCAAGTGAATTTACCACAACGGCCTAGCAAAGTTGTAATCAGAATTCACCTGTAACATATAACTCGTTATTGGATCATCTGCCTCCAATTCAGAACCTTGCAATGACATAAGCACTTCCATGACCTGGAACAGACATGCAAAACCGTTTCATGCGACATATGAATAGGACGAAAATCATATAGATAGCTTGACGAGAATAATCTATAGTACAAAAACGAAATCACAGCATATAACATCAATTTTGAAAATTGATTTGACCTATACCTGGATAGCATCTTGCTTAAATCTGTCCTTTCCAACTGCCATTCCAACAAGACTGATGCATTCCATGGATTTGGCACGAAGCATCCGCTTTGATTTGTCAGTTGCGTTCATCAAAATTGTTTTGAGATAAGGCATGACAACATCATAGTACTTTTGGAAGTGTTCCTGCAATTTTAGATCATGTCAGATTAGGAGTTGCATGAAAGGAAAATAATAGATGCAACATAACTTGTTCGCATATACCTGCGATGAATCAGCAACTGAAGCAAGAGCTGTTAACGCTCCTTCTTGCACCATTTGCTTTCCATTCTAATTGTAACAACATTATACTCCAAAGTTAAATCGTTGAGCGCAAACCATTAGTCATTTCTTGTAAAAAAAAGTTGCACAATTGACTTACTTGTAGGAGCACAAGCAACTTGCTCACAATTCCGTCTAAATAAGGAGCCAATATTTCAGGTGTACAATTTTCACTGAAGTTGAGCACTGCTGAAGCCGCATGAGCCTACATAAGATCACATAATACTGCTTTAGGAGAACGTCAGAAGATAATATACTCAGATAAACTGGTTTAGCAGGGATCTGACCTGCACTCGTGGATTCTGGATATCATCCATAGCAGCAGCAAGTGCAGGGAGCACTCTCTGATGATGTTGGTTCTGCAAATCTGGACCCAAATCTGTAGACAACTGTCCAATCGCATTAATGGCTGCCCACCTTACTCGAGGATGAGGACTTTGAAATTGGCTCAAAATCATGGACACCACTTGCTCTAGATTTTTAATCATCACCTACATCAAAGTTCAAGATACTCAAGATCAAAAAGAAAACTAATGTGTATGATCGGCAAGTCCTCGCCCAATAAACAATGCCAGTTGCCATCACAAAGCATTTACCTTTGAGCAACCTTCAGCAATCTGAGCAAGCGCAATCAAAGAAGCGTGGTGTTTCTGCCACTCAGAGGCAACCAAGTAAGCAGAAAACTGCTGATACGCAACCGGAACAATAGTGTTCCCTCCCAAGGCAATCGCTAACCGATCCAAACACTCTTGCCCCATGCTATAGTTGCTCGTCTCACCAGCGTCCTCGTCCTCAGTCTCAGCGCTGTACCAAGCAGGATCGTCCTCAATATCCTCAAGCATCTTCATAAGAGCCGCAAACAACCTGTCAATAAACTGAGGCAGTTTCCTAACCATCCCAGGAGCACGCTCACGCGCCTCAGCAAGAGTCACCAAAAACTCAACCGCCAGGTGGCGCGTGCTCTCCTCGAGGGATTCAGCCTCAGCGATCTGAAGCATCGAGGCAACGATATCAACAAGCTGCCGTCTGAGGAACCGTGGCTCAGTACCAGCCAATTCGATGAAAAGCTCTAACGCCTCCTGCGCGGTGGCTTCGTTCCCGTTGTTGAGGGACTCGGTCAACGTCCTGATCATCGCAGGCAAAACGTCTTGGAACCTATCGCGCTCCGTTGAGTTTGACAGACACTGAACGAAACTAATAACGGCGTTAAGCGCCGCGATTTTAACGTCGGAGCTAACGGCGTTACTACTCAAGCACTGGAGAAAGACGCCGTGTAGATGCTTGATGTGAGGAGTCAAAGTCTCCCCAACGTACTGAGATAATTGCGCTAAGATTAAAAACGCCGATTCCTGCAGTTTCGACGACTCGGACGCCACGCACTGGAAAACGAACGGAAGCAGCTCCGGCCATCCGTTCTCCGGGAGGATCCCCGAGGCGAGCTCGGAGACCGTATCGCAGATCTTCTTCGAGATCGATTTCGCCTCCTCGCGCTGGATGCAAGACATCATCGACGATTTGAGGGAGGATTGAGTGGGGAGCGAGAGGCGGGGCCAGAGGTAAGCGTCGTCGCGCGTGAGGAGCTTGCGGAGGAGGACGGCGGCCATGGCGCGGCCCTCGGGGTGAGGGGAGAGCTGGAGGAGGTGAGCGAGCTTCAAGGCGAGGGTGTCTGGATTGGTCTGCTTGGCGAGGTTGAAGAGAGCCTCGGCGGAGGAGCGCTGCTCGTTGGATGAAGACATGAGGTGGGAGATGAGAGTCTCGAACGGCGCCGTATCGGAGCCGAGGACCATCGCGAGCTGCGCTTGCTGATTCGCGTCGGTAGCCATGGGAGGTGGCGGCGGGAAAAACTAGGGTTGAAAAGCTGTCTCTCTCCTCTTATTAGGTGTGCGAGTCTAGAGAGAGAGAGTAAGCGGAATGAGGAGGGATGAGGTTTCTGAAGAGATAATTATATATTTATTATTTTATTTTAATTATTATTTTTATTTTTTTCAACTAGTCGTGATTTGAGGTGGTGTCTGGCGTGGGCCGCGCGGGTAGCCCATTTTAAATTAGAGAAAAGAAAAAGCAAAGTACTAATAATATGTCATTAGCTGTATTTCCAACTATTTATGTATTTATATAATTAAAAGTTGGCTTTTAATATTTTATTTACGGAATATATATTTATTAAGTAATAAAAAATTATTTAAGTCCACATTCTCAAATGTAGTAAGATTTCGCCTGGTCTAAGGAAAAAGATTTTTGGTTATTCGGAATATGCTTGGTCAGTTGTACTACTTTATCTGATGGGCAAATTCTCATAAATATATCATTTTACAGTTTTAGTCACAAAAACAGACCACAACAAAGAAAGTGATCAAAATATTACATTTAATAAGTAAAAAAATCCTAGTACTCTAAACAAATAAAAAATTAAAAAAATTAAAAAAAAATTTAAAAAAAAACTTCGAATTCGAACTTTTTCTAAATTTTTTTTTGAAATTTTTTTTTACGAATTTTTTTTCAAATTTTCTTATTTTAATTCGATAATACTTTTTGAAACTATTTTTAAATTTTTTTTCAAATTTTTAATATTTATTTTTTATTTTATAAAATTTTAAATTTCAATCCCAAATCCCACTCCTTAACTCTAACCCCCTAAAGTTTGGATTAGTTAACCCTAAGGGTATAAACGTATTTTTACCGCTTTAATTTGTGACCAAAATTTTTTTAGTGATATCTTTGGGTATTTCCCTTACTAGATTTTGACATACGCTTTTATTTTTCTATTAAAATGATAACTAATTCATAATTATAAGAAAATATGTTTTAACATTTCATTATGTAATAAATATATAGTTTTGTTGATTTTTTATGTTTAAATAATATTATTCTATGTTGAAAATGATTTTAAAATTTATAAATTAATCCTCATATAATTTTAAAAATGATTTTTTAATTATAATTCTACTGTGTATTTTTTTTTAATTTATTCGTTGTTTGAGAACGCGCAGTTGTCTCTTTTAAAATATTTATTTTTATAACATATAAAGTTGTACTTTAAAATTTATATCATGTGTTTTGTGAATTTGTTTAATAGTTTTTCTATATGTTTTGGATTACCAATATATGAGCAAAATATTAATTTTGATCCCCCAAATTCTTTTTTGTTGCAAAATTCACTTATAAGTTTTTCTATATTTTTCAGCGATGCCAACTTATAATATTTAGGCTTTCTAATGTTTTAAAAACTAACCAATTCAGATGCGAATCAGTGATTCACCATTAAATTAAAATTTACCTATTTGCTAGGAACAAAATCTATAATATAAGTAGTGGAGCCGATTTTAAACTGGTAGCAATATAATTGGTTTTAATGACTTGGGTGAATTTAATTTTTAAAAAAATTAAATAAGAAAATGGCAATGTCTTGTAAATAACTTGAAAATTATAGGATTCTGTTTTAATAGTATTCATTTTCTTACATTTTTAAATACTTTCATATTGTTTTATTACTCCGAAAAACATTCTTAAATTATTTTGACTTAATAGAAAATTTTACAAAATTACTGTCAGTATTTTTTGGTGTTTTAGTTTCAAAATTTTGAGTTAATCGTACAAAAAAATGTTTGATTTATGAGTTTAAACATTTTCTATGGAAAATTTGTTATAACCAACCAAAAGGCCCAAACAATAAAAACATTTTAAAAGAAAAACATAAAAATCATGTCTTTGAAAAATCATCATAAGCAATCAAATCATCCAAAATCCAGCATAAATAAAAATATCTCTACCAAAAGCATAAATAAAACAAAAGAGAATCCTCTAGAGAATATTCTCTCACTCAGGAGGACAATTGAGCATGACCTTGATGCTTTGAACAGTTTGGCTAATCAATCTACTCACTTTGTCTGCTGTATTCTCACTCACATTTCTGGTCTTACTATTTTCATCAGAGATAAGAATCTGAAAAGCCAACATGAGTACAGTTCCCCGATTGTTGTCGCTTGAGATGGTGAAGCCAGAAGGAAGGATTGGAATATTCAAAGGGTCGACTTCCCCAGAGGCAGCGATACTCATTGTAGCCATGTCGAGAGGAGAGTACACTATCATGCCTCCTAATGCGTCCATGTAACACTCTTGTAGCACCATCATCGTCTTGTGTGGTTCTTGTACCATATTCTGTCCAATATCCCATGGTGGTGTAGGCTAATATTGGATATAAATACAAGTAAAGATTATTAGATGATTTATGTATACAACAACGAAAGATTAGTTATTAAGAGACAGTTTAGGGATTGTATGTACCTGGAGTAGGTTGATGTAGTTTGTTCCACTTGATCCGGTGAAAATGCGAGCGGTCTCAGTGATAGCGTTTCCATGACAAAGAACGTCCCACTGTTTGCATGCAAACGTGGTTTGTTGTTAAGACGCGACTCAAGACAACGATAAGAGGGAAAAACATGCTAATCTGAAGCTAATTTCAATAGGGGATAATAGCATAGATTAGATGTTCCATTCTTCGAGACCATTGGATGCATGCATGTAAAGGAAATACAGAAACCTATAGAATGCCTTTTGTCGTAGAATAAAAATAAAATAAAGAAACCTGGTGACGAGTGTCGTTGCTTCTCAGGCTGTTGAAGACTTGCAAAGGAGTGAGAGGGATTGAGAGACAAGATGCAGCACTGGCAACTAAACCGGGTATTTGACCGGGTTTCATGTTCATCCGGATCAAGATTCTGACTCCGCCTTTCGATTGCTGCGGGAACTCAATTTTCCCGGACATGATCAACATTTCGCTGAAGATTTTCACCATTCTTTCCCCTAATTTCATCACACTCTTTCTTCCTTCCACTGTCGGTATAGCTGTCAAAACATTATAGCTTTATCATTAACATCAGTGAGACTTTTTCCACTATCACAAATTAGAATACAAATTATTCGACATTATAATGTTAAGTTAATTTTCTTTGATACCTGTGAGACTTTTTCACTATCACAAATTAAAATATTGATTATAAGAAGAAATACATATATAATTAGTAAAGTTAAGAATACTTGAAACATACTTTCACTCCAGTCAGTAGCCGGCATGATTAGGATGGTGGAGAGAGCCATTCTCTCACACATTCTCTCAAGGGTGACGATCCAACGCCTAGCTCCATAGCCCGAACCGCCACTTACAAGCTCTCGATACATCCTATGTGTATCGGCTGTATGGTCCACTTCCACATGCTCTATCCAACTTACCTGAAATATTTCAGTAACATCAAATAAGATAATATAATGTATACATTTGTACGGATTTATAGACATGTTGAGATCGTTTGAGGCGATAGACACCTCGGTGTGAGCATTGGGCAAGGATCGGATGAGACAACCAGAAGGACGTTTATAACAAGACGGACTGACTTGGTCAGAGTTAACGATGTGTTGTGACACATCAGCAATAATCCAGAGCCCTTCACCGATCTGTTGGCAGCATCTTACGATCATAAACTCCCTTGGTGGCACTAGTGGCGACAATATGTGTAGTTGCTCCCATATCTATCAACATTCAAAAATATATCACATATATTAAGATCGAATCAGATTTTAGAGTAGGACCATATATAGTTCATAACTAATTTGATTGATAACATTTTTAAGTTCCACAATGAAAATACTTCTTACCATTTGCAAGACATTGCAGTTTTCTTTTATTGGAAGCTCGGATCCGAGCGTATGAATCATCTCGGCCTTGTTCACGATCGTTGGAAAAAGCATTTTCCATTTCTCCTACAATAAAAAAAAGTGCATGTCACATTTGTCTATAACTATGTCCAGCAGGACCAGCACTAAGGAGTGTATCATTTTTCTCCAAAACACATTTAAACTATTGAAAACTGCAAAAATAAGAAGAAATGTCCGATTAAAATGCATTGTCTTCTAATTGATTCAGAAAAATATGTATAATATAAAGTTTGAGAATTCATATTAAAAACAGATATCAGATGCAAATGCAGCAGTTAATTTTCTCTAATTGATATAATCCTAGTATTTATTTTGCATAATTGAATACATACCAAATCTAAGAACATATCGATCAAGCTTGTTGCCTCAATAGGAACCACCGTGACATCTTTAGAAGACTCGACACGAGCACTCAAGTTCCTGAAATGTTTGATTGAGTGCGAGAACTTCTCATAGCTCTCTTGATCAATCACATATGTTCCTTCGATAGACGACATAACCCAAAGAGCTTCATCGGTAAGAAATAGCTGCTTAAGCTCTTCAACCGCAATTGCCGCAGTTTCAGACAGCTGCGGTATATCCATTTGGGATAGTAGTTGTGGTTGGATGGTTTGAGATTCTGATGAGCTAGGTTGCTCGAAGGGATTGTATGGATTCGTTCCGTATGAGGTGAGAGCTTCAAAAGTTTGCTGTCTTTGAACAGAAGTGAGTGAGTCCAACATGGTTTGTCGATACTTGTTCTTGGCTGCCACCAAGCTGTCACCCTAAAATTTATTTTAAAACATATGTATTAGTATGGATTATCAGTTAGAAAAAAAAAATTGCATTTTCATGATACTACTACTCCATTGCTTCAACTATATTATAATGGATTACTTTGTTTGAAAATAATCTTCTCGTTAATAAGTAGAGTTTACAAAATTATTATATTGAGCAATCGTTAATACATAAATAAAATATATACATCATATAACCAATAGTTTACTATTGATCTGATACGTGTAATCATATTCAACATACCAGTATCTAATTTTTAAGTTATATTATCATTTTCGAGTAGATATAAATATCATTTTGTTTCATAAATCAACATGAATAATATGATGATGGATCAAAACAAGTATCACAAAATTCTAATATTGATATATGTGTTGGTTTAATAACTCTAAGATCCAATCCGGTGACTAATCATGGTCGAACCAATAAATAGATCCAATCCAACTATGTAACTAGTTCATGGTTGAATCCAGTTCAGGTCGGTCAAATTTTAAAAACACTAGTTTAGAAATGAAATCGAATGATTACCTCTAGACGCAGCTTATGGAGATTAGGTTCGCGTTCCTCTCCGCCGAATGGAGGACCGCCACAAGGTGGGCAAGTCACATTCTTTAAAGCCTCTAACATCGCAGCATTTTCACATTGGAGCTTTTCATTTTCTGCACGAAGCAATATGTTTGAAGTTCTCTCATCTTGAGCCTATAGCAAATGAAAAATATATTAATAAAATAAAATTTAGTTTAATATTAAATATAAAGAATTTGCTAAGATAGTTACTTTGCTTTGAGTTCTTTTGTTCTGAAACCAAAATTTGACTTGGTCTATCCCAAGGTTCAACTCATTGCAGAACTTTTGTCTCTGTGATTCGTTTGGATGAGGACATTCTTTGAAATACCTTCATTCATAAGAAATTAAAAATCAGTGATTAAAAAGTCAACAAATTTTCAAAACTAATAAAGATTGATAAGTAGATTTACGCTTCTAGCATCTGGATCTGTTGAGGACTGTGACGATGACAAATCCTCTTCTCTTTTGACATGGCGTTTACTGACGTATAGTGTTCGTTGTCTTGGTTTCCAGCACCATCATAATCCATTTTGTTCTTCACAAAGGAGAAGTAGATTTGCTTCCGTAACAATGCTGTTTTTTTTGTTAATTCACAAGTATGTGCGCATTTATATGGACAAGATGGTGCAATGCTAATTAAAAAAATATACGTATATAAAATGGAAATGAAGGGAAAATATAGATATTACTATTAGAGTGAGTAACTATTAAATGTAAAAAAGGTAATTCTTAATTTTCTTTAATTCAAATATATATTAGAGATATATACTAGATTTGTCTTGTTTCTTTTTTACAAATATCAAGCTATATGGATTTTCCCATATTCAAATATTACACATTTGACCAGCAGATTGGATTGGATTCATCAAAATCATACCATCATATTAATATTGGTCCAGATATAGTGTTGGGTTTGCGAGTTGATCCGCCCATCCAGCGACGGATCAAATCATTTTTTATTCAGAAAAATAACTCATTTGACCCGTAAACAAAAAGTCTAAAAGACGCATCTGTCCTGCTAAAACCCGCCAGAACTGCGGGTAGTATTAGTTATATTAAAAATATTTATTTTAATTATATATTAATTAATTTTAAAAAATAAGATTAAAATAATATATTTATAATTAACATTTTATAAATATTTTTTATATGTTTAATAATTTTTACCAAATTTTTTTTAAAATTGTTTTACCAATCAAAGCTGTTAGTACTAGTAGTATTTGATAACGAGCTGTCAGCAAACCAAACTCCCAAAACGTTTGCCAGTGAACCAATCAGCATTTAGTTCGAAGTGAAACATTTTTTTTAATAATATATATTAATTCAACCCGAAAATTGGGAATTTTTGAACAAAATTTTCAAAGTCAAACTATTACAAAACTAGCTTCGTCCGCCCACTAAACCTGGCACATTCCGCTAGTCCGTTTTCGAAATTCCTTAGAATTGGTTACTGTTCTCAACCATCAACCAGAATCCCGAAAAAGTGAGGTTCTCTTTGTTGCCTCAGATGCCGGAATTTCTCGGTCGTCTCCAGAGTAGCTAACTACCAATTAACTCCACCGAACTTGTAACCGTCACTATCTTTGAAGCTCTCGATGACCAATAGGGAGGGTTCCGGACACTTACCACACCAAGGCACGGGTTGTACGCAGCGTCACACAACGCTTGAAACCACCTCCCAACCAAGCAAAGAGGTTGTAAGAAATTTTGTTAACAGCTGACGCAACCGCCAAATGCTAACACGTAACACCGTAACCGCTACGGTTAAGAGTGGAACCTATCAAAGGTATTTGAAAATCAGCCAAACGCTTACACACCGTAATAAGCATAGATAGCACTTGTGCACGGTGAGTTTAGATGGAGCACCACCGCCGAATTCGAGTCTAGCTTCGAGCTCACCAACTTCCCTGCAGTACTATCACCTGATCACCTCTCTTTCTTTCAGCTGAATCTCTCACTAGTCTTATGAATGATCTGATTCCTATTTGTTTCCTTCCTTTTGATCAAGTAGTGCCCACTATGATCCACATCACAACCTCTTATGCGTTGTCTCAGGGTGTATAAAGGGTTAAACCAATTGTTTCCTCCGAGTTAAACTGTCAGGAAGTTGTTTCTGTTATTTTCTTTTTTCATAGTGGAATCAAATTGGTAAGGTATAAATGAAATTGCTTCATGTCCAGTGCTATTAGCCTGCTGTAATTATTTGACTTTCATGTTCATGTTTGGTCAATTAATATGGCATATCAGTGTTAATGCGAGAGGTGTGACCCTAAGGGATGACTGAGAAAGTTTCCGAGCACAAGCAGGGTATAGTTTTCTTCCCCCTTATATATCATAAACAGTACATGCCAAGAAAGAATAGACACATATACACAATGCTCAATGACTGTAATCTTATATGTAAATCAAACTAAAAGAAACTCAAGGTCCTAAAATTATGAAGCGAGTTGACGAAAGCAAATGGCTGTAGTGTGACAGCCTTCTTCAGCCAATTACCTCTGAGCTCGAGTCATCAGAAGGCCATATCACGGTCTCCATGAGGCGCTCACGCATCAAAGCCAAGTTCTCATCGGATATGTCTTGGTATATCTTCCCATGGTCGCATTTCTACAAGCAACAACAAAACTATACATGATTAGTTTTGAGTATCTTCTGGTTCACATGGCAAAACCGGAGAGGCGGGAGATTGTACCTTGATCCACTTGCCATACAAGTGGAGCCGCGTGATCATCACTCTTTCCGCAAGCTCCTGATTTTCCTACAAGTAAGTTAATGACAAACTGTCAACTCCCTAAAGTAAGAAGAACTGTCAACACAAAGGCTAATCCAAACCCTTTTATAAATACTAGAGTCCTCACTAACTGCTCTCTAACCACCTCATCAGAGCTACAATCAGCTACAAACAGTCCTACGCTAGATATAGTAGAGACCTGCTGCTTAACTTATTCAACTAGGCTTATAGGATTACCTTGCCGAGTTTGCGGAGGAAACGTTTACCATCGGTTGGTCTGTTTGATACGACGTAACTGTTGTAAAACAAAAGCAGACACATAAAGATCAGATTCCAAAAAATGATCACTTAACATGACTAACCCCGGTCTCTTAGCCGGGGTTCTTAACTCATAATTTTGACACTTTTTTATTTATTTTTTGTTTTTTATATTTTTTGGTGAAGAAATTTAAGAAAATCTATGAACCATCTCTTAGCCGAAGCTAAGGACCCCAGTTAAGAGACTGAGGTTAATCATGGTCTAAGTGTTTTTTTGTTTATGCAATCCTAATAAAAAAATTTCAGATTTAGATCATGGAGAGAAGCAATAAGAAACTCACTTGTAGAACCAAGTGTATCGAGGAGGATTCATTTCATAGAGCTGATGAAGAACCGTCCTCACAGCTTTGTAAGTGAAATAGTTAATAAGTTGCTGCAAAACAAGAAAAGTCAAGAGACATAAACATTTTGACTCTTCTCAAAAAGACGATCTTTCTCACCGTTTTGACATCTCCAAAGGTATCATCATAGTTCCCAGCAACGTCCTCACTCACAATCAAGAGCTTCTTTTTGCTCCTCCGATTCGCTATCCTCGGTACACGCTTCGAAGAAAGCCTGAAAACAATGCCCGAACCAGTAAAAGAGCTCCCAAGTTCCAGCTTTCTTGTACTGCCAAGGATCTTCTTCTTGCTCCTCGTGTGAGCATCCTTACATAAACATGAATCCATCACCGATGAGTTAACAACAAACAGAGCACCCACCATTACTCCAAACAGCACAAAGATCAAAACTTTTTCCCCCTTTTTCGATCAGAAATCAAGAAACAGTTGGTGGAACAATGGTAAGAATCAGAGCAAGAACAAAACAGAGAAACAGAACAAAAGAGAGAGAAGACACGAGTTGGGTGTGTAAGATGGAAAATGGCCGTTGAATACTAGCCAGTCAAAATCAGGGACAAGTTCTTTAGATATTTTATTATATTTTTTTTTTTTTCTAAAGATATGATTAACCTTGGTCTCTTGGCCCGTTCTTAACTCATTATTTGACACTTTTTTTTAAACATTTTTTTGGCTAAGAGACAGTTCTTATATCTTTTATTTAAGTAGCGATTTTTATATATCTTATTCAAGAAACGATTCTTAATTTTTTTTAGTTAAAATATAAGAAAAACTAAAAACCGTCTCTACCAACAATGCAAAAGCAAAGTAGAAAACCACCGGGTGGGCTTACGGGTTCACATGGACACGTTTGTACTTATTGTCTTATTGTAACTTTGCGTAAATGAGGAACAACACCAAAGTAATGGACAACCTATATAGCACATGGCCATCTCAAAAGGAAGAGAGTCGCAACAGCCACGAGTTCGAGCTCAATGTACACGTGAATGGTCTCGAACTAAAAACGTGTTCTTAGTATTATAATGGTATGTGAATGGGTGAAAAAAAAACAGTTTTTCGATCGGATCTATGTGTAATGATTCTACTTGAAATGATCTATGTTCTTAGAATGCACCTTCAACTCTGTTATGACATACATTATACAACTAAAATAGTAGTCGGGAACTTGAACGGCCAGAGTCTTATTTTGGTGGTGATGAACGAACTCGGGAAACATTTAGTCATGTTGTCTAGATACAGATTTTTTTTCGTGGAAACGTATATGTACAAAGTTGACTGACTAACACTCGACTCCACCGTTGTGTGGTGTTGAGTGATTGTTGAGAGTAGTTACTCGGTGATTAGCATCTCAGCTTCATTCATCATTCCTGGAAGCTGCCCTTTTCAAAAAGTAAAACAAAAACTTCTGTTAGTCAGGTGCGGCTGGTTTTAAAAGGATCTAAGGCAATAAACACTCAGAGAAACCAAACCAAAAGCCATAACATTAGATCGAGGCTTGTGAATAGCATTCAAACAAACAGCATTTCAGGTTTATCAGCTACCTCTTAGGCTACCACTACGAGCTAAATTAGCAAAAAGAGAAGCTAATTAACCAGATACTTTCAGTTTCAACGGAATGCAACCTATCTACGATTCAAAAACAGCTATGAGAAAGTATCTTCTCTTATTGTCTCAAAAGAGATGATCTTTTAAAACCCTTTTTCAAGCTTTTTTTGCTTTTACCCTTTGTCGTTGGTTTGGTTTAAACTTTAAAGGAAAAAGCTTACATTTTGTTCATTTACAATCCCAAACACAAAGAGGAAACAATCTACAAATCCATCAACCCTTTCCAATGAATACACGTACTAATAGGTTCCAGTTAAAGATCCACTAGAGATTAGAACCCAGAAACTCAGAGATTCAAGAATCTAATCAGTATCCTTCTCCAATACATCCTCTAGAATCCTAAACAAAACCCATAAAGAGACTTCATTCATATCAGCTGAAGCAAATTTGAGCTGTCAAATTGATTAGCTATTACCAAAAAGTCAGGAACTTTAAATTAGCTTCTCGATCATCCAAGTCAAAAACCGATCAAAACTCCATAAAGTTCCCAACTTTGAGATAAATTTCAAAAACCCACAAACGCAAGATCTTATCTAGGTTAAAGAAATCAACTTTACCTGGAGAAAACTCTTCCAAGAACATCCAGAGACACCGCACGAATGCACAGTCCTGAACTGGTCAATACCAAGCTTCTTGTTGATAAACCCAACCTTGAAGTAGATCGAATCCGTGGGAGGCAGATCGACCTTGATCTCATCCACATCCAACCAGATAAAGAGCCGCTTCACCTGAATGCCCTCGAGCTCCGTGATGGACCCGTAGCTGATCCGTCCGGACACGGTCTTCTCGTAGCGAACGCGGTAGTCGAATTCGATTTCGCAGGACCTGGCTAAGCAGACGACGAACCGGCCGTCGTCGGAGAGGGTGAAGTTGGTGACGGAGTCGGGCAGGAGGCCGCTCGGGAGGCCGTATTTGGGGAGGAGGTCGTAGACGGTGGAGAGAGAGAGGGAGAGGGTCGTTGTGGTGAGGAGGGTGAGAGAGAGGAAGAGGGTTGAGAAAGAGAAGCGGTGGAGGGCCATGCTTTGTTGGAGGATTAGAGAAGAAGAAGGAGAGAGAGAGAGACTTCTGGAGATTTTGATGGTCTGTCTCCCTTTTGTCACGCAAAACCAACAAAATTCAACTCAAATCAAGTTTTTAATGTTTTTAAACATTTAAAAGTATATTAAATTTAACCATAAATATATTTTTATCACTAATCTACTAATAATAGCAATCCCAATTAATTTCAAAGGCTGTGAATTCACTTATGTTGAAAGGTTGTGTTTTTTATAAAAGATGTATAAAGGGTTGTGTCTTTTCTAAAAGTTCTATGTTGTAAGGTTGTGTCTTTTCCAATTAATTCATAAGGTTGTGAACTTTAGTTATGTTAGAAATGTTGTGTCTTTTGAAAAAGAAGTGTAAAAGATTGTGTCTTTTCTTAAAGTTCTATGTTGTAAGGTTGTGTCTTTTCCAATTAATTCCTAAGGTTGTGAACTTCAGTTATGTTGAAAAGTTGTGTCTTTTGAAAAATATGTGTAGAGGGTTGTGTCTTTTTTAAAAATTATATGTTGTAAGGTTGTGTCCTTCTAAAAATTGTCTAAGAGTTGTGACTATTCATAAGTATCTTTTAAAAAGCGAGAAGTTGTGAGTATTAGAAGAAAGCGACTATTATTTATCGGTATATTTTAGTTTGATCAACCCTTCTAGTATGATAACTCTGTTATTTCAATTACACCAAACAAAAAAACTCTGTTATTTCAAGTAGTACTTCTATTAATGTATTTGAAAAGAAGAGATCTATGTTATCACAAACTCATATGATACATTTAGAGGTTTTAGAAAAGTTACACTTAATCATCCATACTATTGCAATTACGTTCTTGCATCTACAAGTTTAAAAAAATTAAGTGCCATGAACAACAGAATGTTCACGGACAGTGTTAAAACGAATACAATTATTATAGGACGTTGTTTCAATTTTTATATCCCGATAATGTAGGAGTGATCAGATATAGAGATTCAAGAAAGAAAGAAACAGAGATAGGATGAAGAGACAATATATAATTTTTTTATAAGTTTCAGTAAGATATGGTCGAATGGTTAACTTTCTAAAAAATATACACCTATTTTATTATGAAAAGGTTCAAGGAAAGAGTTTAATGAAAGGATTTAATGGTTAATTTTTGAAAATATACTTCTTTAATGAATAAACATGTCTTGCTCAAGTGGATGATTTTTTTTTTAAGTTTCTATTATGAAAGGTTTCACTGATTAAGTTTATGAAAATATACAACTTTTCAATTATAAAAGGGTTCAATAGTTAAGTTTTTGGAAATATGCAACTCTTCAAAGAATAAACATGTCTTTTGATTAAGTGAAACTATAATATCATATTAAGGAAATGAAATCATGACCATTAGATTATTATAGATTAGGAACAAACTCCAATGTTGGATGTTAATTAATTATTTTCTCTATGAAAAAATGATGATATCAACGGTTAAAAAAAGACAGGTTTACTATTATATACAATTGTTTTATTATAGATTAATAATTTATATATATATACCCCTTTGTACATATAAACCAAATAATATAAGATTTTGGTTGTAATAAGTTATGCTATATATATATATATATTATTAATAATTTTACTGAAATCATATATTTACATATTATTTTCAGAAACATTTAATTTAAAAAATCCTATATAGAATGGTGATATAAGAAAACTTAAAAGTGAGTTCCCCCAT
Organism: Brassica rapa; assembly: GCF_000309985.2. NCBI lineage: Eukaryota > Viridiplantae > Streptophyta > Magnoliopsida > Brassicales > Brassicaceae > Brassica > Brassica rapa. The sequence continues at coordinate 4,029,533 of NC_024796.2, forward strand.
ATTATAACCCAAAAATACGAAATTAAATTAACTTAATTTTAGAAAAAAAATAATGGATGCAAAATATTATGTAACGGAAATAGAGTACAAAATATATGTTTCATAGAATTCTCCGCGATGGAAGATGTCTTTTTAAGAACAATATAGAATAATCATAAAATAAAGTAACCATTGTAAGAGAAGAATTTATTTTAACGAACATATGCCTTATATATATATATATATATATATATATATTTGTATAACTTACATATATAATTCACGTGTAAATATTAATCTAAACCAGTAAAAACTAAAAAATAGACTTCCTCGTGTAGAGAGGAGAATATTAGAAACCGTCATCTTCTCTGACGGCGCGCGAAGTAAGAGCCAACAGGCACCAAACCTTTTCCACGTGATTATTGCCAAAAAAAAAAAGAATACTCTCATTGATGTTTCTCGTGTATCATCAAGTTCATCTTTTGATGAAGAATCGATTTTTTTCTTCTTTATATCGTCTACCGTTTAGTCTACCATATGTTTCTCATGCTTTTATCGATGGCTTTTTTATGCTGTTGGTGATCTCATTAATCCCATGATATCTCTCTTGGGTTATCAACAAACATATGATCAAAAACAAAGAGCTGTTAATTGATTCATACTTTTTTCTCCTTTTGGGTGCAAAATGTACTGGGAAGTGTACTTCGATGACTCACAACTTTTTTGGCTTTTTTTTTTGTTCACTTCATCTAAAAAGATATCGATTGAAACCGCTATAGCCACCGTAAGTGACGCAGAAAACTTGTAGATTGTAGGACATAAAATTGAATGGGGGTAAGAGCAATGGCAAAAGAATGTAACAAAGATAATATATAAATTTTTTAAGAAATTTTATTTTGAAAGGGTTGTGTCTTTTGGTTTCAAAAAAAATGAGAAAGAGTCGTGTCTTTTGAAAAACACATATAAACATGAACTCTTTTTGTTGTGCTTATATCTTAACCTAAACATGTAAATTTTGTTTGAAAAACCGATAACATTTCCGAGTATTTATATCTCAATATTACTTCGACTGCATAAGAAAGGATGTGATGATTATACTTTATGATTCATGTGAGAAATCAAACCATGACATTAATTTAGACTTGTTCTAATTCAACCCTAACATTTTATTTTATTTAAAAAAAAAAAAGATAGCAATCGTGATCCATGTTTGATTTGGTTTGATGTTGAATCAATTCACCAACTGACTCTTGGTACTCACAACTTTTATTTGTGACTTTTCACATCGCAACCATCACAAAAGTCAACCGCTTGCATATCATTTAATTTCTCAGAACTATTTATGCATGCACACATTAGTATCAAGGATTGGTGACTTTTCATACTAAAAACTTAGGAACCGTTATTTTCAAAAAAAAAAACTTAGGAACCGTCAACTTAAACGCAGAATCTATAATATTCTATCTCACGCATGCACATGTCACTAAAACTCTTGAATATACAAAGCATATTATTCGTGCATGAATCTATTCAGAACATTCAAGCGTGTGTTTTTAGAGTATTGGAAGAAACATTTCTAATTTCCAGAACCTTTACGCAACAACGGTTACCGTGTTCCTAACAGACCATGTGCATATACATGATTATGAACACATGTTTGATCCATGTAGCATACATTTACCAAAAACTACAATCGTTTCCTTTTAGTTACTGTGAATTGGACAAATTTAGATGGCATACAAATGAGAAGGGACCAGTAAATATAAGTCAACAGGCTTTTGCTACGGTATCCAATTTCCGTGATATTTTTTCTCAGAAAAAGAGCATATATATATATATACAAACTAGTAATTCTAGTATGGTCTTTTAATAGGAAAATTTATTTAAATGTCATGAAAAAATAATTGAAATTTGTTCAGGAAATGGTTGGAACTAAAGATCATGTAACAATTGTAAGAAGAAACCTTAAAAGATGGAGACACACTTGTATGCAATATTTATTCTAATATAAATATAACCGGAACATAAAGTTTTATATAAATATATTTAATACTATGAATATATATTTTATATATCAATAATAAATTTGATTATTTATTAGGTATCAAGAAGAGTTGATTGTTGGTTTATATAATATTCTTTTATAATGTTTAATAAAAATGTTTCAAATATTCTAAATAAATCATTAACCGAATTAGTCGAACTTCTAAGTTATTATGAATACATAAAATGATAATTCTATTTATAAAAATATTTATGATATTAAATAAATAATATACACAAAAAATAATATACATTGACGATGATGCTAAAAACAATGTATTAATGTCATTTTGAGTGAAAATCTTGTTGGTCAAGAATCTTTTATTCTGTAAAAATTAATTCATGTGACTTTAGTTCTAATTTTGTTGGTATAACAATCAGTAAAATAAAATAAATGTTACTAATAAGGTTGTTTACAAATATTATTAGTTGAACAATATATAATATATGTATTTATGTGTCTTTTTCATTTAAATATTTTATTGATAATTTTTGGTTATTTTCTCATTTTACTTAATATTATTCATTTTAAAAGTCTATGGAAAGTCAGGATATATTTTTTTTCTCTTTTGTGGCGTATAAACTTCTTTGAAGCAATAAGAAGATGTTTTATATAAAAATATAATTTATGCAAAGTAGCATATATTTTTTAATTAATGTGTTCAAGATAATAACTTAGAACATGCATAGAACCTTCAATGTGTGTGTTTTTTTACCAACTGGTTATAAATTTTAAGTTATGGGGTATTTTCACGTAACAATTGAACAGTTTATGAATATTTCTTTTTATTATTTTCAATTTTTCTCTATTTAAAATTTTATTTTACATGAAAATGCATTTGTTTATTAAAGAGTTTTTTTCTTATGAAGACATGCATCCTATAATATACTAAAAAATGTTTTTTAAGTGTAAATTTTCAAAAATGTTTTTATTTTTAAGTTTAAATAATATTTCAGATAAAAATGAATCTGTTTACATCAATGTACGTTTAATTTTTTCTTGAATAAATTGAAGTATGTTTAGACTCTTTTTTTAATTAGTTTCAAATGTTTATTTGTTTTTGAAAATTTCAAATAACTTAGTTAAATGGATAATAAAACATATATATTATTTGGTATTGACATATTTGTAATTTTACTGCAACCAAACCTATAAACAAAATATAGATTTTTAGTACTATAAATAAAGTAATATAGTTTCATGAAAATAGGTTTGTAACACATGTATTTTCTCTAATCATAAAATATAACATATTTATTTTATAAAATGAGTTTCCGTGCGATATCGCACGGATTCCTTACCTAGTGTTCAATAAAATCAAATTAATAATATTAAATAAACTCAATATTTTATAATGTACATTATTAATTAATAAAAATATAAAACATCAAAATATTTACTAATTTGTAGAATATTGATAAGAAAGAAAAAATGAATAATATAGCTATGCAACTGCAATAATCAATGATGGTGGGATAATGAGACTAAATCCAAAAATCTAAACTGAATCGGATTTGATAAAAATAATTTTGAACCGAATTAAATACGATATAAATACGGAATGGATTTTGTTATACGGTATTTTAGGGTTATGAGTTTTATCCGTTCGAATGAATATCCGAAAAACTCCTAAAATTCAAAATTCCAAAAAGAAACTCAAACCAAACACGAACTCAATTTCAAATAAGTATCCAAAATATTCTAAAATACTATTAAGTACCTAATTTAAATATCTATTATATAATTAATTAACTCAAATACTTAGTTCATTTTTATTTTGGTATTTGGTCAAAATTTAAGTTTTTTATGTGTTAACAATTGCATTTGAAATTCAATCATAATAAGTATGATCTTAAGTTTAAACAATATTGTTTTATTTTGAAGTTTAAATAATGTTTCATACTTTTACAAAGTTGATAATTGCTCATTTTAACTTGTTTATGTTTTGTTTTCTCTTAAGGACTATTTTTTCCACAAACTTTTTGCTGGTGACAATTGTTAATATTGCCAATTTTGTGAACTAAAAGTGTTTATTTTTGAATCACAAACAAGTATATGGTTAACAAAAATTCGATGTAGAACCGAACACAAATTAAAACATGTTCAACTAAATTTATGATTCTGAACCGAACCTGAGGAAATTCAAATGAAAATCGAACCGGACTTTCAAAATATCTGAATAAGGTTAAATTTTAAGCCTCCAAAAGACCGAAATCCGATTGAACCCAAACCAGCCCCGATTGAACACCCAAACACTCTAAATGTATGCATCATTTGAAAATTCTTTATATATAAATAATAAGTTTGTGTATATACATATATATATATTAACCCAACTTATCATATGCATTCATTCTAATCTAGAAAACAAACCCTTCTTTGAAAAAACAGCTTCAAACATCACTACTTCTGCCGCCGGGGCTTAAATGTTCATTTTAGTTGGGTTCATCGTGGGTATTGTCATATGTGGATCTGTATCATTAAGGGGCTACTTGTGTAAATACGTGGCCTTCTTGCCTTTTTTGTATTAAATGCAAAAACTTAGCGAACAAACAAATTAATCCACGAAACCCTAGTCTTTTTTTTTGAGAGAGACTATTTTCAATGGCTATGGAAACACCAACATGTCTCATAGAAGCCATGTTGACGGATATTCTAGCGAGGCTGCCCTTGAGAAGCATCGCGAGGTTCAAAACGGTGTGCAAAACGTGGAAAACGACAATCGAATCTCCGTACTTCCGTCGTGTCTTTGTGTCTGCTCACCGAAACTCCTCTTCCTCGTGGTCACTATTACTGTGTGGAACAAAAGAAATCATAGGGTTCCATGGATGCGAGACATGGGATCTTCCAAAATCTCCAGCTTATTTCATCCCACCGTCTCTTAAACACTCTAGTTTCGGTTATTTCAGCTACGCGGCTTCTTCTAGTGGATTGGTTTTGATTAATGACAGCTCCTACTCGGATGAATCTTACTGCTACGTGGGCAATCCAGTTTTAAAACAGTGGATTAGAATCCCACCAGCTCCAAGTTCCTCCATTGTGTTAGGTTTGGTTACTCGAGTGGACGAGGATGGTGTCGTTTCCAGCTTCAAAGTGATTAGGTTAGCTTCGGTCCAATCTACGAATAATGATCTCGCCTGTATTTGGAGAGTGTTTATTTATTCCTCGGAGAAAGGATTTGGAGTTTCAAGGAAATTTACTGTCCGCACCAAATCAGAAACATGTATTATATTTCTCTTAATGGTACGGCTTACTTTGGCTGGGTGAGTGTGTATGGAGTACTCGTAGCTCATGATTTCTATTCTGAATCCAATGAGTTCCGGGTTGTGAAATTACCGGACTATCAGAGTGACAAGAAGGGCTTAAGAAGATTCTTGACTATGTCCGGAGGCTTCATCATGTATGTCACAGCATTTTATCAAACGGAAGATGATGTTATGAAGATTTGGAGGTTGAACGATGATGATGAATCTTGGAAACTTTTGTGGGTAATCAAGCTCCCGAGTATCAGTGTTTATGTACCCATGGCAATGCATCCATTTGATATAGGCACTGTTTATCTATGTAGTCATCATGATCGTCATTTGGTGTCATGTAACTTGCGGACACTAAACTATACAATCCTCAAGGATGGATATCAAGATTGTTTCATTGACCAGTCTGTTTGTGACAGCTTTGTGAATGGGGTATCTGATCCAAGATCATCTTCATATTTGTGGAATGGAGTTTCAGTCAAGTTCTTACCATTAGTTCTCCCACGGTGGATGGGTTCGGTGCCTTGTCCTCCCCAAGCTGAGATGATAGATACAGTTTCACTACTTTCTTATATGACTTCAACGGATAGAACAATGAAAAGGAAAAATCGCAACGACAATGATTTTTAGATGTAGTGGTATGAATGTGGTTTACTTTTTCTTGTTTGTGTTTAAGATATTAATATTGTGTCTAAGATATTTAGAAATTAATATAAAATGTTTTAGGGAACTTTGACGACCACAAGCCTAGTGAATTTTTGACTGCCATAAGAATGATAGAAGAATGGAAGGTGTGGATTATGAGTTACCAAGCACAAACAAACAAGTTTGTTTCTCTTACCACAAAAAAAACTTGAAAACAAGAGATGTAATGCAATCTTATAAAGTTACGGTGGTCTGAAATATTAGTTAGTGTTCTAAAAATCGATTAGACAGGTCCGCCTACATCGCGAATCATTCATAAGTAAAACGATTTTTATAAGTCGTGTAGACGGTGCCTATGTGTCTGCCTAAAACACTAATCCTGAAAAATGCCTAACCACTCTCTTAATATTTCTTGAACATTGGTTAGTAGACTTTTTTGAATCGGAAAGAATATAAGAAAGTAGTATATAAGATTTTCAAGTGTATATAATAGATTACGGCACGTTCATATATGTACAACACACTACATATATGGATTGTCTCCCATCTGAATACAGAATACGTCTATATTTACATGATCAAACTCTCTGAATCGGAATACCAAAACATCATCAGAAGTTAATAGTTTTCTGTGGCCATGACTTCTCAAGCTAGTGACTTAACTCCATTTCGTGACTCAGTATCATGAACTTCAACCATGGTCATCATGATCTCAATGTCTTTGGATTCCTTTGTTCGAAGCTCAGAATATTCAATTTTCTCACCATAGATCCTTTGCAAGAAAATATAAAACCACATTGCAAAGATGGTCACACCCACCAGAAACAAACTAAACTGGATATTAACCAATGATAATGCTCTATGAAGTCCTTTCACGCTAGAGCATCTAATGGTATATTTACCCTCTTCAATGTGAAGAAAGCAATCCTTGGGAACCAAACTTGGCGTCCAAAGCATGCAAGCCATTGACATAAGCCATATTCCTTGGAAAGAAATACTAAGTGACCGAACAAAACTCACCAAGAAGCTACTCGGTAAGGCGATACCCAAGAGTGTTGTCACCAAAGAGACAAAAACCACGAGCTGTAGCAACAAATGGTAGTGGCCCTCGACGCCCGTGTGGTCAGACGAGTGGAAATGGAAGAGAAAGAGTTGTTGGGCGAATGCGAGGGCCCCGATCAAGTTGATGAGGTCCCTATGAGCCACTGGTCTTGTTTTGTCAAAGATGATGGCAAAAGCGGCATATGTGATGAAGGTGATGGAGATGCAAGAGTGTTCAAAGTTATGGAGATGGTTTGATGGGATAGTTCCGTCATTGGGATCAAATGGTTGGTGGTTCTTTTGGCCAAGGAAGAGTTCCACGGAAATGGAAAGTGAGGAGGCTATAATGATCACGAGAGGCTCTAAATATCTTGGTTTGGAAAGGGGAAACCATGTACATGATACGTATGATTTTGGATGTAGAGAAAATACTTTGATGTGGTTAAAGAGGTGCCATAGACCAAGTGCAAAGAAGAAAAATCCTGGTACGATGTGACCCACCAATGTTCCCATGTTGAAGCTTTGAAGGATCCGATTCTGGAGGGTGTCTATAAATATAACTTTGGGGGGGGGGGGGGGGGGGGGAGGAGATGAATGAATTGAAGATGAGTATAATAACAGTTGAATGAGCAAAGATCTTGATTTTACTTCAAGAATTATGATGCTTTGTGTACAGTCTAGACATTGTATGTGTAAGGCAAGTGAGAAGACACGATTGGATTTGAATATTTTTATAAAGTCGATCTCAAGTAACTTGCAAGTATAAGCTTACAACACTACGTGTGTGTTTTACGTTTATCATTTTTATGGGTTTTCGTAATTGTGCTTAGGCTATTTGGGGGTCTCATTTCTAATACACTCCCGTTAGGCTTATCACGCAACACAACTTAAGAGAAATAGGAACCGATTGCAGAAGCGAAAGCCACAGTATGTTTGATCTATAATTTCTTTAAAATATAAAAATGAAAATGAATCATGCATAAAACCTATTGCTTGTAAATTTTATAAACTTTAAGCAATAAAAAATGTATTATTTTCAAGCATTCGTTTTTTTTTTCCACATCAATTAAAACTTTCGTTAAAGAAAATATTTACTCATCTCTTATGAGTAATGGATAAAAATGCCATATCATTGTACGTCGTAGAAAAATAACTTCAGGTGGCTAAAACGGACTAAAAACGGAAAGTAATCTGTAAAAAAAAAAGAATTTGGTGGCAATAGAGGTTACACGAAGCAGAGAAAAAACGACCGTTACGGCGATAAAAAGGTCTCCCTAGGATTAGGGTTCCCCCGAACCCAGATCCGCCGTCGGAAGGCACCACGCCTCTCCGGCGAGAACTCTTTACCTCCCCCCTTCTCTCTCTCGCATCTCTTGCCATGAATCAGAAAAAGAAGAAGCACCGCCCGCCGATTCGAGGCTCCACGAAGATGGCTCGACTCTCGGGTGTTGTGAAAATGTCCAAGGCCTCGGTTGCTGCTAGGTCGCAGAAGAAATCCCTCCCTCTCGCCGGCGAATCTTCCGCCGATGCTGTAATTGTCACCCTTGTGACAGAGGAGGTTCCGAAATCTGCTACCGTCGCGTCGCCGGGTTCGCCAGGCTCCGATTCCTGCTACAATGCAATGCCCTCGGGTGTTGAAGATTCAGATCTTCCAGTGGAGATGGAAGCTAATACCCCAACTTCAAAGGGGGAAGATAACTCTGCAGCACTCCAGGACTCTGCGTCCGCTTCAGGGGAAGAAAGAGATACTCACATTATCGGTGGGGATAAGCGCTTGGAGGGTTTTGCGGCTCCTCCAGCTCAGAATTACGCAAATCTTCTCAAGGCCTCAACTCAGCTTGAAGAGCTTGGTACTCCAACAGAGCATGTCACTGGAGTTCCTTTCGTCCTCATTCCGGATGAGAATATTGAAGCAGCTAAGGAGGAGTTTAAGGACTTCATCTACGCTAGATTCCATGGCGAGTTCCCTGCAATGGGTCGCATCATTGGTGTGATAAATGCTATCTGGGCAAAGTCTGGTCCTAGAATATTCGTCCATAACCTAGGAAAAGGATGCTACTTACTACGGGTAATAAATCCAAAGGCTAAAGAGTGGCTTCTCTCTCGAACGTGTTGGAATATAGCAGGTTTTCCGATGTTTGTAGCACCTTGGTCGCCTGACTTCACTCCGGAAGAGGCGCCATTAACTTCAGCGGTAGTTCCAGTAGAGCTGAGGAATGTGCCGTACCTCCTTTTCAATAATCAAAGCCTCAGTCGTCTGGCTACGGCGATTGGTAAACCGGATTCTCTGGCCCCTGAGACAGAAAGAAAAGAGAATTTTGAGGTTGCTAAGTTGTATGTTAAGGTGGACCTTACCAAAAAGCTCCCCACAAAAATCATCTCAGGATTCTCCAATGGTCGTGAGTGTGAAATCTCGGTGAGTTATCCATGGCTTCCAGTGAAGTGCTCAGTATGTGGGAAGCATGGACACTCTGATGAGAGGTGTAGGTTAAGGAAAATGGAAGTTTCAGATTCCCGAAGACGTGAGAGAAGTGTCTCTGTGGAAAAGGAGAGGATGAGGCAGCACTCTAGGCCTAGTCGGGCAAGGGACAAGAAGAAAACCTTACAGTCTCCCAAGGAAAACAGGGCTGTCGACACGGCCTTAGAGGAAGGAGAGATCAGTCTGAGTGCCAATCTTGAGGAATCTACTGTGCCAATCAGCAAGGAACTACCCGAAGCTAGCAACTTAGGCTCAGAAGAGTTAGATGGGAGGGGTGTGAATGTTGGAGAGCCTCCCGCAAACAGATCTTCAGGCGATACACATCTACAATCCTCGGCTTCTGGTCATCATGACTCACCAGCAGAGGAAACTGAAGCACCTTTTCTTCTGGTTCACGGCAGGAAGAGTGGCCGCAGGGCCAAACCCCACCAATAATTCCATATGTCGATGTTTTTTGCGTGGAATGTAAGAGGACTGAATAGTGATAGACGCCACAATATGACCAAGAATTGGATTAATATCCATAGGCCACTTTTTGGAGCATTTTTGGAGACCCATATTCAAGAAAATAATATACAAAGGATTGAGAGGGCAATCCCGGTTGGTTGGAAATACTTTGGAAACTATAGTCAGCACGCGGCGGGGAGGATTGTTGTTGTTTGGGATCCGTCCGTGTCTGTATTTATCTATGAGACTTCAGCTCAGGCTGTCACTTGTGGAATTTTTATTATGGCAGAGAATGTGGCTTTCACAGTCTCGTTTATCTACGGTTACAATGAAGTAGAAGAGAGAAGAACGCTATGGAATGAGCTCGTCTTTCTTCATGACTCCACTGCGGTTGCACACTCGCCTTGGGCCATTGTAGGTGACTTTAATCAAATAATGAGGACTAGCAATCATTCGGGGTTCCCACATACCATTATCGACGACTCGGGAGTGAATGATATGATCGCAGCAATGCAGGAGGCTGAAATTTTCGAGGCTCAGTCAAAAGGCTCACCCTTCACCTGGTGGAATAACCAGGAGGATAATCCCATTTCCAAGAAGATTGACCACTCGCTTATTAATCAGGCTTGGGGAAATGCTTTTCCGGACTCTTACGCGGAATACTTGGAACCTGATCAATCGGATCATGCGCCATGCTTGTTCCGAACCCCTTCTCACAGGCGTCAGATACGTAAGCCCTTCAAATTTTACCACCATGTGATTGATCATCCTGACTACTGCGAGACAGTGAGAAGTGCGTGGCAGCCTGGTATGATCGCTGGATCAAATCAATTCAAGCTGGTGCGTTCAATGAAATCTCTAAAGAAGGAGATGCGACGACTCAACAAGACGCATTTCAGTGGTATTTCGAGGAGAGTCAAGGAGCAGAGTGCGAAAGTGGACACCCTCCAGAGGGCACTGCTTACCAGCCCAAATCGCCCTACGGCTATAGAGGAACACCATGAGCGTGAAAAACTCAACAAATTAAGGACAGCAGAACACAAATTCTATAGACAAAGGTCAAGGGTTAGATGGGCAGATGTTGGAGACAGGAACACTAATTTCTACCACAAGACTGTCGATCAAAGGGTAAACAGGAATCACATTCACTTTCTAAAAGACGAAGAAGATCAGTTTATTGGGACAGCATTGGGCATCAAAACTCACTCAGCAGGCTATTTTCAGAGTATTTTGGGGCATACAGATATGTCTACTTCTCCAGCGAATGTGAATGACCTGCAAAGCTTGCTGGATTTCAGATGCTCAGACCTTCACCAGGCGTACTTAACCAGAGAGGTCAAGGAGGCAGAGATAAAGGCCACTCTCTTCTCTATGCCACTTAACAAGAGTCCTGGTCCAGATGGTTATTGTGTTGAATTTCTGCGTGCTTCTTGGGATACAGTTGGTACTGATGTTGTTGCTGCAGTTGCTGAGTTTTTCAGAAATGGACGCTTGTTGAAAGATCTAAACACCACTGCTATTTGTCTTATTCCGAAGTCTCCAGAAGCCTGCAAGCTAGGGGACTACCGACCGATAAGCTGTTGTAACATTGTCTACAAGCTCATCACGAAGATCATCGCCAATAGGATGAAACCGATCCTGCAGCTATGTGTAAGTCCAAACCAAACTGCTTTCCTTAAAGGTCGAAGTTTAGGAGACAATGTTCTCTTAGCTACTGAGCTGATAAGAAGCTACAATTCTGATCAATGCCCCAAGAGTTGTATGCTGAAAATCGACATTAGGAAAGCTTTTGATACGGTCTGTTGGGACTTTGTTGTGAAGATTTTGGAGGCGCAGGGGTTCCCTCCTTTATTTGTCACTTGGATCAAGGAATGTATTACCTCCCCAAGGTTCTCTATAGCAATTAATGGTGAACTTGCTGGTTTTTTCCCCGGGAAGAAAGGACTGAGGCAAGGTGATTCAATCTCTCCTTACCTGTTTATCATGATCATGGAAGTGTTGTCCAAGCTGCTAGGGAGAGCTGTTGATGAGAGATCTGTGAGTCTTCACCCACTATGCTCAAACCCAAGAGTAACTCACTTGATGTTTGCGGATGACCTTCTTGCATTCTCCGACGGATCTGTTCATTCTATCTTTGGTATCAAAGAAGTGATGGCGCTGTTCAAATCATGGTCGGGGCTGGAATTAAATGCGGCAAAAACAGAGATCTTCTTTGGAGGGTATCATCCGCTGGAAGCTGCATTAATTAGTGACTTGGCCGGCTTCAAGAAGGGCTCGTTCCCCACACGTTACCTTGGTTTGCCGCTTGATCCAAACAGAATCAGCTTCGCTACTCTCCAACCATTCTTGGAAAGAATAACCTCAAAACTAAATTCTTGGACTGTGAAGTGCTTATCATTTGCAGGGAAAGTCAGAATGGTGGTGTCGGTCATCTATGGTATGGTGAACTTCTGGAGTTCCGTCTTTGATCTGCCCAAGCGATTCTATGCCAAAGTCGACTCCCTATGCTCTGCTTTCCTATGGGGCAACAGGACAACATCAGCTCAAGGAGCTAGAGTAAGCTGGGATAGTATTTGTAAACCTAAATGTGAAGGCGGCCTTGGGATAAGGAAGCTTGAAGAGTTCCAAGAGATCTTCCAACTCAAAAGGGTATGGAATTATTTCGCAACAGGTTCATCTCTTTGGGTTGAATGGTTGAAGCAGAATGTGTTTAAAAGGAAAAATTATTGGGAAGTGCAGAGTTCTCAACGACTCTCGCCAACAGTAAGAGGAATGATCTTGATAAGAGATAGGGTAAGGGAGTTTTTGCGTTGTGCACTTGGTGATGGGAGGGCGGCAACCTTCTGGTTTGATTGGTGGTCTGATCTGGGCCCTTTGATCTCGGCCTTAGGAGAAACGGGACCAAGAGATCTCCGAGTGCGACGCTCTGCATCCGTAGCTGATGTCGTTGTCAATGGGGAGTGGTCTCTACCGGCTGCGAGATCAGAGGAAGCAGAAACCCTGCAAATTGTTTTATCAACTATGCCCCCTCCTTCAGCATCACGAGGGCCTGATAAATACGTATGGAGGAACAATGCTGATCATTATGTTCCCAAGTTTTCTTCAAAAGCTACTTGGAACAGAATTAGGGTTGCTTCCCAAGCAGTTTCATGGCACAAACTTATTTGGTTCAGGGAGGAAATCCCAAGATGCTCCTTCATTGCATGGCTAGCCATTCTTGGAAGACTTCCCACCAGAGATCGTTTATTATCTTGGGGATTAACGGTTCCGCTGAGTTGTGTCCTGTGTTCTACGGGGCTTGAGTCCCATGATCACCTGTTCTTTCAATGTCCCTATTCCATTGCGATCTGGACTAAATTCTGCGCTTCATTTATAACGGCCCCACCGGTATCTATCCTCTCGTGCATCGCTTTGCTGGACCAAGGCCCGCTGGCTTCCTCCTCTGCTGCACAATCGGTTTTCAAGCTTCTGTTGCAGGTCATCTCCTATGTTCTTTGGCGGGAAAGAAATTTCAGAATCTTCAGGGACAACGCATCTCCAGTTCAGGCTTCTGTGTCCCGGGTTGACAGGATGATTCGCGATCGACTTCTCTCCATCATTCCACCGTCTTCACGCCCTCCACCAGCCCCTTCCCTGCTGCAAATCTTCTTTTCTTTCTCACTCTCTCCTGTCTAATGTTGCTGTTTCTTTCTTTTCTTGTAATAAGTGGTTTCCACAACTCTGTAAAATTGAAAACTGGTTATAAATCTTAACATTTTGACCAAAAAAAAAAAAAAAATAAAACGGACTAAAAACTTGGTATAACGACACGACGAAAGAAAACAATTGACTTGAAGTAAAGTGGGTATATATCGCAATGGTGGACGAATTTAAATCCGTGTTTTGACCTAGTGAGTTAAAGAAAAAGTCTTTAGAAGCTAACAGGAATATTAGAAGAAAAAAATTTGATTGAATCGGTCATGCGGGCTCATGCCTCATAAAACGAATTATTCTTTCGTTTGAATCGGTCTAGTGGAGGATAAGCTGTTAGTTGAATCATCATTGGTGTGACAGAATAAATGATATAGCTTTACAAAATAGAATAGCTGATAATTATGGAAAAATGTGGTTTCAGATATATGTTAGAGGAGTGATTCATTAATTAACATATGAAGTAATGTCTATAATACATTTATTTTATTTTGCAATAATGCAAAAACTTTACAAAGTGTAGTTTAGAAATTATATAGTTGGTATACATATAAAAACCATTTACACTTTTTGCTAAATTTGTCATTTATCTGATTTTGAAATAAAAATTGTGAGTGCTATAAAAATTGGTATTCGATTCGCAGAAATATGAAACCAAAGATCGTATGTTATGGTTAAAAATTATTTTATTAATTAGGAGGAGTTTAAGTTTTAGACTCTACTTTTTTTTTGGAGTTCAAAGTTTGCTTTTACTAATATTAATTAATTATATTTTTTTTGGTAGGATGCAGGGGAAAAGATCCCCTACTTTTATTAATAAAATAAAAACAGACTACGGGCAAATTTGCCGAGTCCTCGCAACCTCATTCAAATCCTCCAACATAATAGGAGCAACATGCTCTGGAACAGAATCAAAGAAATGTAAACCAAACTGTAAAGAAAACGCATAGTTAGCTAATCCATCTGCTAGACGATTAGTCTCCCTATACACATGAGAAAAGTTGACTATCCAGTCTCTTGATACGAAGCCATAGCACAAACGTACTAGGAAGGACAGGGGATGAGAATCATGAATCCCTGTCTTAAGAAAACCCACCACACTCTTCGAGTCGACTTCCACCTCAAGCTTGCGAATACCCTTATCCCATGCTATACACAGGCCATAGTATACACCCCACAATTCTGCCAGTGGAGCCGAACATATACCAATGTTTAGTGAGAAGCCACCTATCCATTTTCCCTCTTCGTCCCGTAGAGCTCCACCTGCCGTAGCTAGACCAGGGTTCCCTCTAGAAGCTCCATCAGTATTCAACTTGACCCATCCATTCTCCGGTACAAACCATGCGATTTGCCTCTCGACATGTACTCCAATGGCCGATGGCTCTCTTACTTTCTTGTTCGCTTTTATCACTTCCTGAGCCTTGTCTTTCACAAACCTCACCCTATCCCGGCACTTCCCTATCTCCCCAAAAACATAACCGCACCTCCATTTCCAGCACCACCACACTGTCAGCGCAAATAGAGAGGGCCATTGGTCTCCGTTGACTGACTTGTCGTTTGCGAGATTCTCATATAACCATTCAAATAAGGTTAGATTAAAGAATCTTTGTTGTCTAGTTGGAAGCACAAGTTTCCTCCATAGTCCTGCAGCCGCTGGGCAGTCGCGAAGAACATGGAGAATAGTCTCATCACCAGATTTGCATAGTGGACATGTACCATTCTCGCTTATGTGTCGTCTTTTGCGCTCCATATTCGTCATGATAACTTGATGGGTTACTAACCATAGGAAGACTCTGACCCTTTCTGGTGCCGTAACACGCCACACTCGACTATATAGGTCCTCCATATTTGGTCTCGGAACTGCGTCTTTGGTTAAGAAGGCGTACGCAGCTTTTACCGAAAACAGTCCATCTTTAGCTTCTCCCCATGACATTCTGTCCCGAGCTCCAGTCACTTCATCAATCACCAAGGAAGCTAACTGAAGCCTGTTCTGCAGCGATGTATACGGCTCAATCTGTTGGAGTATCCATCCAATACCCTGTTGCCATAAGTCTCGAGTTTTCGCTTCCTCTAACTCCTCCGGTATGTCTATCAAGCTTAAGGCCTCCAATGGTTCCTTCAGCAACCACCTATCTCTCCAGAACCGAACTCTTCGACCATCTCCCAGTATCCAACTCACTCCTGGAGCCACAACTTCTCGAATTCCCATCACCAAGCTTCTCCAAGTTGGCGACCACCTTCCCTGAGGTACCAACCAGGAAGCGTCGTCTAGCTCTCCCACACGGAACTTTTTACATAAAATGTTAACCCATAAGCCATCTTCTGTATTCAGCATCCTCCATCCAAGTTTAGCTAATAGAGCAACATTCATCTCCTTTGCTAACCGTATACCAAGCCCGCCTTCTCTCTTCGGTTTACAGATTTTCTCCCAAGACACTAAATGTTGTTTGCGAGTCCCATCTATACTTCCCCAGATGAAAGCCCTGGCAATCTTATCCAGTTGGTTTAAAGTCGATGAGGGTAAGGCTATCGTGCTCATAGTATGAACCGGGACTGATGATAGAACCGATTTCGTTAGCGTTATTCTCCCTGCTAAGCTCAAGAATCTCCTTTTCCATCCAGCTAGTTTAGACGAAACTTTCTCAATCACTGCGCCAAACGTTTCTTTATTAATTCTTTTCTGCAGAACAGGCATACCCAAGTACTTCCCCAAGTCCTTCGTGCCTTTAATCCCACTTTCATGGCTTATAGCGCTGGCAAGATCTCTGTGCACATTCTCAGAGAAAAAAATTAGTGATTTTTCCAGACTGACTTTCTGTCCAGACGCCCCACAGAAGCTCTCCAAGACCTTACGTATGACCCGAATCTGTGATATGGACGCTTCAGCAAACAAAATCAAGTCATCCGCAAAGCAAATATGCGATAGAGATGGTCCTCCTCTAGACAACCTGATCGGTTTCCATTCCTTCTTAGCAACCGAGAATTCGATCAGGTGACACAATCTCTCCATACATAACACAAACAGATACGGGGACAAAGGGTCTCCCTGTCTAAGTCCCCGCTGTGGCGTAAACGCTTCTGTTCTCTCTCCATTCCACAGTAAGCTCATCCCAGGATTCATCACACACTCCATGATCCATTTAATCCAAACTTGTGGTAACTTTGCTGCGTACAGAGTATCCTCCAAGAAGTCCCATCGGATTCGATCATAAGCTTTCTCTAGGTCCAGTTTGAGAAGCATCCAACCTTTCCTACCTTTTTTCCTTCGCATCGAGTGCACCGCCTCCTGGACCACCACAATATTGTCGGTGCTCAGTCTGCCTGGAATGAAACTAGCTTGTGCCGGCCCTATTAACACTGGCATTAGACTCTTCAACCTCAACACCATTGCCTTTGTTATTATCTTAAACAAGACATTACATAAACTTATAGGACGAAACTGCGCAATCCTTTCTGGCTTAAGAACCTTCGGTATAAGGACCACCATTGCATCATTCATCCCCTCCGTTAGCTTTCCAGATTCAAAAAACTCCAGCCCAAACCGAGCCACAGATTCTCCTACCACATCCCATGAGTCCTGGTAAAAGACGGGTTGAAACCCATCTGGTCCTGGAGCTTTATATTTACCCATTGATCTAGCTGAGGCTTCCATATCAGCCGCCGAGAACGGTTTGATCAAACACTCCAGCTCATCGCTCTTAAGATCAGTAAATCCCTGCTGCGGCAATTTGTCAGTATCCATTGAAATGTCCTGCGTCGAGTATAACCTCTTGTAATACTCAATTGCTAGCTTCTCCAATTCTTCCGACTGTTCTATCCATCGGCCATTCTCATCTTTCAACATCTCAATCCTATTTCTCTTCCGCCTGACAATAGTAGTTGTGTGATAGAACTTTGTATTTCTATCCCCGAGGACTATCCACTTCTCTCGCGATTTCTGATACCAAAGCACTTCCTCTTGTTCAAGAACAATGTCAAACTCTTTTTGCAAAACCGTCTCCCTCGCTATCAGCATATCATTTGGGTTCCTCTCCAGCTCCTCCTGAATCTCTTTAATCTCTCCAAGTAATTTCTCTTTTCTTATAGTAACATTCCCAAAAATTTCTTTATTCCATTTCTTGAGTTTCTCCTTCAAGGATACCAGAGCCTCAGGAGTACTCATCTCCCCATTCCAGGATGCTAAGAGCAGCTCCTTAAACCCGTCATGTTTGAGCCATGCTGCTTCAAACCTAAACGGTCGCCTTCTTGGATTCCCTTTCCGTACCGGCTCCAACTGAACATAGATTGGTGTGTGATCTGAAGCTAAGAAAAGAAGATGGGAAACCACCGCCTCCTGCCATCTTACTCTCGTCTGGGCGTTACACAACACCCTATCAAGCCGTTTTGCCACAAAGTTATGCGATTCTTTTCCTCTTCTCCAGGTAAACGTACTTCCTTTAAATCCCATATCCACCAAGGCTGAATCATTGATCCATTCCCCAAACGCCAGCGAGTCCGGAGAGAGTCTACCATTGCCGCCTGTTCTCTCGTCCAACCTCACTATAGTATTGAAATCTCCACCTACTAAGACCGGCTCATCAATATCCTCTAACACGGCTTTCAACTGACCCCAAAGACCACTCCTGCGACTGACCGTAGGCGCCGCATAAACGGCTATAATGTGGATCAGCTCTGTCCCAATCACCACCCTCGCATGTATGTACTGATCAGATGACCCCACTATCGTGATCGCACAAGCCTGATCCCTCCACAGAAGCCATATTCCCCCACTCTGCCCAACAGCATCTATACGAAAGGAGTTATCAAACCCCAGACTTTGACAAATTCTCATCGCCTTGTCACCCCCCGCATGCGTCTCAAACAATGCAAGAATATCAGTATTGAACTTCTTCAGTATATACCGAATAGAACGTCGAAAATTGGGTTTATTCGCCCCCCGGCAATTCCAAAATAAGCAATTCATCATCGTAAAAATCACAATCTCAACACGAATCACCGGGGCGTCCCGTCATGCAAGGGATACCACCCTCTCCTCCTCCTGAGAAGTCGTCTGTATATCAGCTCTGCCATGTTCTGTCTCGCTGATAATACTCTCCATCGGGTTTTCCAGTTCTTCATCTCGCAATTGAAGGCGCGCAGGCATACATCTCCCATCCTCTACCCTTTCTCTGAGTCCTCCACCCGATCTCCCGGCCTCACTGTTCTCCACTCTCAATCTCTTCCCAGATTCTGATAAACTTATCTCTCCCTTGGTCGGACCAAATACCAGTCCTCTAACCGGCCTACTGTTTACTCTTTTGAGTCTCCCCCTAGCCGACTCCACCGTTTTCTTGTTGCCAGGCCCTCTCTCTCTAGTCCATGTTTGCGATGTAGGCAGTAAACTAGCCTTACTACCGAAAGTCATAATTAACTTCTCCTGCAAGGCTCCCTTCCCCTTACTATTTTGAACGTTCATATTCAGATTCTCCTTATTCTCCTGTCCAGAAGTCCCATCCTCTCTTACTACATCCAGCTTCGTACCCGTATCCAGTTCTCCATATTTGTTTGATAGCACAATCGTCGCAGCTTCCTTTCTGCTCGGATTCCCACGGTTATTCCTATTCATCTCCCCATTCGATTTCCTTGCCGTACCTGTCGTATGCTGAGATGAACTCGGTGTTCCTTTTCGCGAACCTTTCGCCAGTATGAAACCGTCCTCCTGCAATTGTGGAGCTTGCAAGTTCGCTGTCTCAACCTTTCTTGTTGCCACTGTTTGCGTCGTTGGACTCGCCGCACGTTCCGCCAATGTTCGTGGACAACCATGTATCAGGTGTCCATAGATTCCACACCTTGGACATATCTCAGACAACCCCTCATAGGCTACAAAATATCTCTCACCATTGATGAGAACCGTTCCTTTCAATGGTTTTGCTAGATTTACTTCCACGCACACCCTAGCAAACCGAGCTCTTTCAAAATTCAACGTCGTCGAGTCCACTCGAATCGGCTTGCCCAACCCCTTGGCAATCCCCATAAGGATCGATCGATGGTAAAAGTTCACTGGTATATTCGTCAACCTGATCCACACTGGTGTTGTTACGATATCATCCCGCAGTGGGTCAAACTCTGGCGACCAAGCCCTAACCATAAGATAACTACCAAACGCTCTCCATGGTCCTCCTGTTAATGCCGCTAGATATTCCTCCTCTTTCTCGAATCTGACCATAAAGAATTGTCTAGGTAAATCCATCACGTACATGGCACCTTTTGGATTCCATAACTCTCTTAACTTCCTGTTCAAGGCAACAATCGGGACGTTTCTTCCCAAAACCCTAACGATCATACACTGCTTCCACATTCCATTCATCGCTTCCAAAACCTCATTCTCGATCGTAATGGATGGTTCTCCGTCTTCTCCATTCGGAAATTCTACCCGTACCCTCTCCGACACAAAAGAATCTGCAATCAAAACCTCCGGTACTGGCATCCCTCCCTCAGCCGTCTCCACCACCTTCGCTGCCCATGAGGTTAACTTATCTGGCGGATCTCCTGGCGGTCTCCCTCTCTCCCCCACATCCATCATAGTTTCATCCAAATCTGCCGTACTCGAAACCCTAGTGTCGCCAATCGCCAAAACCCTAGCTTCCTCCATTTTTCCCAGAGCTGACTTTAAATATATTAATTAATTATATGGCGTAAATCATTTTCACCGGATTTCGAATTAACTGGTCTACCAGTTATTGTGGTAAAAGTTATATGATTTACTGATGGTTTTGGACCTTTTGGTTGAAAGATCTGCTTTCTGTTAATGCATTAGGGTTTGACCTTTTCAACATGACTTCAATCCTGGTTTTTCAATATGACTTCAATCCAAGAAAACTCATGGTCATAAGTATTTTAATATTATTTCCGTCTTTCCATTTTTGTGTATGGGTCCACTTAGAACATGATTATCGGGTGAAATCCTTTTTGGGTTTCTAAAATTTTTTTGTTTTGTTTTATCTGATTAAATAAAATAAAAAACAGAACCGGGTCGCTTCGTGGGATCCGCAAAATAGTGTAAAAACGGACCGAAACCGTTCTTTATCTCGCGACTTATGAAATCTGTTTTTATCAAAAGCGCGAAATCCACTCCTTAAGAAACACGTTAGTATACCGCGTTAAAATGCTATTAGAGGTCCTCTTTAACCCTTGGAAACTTTTTCCTTTTTTTTGAAACCCTTGAGAATTAATTTTAAGGAATTACGATTTCACAATTTTTCCAAAACTACATTATTATATAGGGACATAGGGTCTAAATAGAAGACAATATGTAGGCTAATAGAAAGAGCGTAAAGCTCTTCTCATATGTGTACATATATGATTTTAAAAAATAATAATAACAATGGCATGCTTAGCCTGAATAGTAAGAGAAAAACTTGGGTTCATCCAAGTCTTTCTCGACTAGTAAAACAAAATCCAACGGAAAAAAAAGTTGTGGAAAAGCACAAATTTGCTACCACTTATTCCATGTATAACAACAAATAATATTTGGTCACTTCAAGATGCAATGATACAAATAAAATTAGTTGACCCGTCTGCAGTCTCTACGAATCTCACCTTCAGTACCCGTGAGAGTCTTTACGTTTCCCATCTTGATCATCGATCTAGCAAAAATTCTAAAGAACTCACTTTGGTTCTCTGCGAAACGATTCACCAAAGGTACAGTGGGAGCTCCTCTTGAGGAAAACAAGATTTGATCTGATTCAAGTACTCCACGGTTGTTTTGAAGGTTCTTGAAATAGTCGTTATCAAATGAGTCAGGGCTCGTAGGATCAAGATTTACTAAGGCGGTGGGACTTCCGCCTCGCGGGCATTGTCGTCGCAACGTTTGCAAGAATGCCGGTTCAACACTCGGGTCCGACTGTCCGTTGATACCATCAAAATTGTTCACACGATTGGTTATCGCTGCACACTGAACCCTCCCGAAGGTATGAGCACCTGTACATTTATTATGATTCATAAATCTATTAGATTTAATACTTCAAAGTACTATTGCAGTCCTGATCTTTATACATTATGAATTATAATCATATTTCTATAAGACGGTCAAAATAATTAAAACGCGAATGTACCAGATAAAGCGACCAGATCGGTAGTGTCGAGATTATGTTCGGAGAACTTAGTGGTAAGGATATCGAGAGAGTCAGGTCCTAGTGGAAGTGCAGCCACGGCGTCGTCACGGTTTGCTGTCCGACCATCTCTCCTTCCTAACAATACGTCCCATGACGGTCCTCCCGCCTTGAATGAAATGAAAGTTCAAATAGTTATATTAAAATGCTTACGTAAAACTGGAATATAAATTCAAGACATGTCGCCTATGATGATTTCTACTAATGCATGTTATGGACATAAAATTAAAAATTTGAAAGCACGTAGATTTTGAGAATTATCATTACCAGTGAGACAGATATTTCAGCTGTGATAGCAAGGATATCGGCACAAGAGACAACTCCAGGGCAAACATTCTCGAGAGCGGTTTTGATTTCATCGATCACCTCGAAACCGCCAAGAGAACCAGCGTTTTGGAAAGCTTCCTTTTCACCCTCTACTCCATCCGCCAGAGCAGCATCCAATAGTACCGAACCATCGCACCCCTACACACTTTAAGGTCAATGTTCTGTGCACTAGTATATGTCTACATATAATTATCTTAGTCATATTGTAAATCTATAACTACATATTTTCCTATGCCATGTAACTTATTTAGCCCATGACTAGAGAAAAAAGTCAAGGAAAAAATAATATTTTAGTTTATAGACTTTTTACCATCGTAATATGAAATCATGTTAATGAAGGACTATGTAGTCCAAAATATAATTAAAAATTAAAAACTTTAAATTTGATCTTAAAAATCAATGACTCCACTAAACTCACAATTTACAACACGTTGGTACTTTGTATGGTCAATCAGTGACGTGAACTATTAGTACCTTTTGAAGCCAAAAGAATTAATAGAGTTATGACCTTATCAATATAAACAACGGTTTGTTTATATTCAACATGAATAATGATATTTCTTTTTATTCAACATGAATCATGAGACCAAATGCGCATTGAATCAATTGGTTTCATTTTTTTGGTCAATGAATCAGTTGTTTTCATTATAACCTCAAAAATGCTAATGAATAAAATAGATCTTACGTTCACGAAACAGTCGTGAAAGTGAAGGCGCATGACTTGAGCAGTGAGTCTAACGTCGCTGCGGCTTGCTTGCTCCAACAGGCCCCGAGCAATGACTGTGACATTAGGGCAGGTCGTGGAGTAAAAATCAGAGGTAAGCTGAGCATTACCCAAAACCCCAAACATCAAATTCGAGATCAAAAGCAAGGCAATAGTATTGCTTAGACCCATTTTTGGTCTCTTTTTGTTAAACCGAGTGATAAGAAGGCTAAAGGAATTTGTGGGTAGATGCTAAAAGAAATATTTTCGTAGCCTTTTATAGAGAGCTTGTATCTAACGTTAGAAGAAAATTCTGCATGTTTTAGGAAAATAAATTTTTGAAGGATAAATAATGGCTAAAAGCAATATATAGGTTTCAAAAATAAAATATATAGTAATATTTTTATAATCCAATCATCAAAATGTTTATGAAAACAAAATAAAACTTTGTATTTATCTCTCATCAATAATAGATAAAAATATCATATGAATTTACGTCATGAGCTAATTGTTTTTTTGACATAAAGAAAATACAAAATTTTAGAAAATATGATGTAATATAAAAAAAGCTACAGATTTGTAGTAACCAAAATCCGCGCAAGCAAACAAAAATTCCCGTAGTAAGAAACAAGAAAAAATACGTCAACACGAATTAATAATGATGTGTTGAAATTGGATCATGCTTACTATTCCTCCCGCGTAGATTTGAAAGTAGTTTTAATTTTCTTGTGTTTCAAGCCATCAAAATGGAGCCAGTTTTCTCAAAATAATTGGACAGTGTTGTTGTCATCTGCTTAAAGATTTGATTCGTTGAATTTCACGGAAACTAGTCGTTTTTGAACTTTATTTTGCCTACCTTTAATATTTACCGGCCGACATATGCGATGAAATTTGATAATGAGACCATCTTACATAAGAGAAATGCTGCAACTATTTTGCCTTAATTGTTAGGAGTTTTAATTTTTATATATCTTGGTTGATGAAGCATATGTTCAAAAATCTCTGTATCAAAGGTTATAGCCCTACTTGAATTCTTCTGATTCCTGACTTTTGATTTCTTGTGTTTATGTGAGGTTTAAACACACATTTCTTGTTCATTTAAGTTATTTTAGTTGCATTTAAATATTATTCTGATTAGCAAAAAACAAATGAAACATTATTTAGGTTGTGTGCATGCAAGAATCATGAAGTGTATGTGCATATGAAACTGTGCATAACATCTATTGGAGCGGATTAGAAGCAAGAAACATAAGATTGCACAAGTGGCCATTTTGAAACACACAAGGACTGTTCAACTCCCAAACATTGCAGAAAATAGGAACACTCAGGCTAGTTATTTATAACCCTACAGTTTTTCCTAACCTCCCCACTAGATCCATTAACAAGATTCGTAATACCACCCATTTTGATCATCGAACGAGTGAAGTCCCTGAAAAACAAGTACTGGCTCCGACTATAAGCCTCCACAAGTCTCTTTGTTGTGTTCACGGCCAAATCACTCGAGAACAGAATCTGATCCGAACTCAAAAGACCTTTCCCTTCGAGGAGGTTCTTGAAATAGTTGTTGTCGAAGGCGTAAGTAGAGTTCCTGTCTAGGGGAGCTGTTTGGTTTCCACTTCCTCCGGCGGGACAAACTGTTCGCAGATCAGACAAGAGTGTTGTCTCAAGTGTTGCGTCCGGAGATCCTGCACCGTCAAAGTTGAACAGCCTATTGCTGAAGACATCACATTTTGCTTGTCCAAAGGTGTGAGCTCCTTTGTAATGAAAAATGTACATGCATAATTAGTGATAACTACTTAGAAGAAAATAATACCGAAATAAAGATAATTGTATATTGAAGAAAATCGTAACGAAACCTGATAAAGCTACGACGTCGGCGACATTAAGGCCAACAGCTACAAACTTGGCAGTAATAGCGTCTAAGGGTTCAAAAGGAGATGGTAGATTATTTGCACTGCTCTGATTTGCCACAAGTCCATCTGTTCTTCCTAACGCTACTCTCCACTGAGGCCCTCCGCTCTGCAAATCAAATCCCGTTATGGACGACGGCCAAAATATCATAAAGATATATAACAATAGTTAATATACGAAAGCATGCATCATGCATCTGTAATTATATAGACGACCAAAGAAAATAAACACTTATCTCATGTTTTAGGGCATCCGTATTAGAGAATCAATTTATAAAAATTACCAAAAATAGTAATATGCATTGAAGGTCTCTCAAAAAAATATCATGTCTAGTACTAAAAATACTGGCAATGGAAGTCACTATATAAACTTTTGTTTCTTAAAAGCTGTAACTTGTGTTAATTATATGAAATCTCTAACTCGAAATTTGACTAAGGATCCACTGAAATTAAATTAATAATTAAGGCTTTGATGGTTGTTAAATATTGGGAGCGAAAAGGCTTACTAAGACAACCGAGTCGCGAGCGGCTAAAGTGAGTATATCAGCACAAGAAACAACACCAGGACATGCATATTCCACATCGGCTTTGATCGTATCAATTACTTCAAATCCTCTCGCAGAGTTTAGATTTGGGATCGCTAATTTCTCGCTATCGTCTCCATCCAGCAATACAGACGCATCACACCCCTGAAAAGTCCACGCTAAAAAACTGATGACAAGTGTTTGGAAGTATGCAAAAATTGTTACAATATTTAAAACTTAAACATAAAAACAAGAGTTCGATAGTAGAGATAGCAATACATACATTAACGAAACAGTCATGGAAATGAAGACGAATGAGAGAAGCAGCCATCCGAGTATCTGCCTTCAGGGCGTTCATAACTTGTCTGCGGACAATTAAAACAAGATACGGGCATGATTTAGCGTAAATGTTAGGGTTTAGCTGTGCCTTAGCCCCTGAACAAAGCATACACAGGGTGAAAACAGTAAGCAATACATGTCCTCTCATTGTCTATAAGATGGCTTGTTTAGATGAGTTACTAGAGTGATAGTTTAATACGATGTTGAAGAAATGTGGTTCTACTTATAGAGAAAAAAAATAGGTAGCAAAGGGCTTAATTGTGCTTCTGTTAGTGGACTATTACGAGAATGATTAATGGATGGTGACGCATGGAGGCTTCGAAATATTAATTTCTTGTGCTCAAGAGGACGCATTAAGCTCCATGTTTTTTTTTTAATTCTTGTAAAATTAGGCACAAAGAAGCATTCAAATTGATAAGACTCATGAACTTTCTATCTTGTTTTGTATGTTGGCCGGTTTTATATTACGTAATCCACTAAAACTAGTGACTGTAATCAACTTTGTATAGAATAGGGCTGCATGTATTTAAATGTATTCTTAGGACGCAAGTGGACATTGTGTGAAACAATTTTCCCCACTGGTACTTACAAGTTACATGTATCTTTTTGATGAGATTGAGCCTGATAGGAACTATGCACATGAATTTAGTTAGAATTTATTCTCACTATACATAAAGAAACAACATACTCATGATGATATATATTTAGAGCCAGTTAAATTAAAACAGGTTTAGAAAATCCATTGAATGTTATTGGATCACTACTATTTAAAACATAAACTTCAACGGATATTTCCTTAATTAAAACTATATATTCCAATTAACAGATTTAAGTAGCTTAACCTAAAATATATATACTTTTATATAAATAATGAACGAACTTGAGAATCAATGATTATACCTAAAACCAAAAAGATGTATATCAATTATCCATTGAAATGCTTACAAATGAGAAGATAATTGATATCTTAAAGTGATTGACTGATTGTTAACAATCCCGAAATGGATAAAACCATTCATTGATAGTTAACTAATTGTGTAAACACACCAAAAAGTACTTAGGAACACTGACGACTACCTTGATAATGATGGTATTCCACGTAGTAGTCAACTTATTATGATCGGTTTTAGCGGTAGTGTTACTTTCCCACTTGAACCTAATTATATAATTTTGCAGTGATTTTATATAATTCTTTTGTTTACAAAGTGCATCGTCCAAATTGTTTCCACTTCGCGCTATTAGCAATATCGGCACGCCAAATAAAATATAACAAAAAGACACGTGTATTTATACATATTCTTAATTCTTTACTTATGTAAATTCCACATTCGATCCCACTAGAGCTATTTTAAGGCGTCTTCTCTTGTGGCGTGGTCAAGAATCAAGATGAGCATCTGAATACGGATGGTAGCCCCAAAATATACAAATAGAGAAATGAATCAAACTGCATAAATGTGGGATAATACTTGACAGGAATGTGGGAAATAGTAAAAGAAAGGGAAAATTGGAAAAAAAAAGACACTTTGAACTTAGATTTGTCTCAATAAGATTTTTAGAAGATTATTTAGGAAAATAGGATTTAGATTAATGTTAATACCATTATACCCTTAAATTATTCAATTTCTTTTAATTAAAAACTAATAAATAAAATATTTAGTAATTTTCTTATAATAGAATAAAATAATAAGAAAACAGAAAGTATTCCTCCTCGATGGCGGTTGAAGGTGAAAACAAATTAGGGTTTCAATGGTTCTTCGACGATGGGATCCAGGGATTCAATGGTTGTTATGGAATCATAAAGAGCATCATCACGAGGGCAGGATCCGAAAGATACATAAGAGTCAGGGAGATTTGGCAAAAAAATATCTTCCGGGGTCGCGAAGGATTGTCTCGCAAAAAGGAGATATCGTATGGAAAGATCTGGGAAATTACCAAGATATTCTGATTGGATTTTGAGCTCAGACTTCATCAAGTCACAATCTCAGATTCAACGAGAGTGTTTTGGCGAAGGGAGTTAGATAACTGGGTTTGCTATAAAGAGAGATGTGCTTACAATTTTTTTTAGCATCACTCTTACAATTGGAAAGTCTGGAGACATGAAAAGCGGTGAAGCAGAGAGGTTTCGTGAGCAGTCATGGGTTTCTGGTTCTTGGTTTTTATATGTTTTCGTTCTTATCGGTTTTTCCTTTGAATTTCTTTTGTTTTCTATCTTATTTCTGATGTTATGGTTAAGGGTAGAAACTTTGGATTAAAACTGGCTCTTCATGTTGCTGTTATTGCTGTCTCTCGGATACAATCATTATAAGCATTGTTCTTTGTTGTTTTGTCCATCTCTGTGAGTTGTTCAAGTATTGGAATGCGCTTCATATTGTTGGTGTCAGTTGGCTAGGTCATTCTTACTTGGAGTTTTGGCATGTTTTAGTTCTGTCATCAATAAGGGATCCTCGGCTGTGTCTGGTAACATCTTTCTTTGGTTACTGGTATTGTTCTGTCTTCATTTTGTTAAGAGAAACATTTATGGGGTATGGATGTGGCTCCTCTTTATCTTTTAACTGCCAGGATCTTAAACTTGGGTATGGATTTGGGTTCTTGGGTTTTTTCTATTCTCGGTTAGGGTCTTGGCCTTTTATGATTGTTGTTTTCAATATAGAGCAGGTAGTGTGTTTGGTCTCATTAAACCACACACATCCTCTAACTAAGTGCATGGAGAAGCACGTACAGGTGATTAGGAGATTATATCACTTCGAGGGTTACAGTTGTAAGGAACAGATATTGTATTTGGCCCCATTAAGCCACTTGCAGTTCAATTTAAATAAGGTCTTAGACATGTGATATCCTTTCTTAATACCCGACCAAGCACGGCAGCTTATTTTAACGTATATTACACAGAGTTACGGGTTTATGGATTTTATCAGCTATGAAGATCTGTGGTCCGAGAATGTGGCTGGATTTAGTGTTTTGCTTTTTTATCGTTTAATAAGCTCTTTGAGCATTTTTGTGTGTTTCTCCTTTGAGTTTTATTGCCATTGATGGTCTAATATTAGGCTTGAGTGCTTGTATCTGAATTCCAAATCCAAACCTGAAGCAGAGTAAAAACATAATAGAAAAGTAAAAATAAAGAAGGGCCCATCTGGTCTCGAACCGGTTACCTATTGATCTGCAGTCATTTGCTCTACCATTGAGCTAAGGACCCTTGATATTTAACCATATAAATCACATTAAATATCAGCTTCAAATTACAATCACATGATTCATATGATGCATAAAAAAAAAGATTGAAAGAGAAGTTATGGTGCGAGATTTCCACTCTTCATTGCAACTAGACATTCATTCATCAGATTTAACATAGATTAGAACCATGTGGTATTGATAGAGAGAAGAGATGATTATGTGAATGAAGAAGAAAGAAACACAAAGAACAAAGAGAAAAAGATCATGGGAGTAGGAGGAGGAGAAAAACGTGGGAGAATATTCTTTGAAAGATTTAGGGTAGATTTAGTTTAGATTTAGGTTAGATTTAGGAAACATCTTTAACTGAATATGGAAGTTTCCATATTTTTCGGATTTTCCTAGAATATATATCCTAGCTTACGCAGAACACAATAGAGTAGATGAGAAACATATTCTTCCTTAAGTGCCACATAAGGTAAAAGGCAGAATAGGTTATGGCACACAATATAGATAAGGTATATCAGTGCGTTGTGGTTATATGTCATTATCAAGCTGTAGGTATACTAAAGACATCTTTCTTGATTATAATGTTTCAAATTATAGATGTGTTAGAATATATAAGAAAGACTAGTTTACGTTGTATACCCTGAATATATCTATGTATAAATTTAGTATCTGATTTCTAGGCTAAGTAGATAACCAGAATTAGTATTCTTACTGTAGTTAGAAGATAAAATAAAATATGATTCCACTTTAAAAAAAAAAACTTTTCAACATATATATTGTCATACTTATGTTTCCAATAGTTTTCATATTTTTTAACATTTTTAAAATTCAGTTTACTATTTTCCCCATAAAAGAAGGGTAAAATACGTCCAGAATTGGCCAAAGTATCAGAAGTCCTATTGTGACAAATAAAAGTTCAAAGTGTCCATTTTTCCAATTTTCCCTAAAAGAAACGATCCAGAAAAATAAACTTTGAAATATCCTCGATAATCTTCATCTGCATCTTCTCATGCTGTAACAGTATAACTCATGTAAACTCCATAACTTTAATGTAAGCTTTTTAGAATATCACATTAACGCGCCAAACGAGTGGATTGGCACATGAATTGAAATCGCATAAATCAACGGCGTTTTGTGCAACTTCTATAAATTGAAGTAATTCAAAAATTAGTGCTTAAATTTTTTTCATTATTCAACTTTATATCCTTTATATAGATGGAAAAGTCAATATTCTTCTTTTATGTCCAAGTTAGGTGTCCGGTTAGTATTATGGACATTAACTAGCGCAGCCCACTGACCAACATGGGCCTAAACTTGGGACGCGTTAACTGTTATTCAGACGCAAACCCAAAAAGAGAGGAGTAGCAAAAGTAAAACAAAACTTCATCTAAGTAAAGGATTATAGAATCACGGACATCATTCATTCTGTCTGCAAGCTCAGCTATCTGCAACTGTCTCAAACCAATACACATACACTCTGCTTGTGCTACTGAAGAAAAACATGCAATCAATTAAAAGAAAGAAACTTAAAACTCTATCATCCATAGGTTCTTTCACTACAATGATCTTCGCTTTTACTACAATCTTATTAACCAGGGAACTTATCATCAACAAGATGAACCAACCAGGTCAGAGAAGTAAAAACACGACCTGAACCAGCAAAAGAAAGCTTATCATGATTCATGACTTCATACGAACTTCACCAGAGGAAAGCGACTCTCCTAAGTCCCGACTCTGATACCAAAAGCCATAAGGGAACTAGACTAAAGCCTAATAAAGACAAGCACATTTTGACATATACAATCTATCAATAACGCCTGTGCATATAAGAGACTCACACCACCTACAATCATAGGTTCCCTTCCCTCTTCATATGGCTGTTCCTTGTCCTCTAACAGAATCATTCTCGCATGCATCTTCAACCTTCGCAGCTCCCACTTCATTTTCCTTACTCTGATCCATACCAACCATAACCTGATCAGCTTCCTCACATTGTCCACCTGAAACTTCCCTACAATTCTTTTCAGCTTGGGCCTCTTTTGCTTCATTCACCGTAACATCTTCTCCACCTACATGATTCTCCTTGGTGTCACCACTAGTACGCGCATCAGACCCCCCAGTATCATCCCCCTCACTCCCAGACTCATTCTCAACAACCACGCTCCTCGTCTCAAGATACTGCAACCTCCTCCTCAAATCCCCCACCTCCCTTTCCATCAAGAACAGCCTCTCCTTCAAAGTCAAATTCTCTTCCTCCAGCTGCGCAATATGACTATCCTGATCATCAACTCGACTCTCCAACACATTGTTGTACTCAAACCCGCCGCCACAACTCGGATAAATCATCTCAAACCGGCTCAGATCATGATCCAATCTCCTCTCAACCTCAACATGCTCCTCCACATCACTCCCACTCGATCCTCCCTCATCATCATCATTTCCATCAGGTCGCAGCCTAATCAGCCCCTTCATTGAGCCGTAACCGTCAACGCCCCACTCCTCCTTCGCCATGTCTCCCAACACCTCCCTAGACGGCGAAAACATCGGCGTCGGAAGCACAGCTGGCGTCACGGGGCACGGAGACACCAGCTCCGCGATTCCGCCGGATTTCTTGGCGCGGATGATAAACGACGTCGTGTTCCTCGGCGCGTAAGGGACGTAACGGTTATTGTTATTGTTGTTAGCGTACTTCTTCTTGGGGTAAAACTTTTTAGTTTTTAAACGGTTCTGAGTCTGCAGCTCGTTGAGCGGCGGCGGCTTGTAACCGCCTCCGATCTGAGGATTGTACGTCCTCCTGATTGGATCCCTCATCTTCTTTCCTTTCCAATTGCTGTTGTTGCGGTTCGTTTTCGAGGAGAAGTTGTTGTTGTTGAAGCTCCGGGGATGATTCATCATCAGAGGCTGGTTGTTGTTCATCATAACCGGTGGCTGCTGGTTCAGCATATTCATCATACCGATAATCGGATGGTTTAAGCCTTGAGTCTGGTTTAGCAACGGATTCTGGTTCATAATCCGAGGCTGAACCGGGTTCATCCTTTGCGGATGCGGATTCATTAGCTTAGATGGACGATACAAGACACGCGAACACTAACGGTAACGGAATATAATCAATGAAGCAGAGATCAATTTGTGAGTGCTTGGAAGTGCAATTCCCAAATAAAACCAGAGATTAATCAAACAAAGTCAACAAGAGAACTCTCTCGGATTTAAGTTTTGGTGATTGGGATGTAGTAGCTCGATTTCGAATTTTAGAGTTTTTTTTTTTTTGTTCAATTTTAAGATGAAATTTTTGGGAGTTGAGAATCTTCTGTAATTGGATCTGGGGACTTGGGAAATGATGAAAGGAACTTGCTTAAGAGAGATTCTTTAAATAGAGGCCAAGGAAGCCTCGCTGGGGTAATCAACGACGGAGATGCGATACGTTGAATCCAACGGCTTTTATTTATTTATTTCAAGGGTTGCGTCGGTTACGGGTTTCTTTGATTATTATTATTAGGCTAGCTAATAGTTATATAAATTTAGTCATTTCTCATGTGTAAATCTAACTCTAATAACTTTGAAATTTTGGCAATAAATCTGACATATTTTTCTGTCTTTAACTGTAATAAAACTTCTTGAAGTAATAAATGTGCATTTGGGTTTTGGATGAATGAATATATACATTAATCCCAAAAATTGGAATATGTTAGCTCCTATAATAAGTAAGGGAAAATGACAACATGTTATGGTACCATATGGTATCAAGCCGTTTCAGTCCATCGTGTTTGAAAATGCCTAGAAATTATATGTTTGACATAAATAGAATTTGAAGATCACGTGAAGTTTCAAATGAATGTCTTCTCTGCTACCAATACCACCCATGCACAAGAATTTGTCGGGAGAGTTAACAAGCGCAGTGAAGATAGATAGATGGTCAAATTAATGGAAAACTCTTTTAGCTTGACTTGAGAAAATTCATTTTGCTAGAAACGCATAGTTGACTTGGTGCTCTATGAATTTGACGGGGAGAGATGTTTTCCTTGTAACCTTAGTGCAATGTACCAGATCTTGAACCTAGATGTACGTTAAAACCCACACACTTTTTATCAATTACTTTACCAAGAATGTAGCCAGAAAATGTATGATCTATCGAATCCTCTTTTATCAGTTCCATGGAATCAATTTTTTTTGTTGTAACTAAAACTGTTATTGTCACGAATATAGCACAGATTCGAACAACAAGTGCACAAATAATTTTTACCGACACAAGCAGTCTCAGTCGATCACGAATGTTTGACAAGTCCAATAACTTTTTTTAATTGCTTCTAATCTCCTCAAGTTCCATGGAATTTACATCACACCGGATCCAAGCAAAGAGGTTAATGCTACCACGTTGTCTGTCATTCATCTAACTGATCATTTAGCAAAGATGAGTAGATTGTCCGCTGAACATATATGCATCAACTTAACTGTTATAAGTGACTCTAACATTGCCAACTCGTTGCAAAATTCAATTATGTGCATGAGTTAGAACATTCATTCATTGCAATAACTGACGAATGTAGCATACCGAATAAATCTCAAAACTACCATTTACTATAACCCCAACAGCCTCAATAACGTCGATCTATATGACCAGAGAAACTAAAGACAGACTCATACTGATTAAGAATTGAATACCATAGACAAAGACTGACACCATGTACTACAACTTCCCACTACAGCCTTGTAACTTGAGTCAAGTAGGCTTCCCTCTCTATGGAAACGCAGGAAAAGCATATCCAGACCCATGGTGTCTGCTTCAGGGAAGCTCATGGACCCTTCCTGATATTATATGACCTCACATATTAGAACGTAACTTCCTTCTTTTCCCTCACCACATTTGCAGTCATCTTGAAAATAAAATATAAAAAAAAGTCAGGAAGAAGAAGAAAGGAGCACATACTTTCTCTTCCTACGATCAATCCCAGTAGAAACCATATTCCTCGGTTCATTCTTAGCCGTCATATTATTGTACTGCATTGGAGAAGGAGCTGGAGAGGGAGCAGCAGGCGCAGACGGGGCAGGTGGTGGTGGAGCTACAGGCTCAGGAAGAGGCCGTGGTAGAATGTGCTTCAACCTATTGTTTCTGTAGTTCTTCCAATAGTAAAACTGTTGCCTATGTGCCAACTCCTAAAAAAAAACAAGAAAGAGACAAGAACATAAGTTTTGCCTAGTGTAATATGTTTTGTTAATGAATCTTATTACATTAATTTACCTTGTTTGCAGGATGGGCCATAGCAGTCCTGAAGTTGGGGTTTTGAAGAAGTTCGAGGAAATACAGACAGTGTGGATACCTGTAACAGATCATAAACAGAATAACATCAGAAAACAGACAAGACAAGCTTAACTTCATCAGATATTACACAACTCACATTATAAACTTGATGTACTCTGGTCGCTGCCAGTACTGAAGATACTTCAAGTATCCAATAAACGCTTCATCTTCAAAATACCTATTCTGTGCCAAGTCTGCCAAAACATAACCCAAAAAGCTCTTATCACTTAAAGCCCTAGAACGATACCTAAACTCTAGAACTTACAGTGGATGTAAGTAGGATTAGCGAGACACTGAACGAACTCGAGTTCAAGTAAGAATCTTTGCCTTCCACCGTCGGGATCATTGTAAGTGTTCTTTGGCCTGTCACAATCAAATAGATGCGAAATTAAATAGGCATAAACCCCCAGCAGAAATGAAGCATATGAAAGAGGCAAATACACTCACGGGGATGTGGGTTCTGATGTATCATCCATCTCCTTTGGTGAAGACATGCGACGAGTAAGCGAGGGTGCGACGGTTACAGAGACGACTCGAGTTACCGGGAGAACAGACGGAGACGGAGGCTTTTATGGTTCAGGAATTGAATATTTGGGTTATATTACCAAAGCTAAACCGGTTTGGAATCAGACCGGTGTAATTTAAACCGGTTGCATTTATTATTTATTGGTCGGGTCGGTTAGTTGAGAATTTAATTAGTTGGGTTCGGTCAAAATCTAGCTGAATTTAACAGTTTTGGCTAATAAGATTTCAAAATTTTATATTGAAAAACAGTAGTTTGGTCTAAATTGTTTATTTTTGAAAAAAAAAAGGTTTGGTTATTTTGGCTTTAGATTTTTCTTAATCGATATAATTTTTAATTTTTTTTATAAACTAACCAGTTACTGAACTAAAAACCAAAATTTTTTAACTTGATCAAACCTAACCTCCTAACCAAATTGAACCGAAAACCAAACTTTTTCGGTTCGGTTAATAACCGTAGGCCTAGTTCATGTTATCAATCTCTTTGCTCATATAATTCACAAACAGACGATACTGAATTTGAAGACATGTCATCTTTAATGCAACCACATCTTGCCACAATACTTGGTTGAAGTCAAGTTTTGAAACAGAATTTTGGACTAGAAATCAAATATAAATCTTGTACTCTTTCTTCTTCATGCTAACTATGGACAATGGTTAAGAGTTTAAGAAAAATGAGATTCTATTCAGGTTTAAGACTGGCGCCAACTTTGTAAAGCAAAATGGGAGAGAGCTACAACTTTTCCATATGTACCAAAAAAAAAGAGTTAAACATACCAGTGTCATCAGACCCTGGACTCAAACTACACAACTCCTAAATACAATGTCATCAAGTTGTTTAACGATGCAAGGCTTCACCATAGCTTGTGAATCCCAATTTCTAAATCTGACGAGATGGAGACAAGTTGCTGAGAAGACTGCCACTCAGCTTTGAACACCCTCTTCTTATGAGCCTTGATCGAGAGAGACGGGCTCGGTGCATTGTACCGGATATCAAAGATGTGGATCACAGGGTCCGAAGAGCCAGACGAGATGTGCAAACCATCCGGAGACCAAGACTGGTTGATTAAAGCAGACTGCGACTCGCTGCTCTCTTGCTTCCACCCGAAAGAAAACAGTTCCGTCTGAGGCAATCTCACATCATACAACCGAAGTTGCCTGTCTAGCTGCCTGCAAGCAAAGTTACTTTTAGGCATTTTCTTGGAAGGTTTTATCTATAAAGACAAATCTCCCAAAAAGACCAAAAAAACATGAAGAAAATGATTAAAATAAGTTTAATTAAAAAAAGTAAAAACCATTTGTACATTTACTCTATATATATATAATAAAAAATATTAAAAAATAAGAAAAAACGATTTAAAAACAAATATTCGTTTGACCAAAAAAAAATATATATATATATATATATTCGAAACTTTTTATATAAACCCAAGAGTTTGCTTTATACCTTGTGTGAACCATGACGAGATTAACATCACGAGGGTTAGGCAGCAAGTTTGTGCATCTGTTGTCTAGTTTATGCTGAAATGTGGTTTTCTCTGCTCGGGCATCGAACCCGACGAGTCTCCTGTCGTCTCCACATGATAAGACGAGATTGTTGTGGCGCATTCCAGCGACTCCCATCACGGATGACGAGTGCAAGTCCCTGTGGAGAAGCCTCGACTTCCATGCGTGGCGCTCACGCTGTTCGCGCCATAGCACTACCGCATGGTCACACCCGCCTGTGATGAAACATGGATCGTCCCACGGCGTGAACATGATTCTGTTGATGAGTCCTTTGCTGTGTGGCCTGTCCTTCAGAAACTTTGAGTCACAACTCTGCACATGAACAAAGATTCAACTAATTTGAGCACATATAATCAATCTTTTGCAATCAGAAGTTTGAATAAAGTAAAAAGGCTAAAGTGCCTAACAGCTCTTCATATACTCTTTTTTTACCTCTCTAGCTTCGTTTAGATATATGGTTGATATCTGAGCATGACCTTCATCTGCTGTATATACAGAGAAGAGTTCACTTCTGTGTGGATGCCAAGCTATATCTTCTGCCCATCTCTTCTGATCTAATCCTACCCGATTAACTGTCTGAAACAGAGTAGGTGAGGACCTGCTCATTGGTGGAAGGAAGCAAAATTTCAATCCAATATAGATAATCAAAATTCCATGAACATAAGAGTGCAGGCATACCTATTAGAGTGAAGCTTCCAAAAATGAACCACACAATCCAATGCACTGAAGAATAACCAAGAAAAAGAAGAAGATTCAGCACATTAGTAGAGAGTATATTAGATGAGCTAACTTTGTCTTCTTGATAATGCCATTATCAAAGTGAGTTTGAGTTTCATCCACAAGACTATACAGTAGATTGTCTCTTTTATTCAGTTTTTTTTTGGAAAAGAAACAGACAATAGTAATGTAAGAGGAAGCACCTTGTAGCAAAAAGATCACGGTTCGAAAGAGAAACAGCAACACTTCTCATTCTTTTCGTGTGGCCACTTGGTAGCACAGCTACGGTACGAGTTTTAATTGTGGGACGCAAAGAGCTCCTACCTATAAGCGCTATCAACTCATCATTTCCATTGAACTCTGCAATAAAAAGATTCAGACCCAATGAGATACTTAAATGTAGCAAATCAACCAAAAGAGAAGGCTTTTTCTATTACCAGACTTTTCCTGTCGAGCTTGTCCAGAAATGTTAGAAGAAACTCTGATCCTTGGCTTCGCAAAACCCTTATCAATGTGGCTATCTCGAGCTTGAACTTCCCTCACCACTCCATTAGATATAGTGGAATGAGATCTCTTGGCTTCTTCCCTTGGGAAACTATAACTCCTTCTAACCGCTGGTTGAGCTTGTGCGCTCTCACTCACTTCTGATCTGACAGAAGCTTTCCTCCTGAAAGAAGGCGGTAAAATAATGGGTGGTAACTTCAACGAATCCATCTCACTGCGTGCACGTGGAGCAGATGTTTCATACTCCATCTTCTCCCCACGAACATACGGAGTAGAGGAGGTTCCATTAGCAGTCTTCACCTCATCAAGTAAACTCCCAGTTCCACCAGACACCTTTGGTTTTGCCTTGGAAAGGGAATCACTTTCAACACGATCAAGTTGTAAAAACTTGGTCTCCGCATCCTCCATCAGTTTTCTCTCTTCAGCAAGCTGCAAAACGTTAAAAAAAAAAAAAATCAATAGAGACAAAACAGGACATGTAACACTCCAAGGAGAACAAAAAAAAACATGAAAACAACAACCAAAATAACAAAAGCTGGAAGCTTGAAACTGAACTCTAACTGAAACAGTAATCCCAATTAGTACAAAACTAATGCACACCCGACAATAAGCAGCTTCGAATCAGAGCTCCGGTAATAAAAAGAGTACCTTTCTCTCGAGGATTGAAATCTGATCTTTACAGAGTTGGATTGACTTAGCACGCTGGTCCATGAACTCTAACAAACCTTCTTTATCATCTGGGATTTGACTAGCCAACGTCCTTGCTTCCTCTTCTTCAATTCTCCGTTTCTTCATCGCCGTCGCCGCCGCCATTGCGCAGCCACCGTTTCCCTCTTCCCGACCGATCATGAGAAGAAGTGTGGGGATTGATTGATTGATGTTTTTCCCTCTCGTCGTTTTAGTTCCCCCACAATCACTTTCTCACATGTAGCGGTTTGTGCCACGTCACTAGGGATAGATTATAGAGTCGAACGAAATGTTTTTAAATATTAGTGTGACGGACCATATTTGGAATTTGAGACTAAGATTATATAGAGGGATAACGCATACTATATCTATACATATACTAAATCTTCGCAAAGATATGACATTTATTGAGAGACAGTAAAATACATGGCTGTAAAAGTCTTAGGGGGGAGTGTAGGAAACTATTACACTCTACATTAGCATTACTGTTATCACATTTCTAAAATATCTTCTACAACGAGTGTCACATGTTAAAATTGATATTACCTCCTAAATGTTGTAGTGTGTAACTTACACACAAAAAAAACTTGGTCGAGTGGTACGGCCGTACCGTACAAACCATACAACAAGTTTGGAAAGGTGAAATATTTGGATTCAAAATTTACCATCTCGAATATATTAACGCTTCTGTCAAAAGACATTTAATTTTTATTGCGAACAACAAAATTTGTCAAATTATGATGTAGTTTGCAAAAAAATTATTGCGAACATCATAATCTTTCGGAGTTATCAAAAAAAATTATGATGTAGTTTATAAATTGTAATATTGCACACCTCAAATATTAGTTTTAACAAGTCAAGTACAAGTCAGAAAATTTATTACTCATACAATACAAGTCAAATAGCAAGTATACACAAAATAGCGAATACTCATCTTGTGCCGAGGCCTAGATACAGCGATACCGTACAACGAGTTTGGAAAGATGAAATATCTGGATTCAAAATTTACCATCTCAAAGATATTTGGGCTTCTGTCTAAAAACATTTAATTTTCATTGCGAACAGCTAAATCTGTCTGATTCTCTTGGATTTCCGATTATCAACAAAATAATTATGATGTAGTTTGCAAATTGTAATATTGCACACCCCAATTATTTGTTACAGTCAATTTTAGTTTCGTAAGGTTTCTAGCTATTTTCCCAATTTTTCACATCTTTATGGGCTAGTTTTCATTCCAGCTTACAAGTCAGTAGACAAAGGAACAAGAGATTTGTTTTTTAGCTGTGATTGTGTTAAAGCCCAATAATATTAAAAGGCCCACTAAAAGCCCAATCATCTGTCTCTCTCTTGCCATGTTTGTGGAATCTCCAAAGTCAAGTCGTCAGAGAGTAAGTAACTAACAATGACGATGGACGATAATAACTCCGTCTACGTCGGCGGCCTCCCTTACGACGTCACCGAGGAAGCTCTCCGCCGCGTTTTCTCCCCTTACGGCACCGTTCACGACATCAAGGTCAATTTCATCTCTTCCCCCTCTCTCCCCTCTTTGTTGCTGCTACAAGTTCCTAAATTTAGGTTTTTGATCTGTTTGGATGAGAATGTGCAGATTGTGAATGATCAGAGTGTGAGAGGGAAATGCTACGGCTTTGTCACATTCTCTAATCGTAGATCGGCTGATGATGCTATTCAAGACATGGATGGGAACGTATGTTTCTTTTTAAAAATCTTTATTGTTGTCCAAAACAAGAACAAAGTTTGAGCCTTTCGTTCATTGTAATCAGATTATTGGTGGGCGTGTAGTGCGTGTGAATGAGGTGACAACGAGGTTTGGTGGAAGGTTGAGTTCAGGTGCTCAGGGGAGGTTTCAACCACAGAGCCCTGATGAGAGAAGTGATTTTAGTTGGGAGAGGGATCGGTACAGAGAAAGGGATAGGTCTCAGGAGAGGGGAAGAGATCGTTATGAGCATTCACGTGGTTTTGAGAGGAGAAGTGATCATGGTATGGTGGATAGGAATGGTTATAAGGAGAGAGGTTTTGAAGGTGAAGAAGGAGGAGATTGGCGTGGGGATAGTGGTAGGGGAGTCAATGGGAATAGTGATCACGAAGGAAGGAGCCAAGAAACAAAGAGAGAAGATAGGTAAAGCTTATTAACTCATACTGTTCTTTTACTTTCTTTGAACTGTGACATTTGTTTCTCCTATGAACTTGGTCTAGCTTGTTGTGTTTATGTCTGATTGATTGGTGCCGATAAACAAAAAAATGCAGAAGGTTTGGTTTAATGGATTTGATGTTAAGTTTTTGTCTCTGTGCATGAGGAATGTTGTGGATTGCACTGTAGCTTCTTTTACAAATCTTTCTTGGAAGCAAGCACTTTAGGAATTTCGATTGTAATGGTGATGATTCACTTTAGAGTAAATTATGAGGTCACCGCTATATCCTATAGAATCAGGTTATGCCAGCAGGTAGAGATTGTAGTTGATGTGACAGTAAATTATCAAACTAGGCGAGCGATAGTTGCACCTTAGCATTTAGATTACGTTCTTTCAGATTCGTTTATGCATTGCTTGGATTTTAACTTGCACCGATTGCTTTTGTAAGAACTCTTTGATTGCTATGTTTTAGTTGAGATGTCTGAATCCTTGTGTGATTTTGCTGAATTAACAGTTCTATGCTTGATGGTGGGCGTGGCAGAGATGGCAAAGATCACATCTCTAACTCAAATGGAGATCACAGTTTTCAGGTAAAGATGATATATGTTAGACATGTATTCTTGCATAGTATAGTTCATGTGAAAAACTGCGTCTTGTATACAGGTTAAAGGAGATATTGAAGCGCTGATTAAGACTCGTGACCTGCTTCATGATGAGGTATGAGGTCGCTTATCATGAATCGTTTTCACAATTTAGTATAAGCCAATGGAGCAACAGTTTCCTTACATAATCGTGGTAGATGGAAAAATGATTGTCTAGTTTCGCTCTTAAGGTACTGGTGATGGAAGGCAGATTGAGAGCAAAAGAAGATCTGTGCGCAGAGCTACAGCAGAAGTTTGAGGTATGTGTCTACTATATTCTAACCCAATATGTTTTAATTTTACTATGGTTTCGTTCTCATTTGAAATGGTTTAACACAGACATTGGAAGATTTATTGAACGGTGAAAAGAAACTGACTTCACAACGCCGAAAAGAATTGGCAAAGGTAAACAAACATAGATTCCGGTTTCGTTTACAAAGCCAGTTTTGTCTTTGTCGAGTAAGTTCGATGTTTGGTTTATGTTTTTGGTAGCTACATAAATCATATTCAAGGGTCAGAGAGTGCAGCGATAACCTGAAAGACTGCGAACAGGAACTTCAGGTTAGCTTCTAAAATGTGTGCATTCTAGTGATTGTCATTACATAAGGATTAGGTCTCATTGAGACAAGTCTCTTTTTTTGCAGTCGCTTGTAAATTCAGTAGCTAGAGAAGGCGTGGTTGGTGCTGATGAAGGACTAGAAAACGGGTATGCGTAGTACAAAGTTGTAGCGTAATGACTGCAGTCATTGGCATGTATGTTAAGTGTAGCTTTGGTGTGTTTCGAGCCAAGCTAGGTTCATTTGGTGCTGGTTTTCTCAGGTCAACTGGTTTTGGCTTAAATGATTAAAGAGAATCACTATTAACTACGTGAAACTTTCATGCCCTTTGTAAAAATCTTGACTCTTATATTTTCTCATCAATTAACAATAGTGTGCGAAGCTTCATATTTATCATCAAATTAGATTCAAGCAAGAGTCCAGATTCTTAAGCATCAAGAACTAATCTAATGTTTAATTGGATTCTTATCTTCTGTGATTCATACCAAACAAAACTAATCAATCATTATATAGAAATGGATT
This sequence comes from Brassica rapa, assembly GCF_000309985.2. NCBI lineage: Eukaryota > Viridiplantae > Streptophyta > Magnoliopsida > Brassicales > Brassicaceae > Brassica > Brassica rapa. Next base: position 4,071,344 of record NC_024796.2, read on the forward strand.
ATATGCTAAACTACAACAAATATTAAAAACTTTTTCTGAAAAGTGACATCATTGAGACAGTGAAATGTCATTTTTTTATTGGATGAAGTTGACAAATTTTTGTTTTCTACTGTCTGCTTCACTCTTTACTACTAATAAAGATACTTGGCAAGAGCTAAACTGTTACAAATAAGAAAACAAGAAGAATGGTCGACAAAAAAAAAGAAAAGGATGATAAACAAGTTAAAACAAGATTGACCCCGACCATCATATCCACCGTCCATTCACTCGTAATCACAAACTTTTTTTTAAGTTGGATTAAGATGTGGCCATCCTTTGACCCATCGTTGCTTGTAAAGCCAAGTTAGCCAACCAACGCTCAAATCATTATAGGCGACGATCTTAAACCAACCCCTTTTAAGATTTTCTATGCTTTTCTTCGCATATAGAAATGCACAATATTCATAACATATTTCCTTAATCGCTAGTCGCTACTTAGACGTCTGAGATACATGTGACTGTTGCCCCCAAGAATCCTCGGTTTTTGTTTTGTATCTTGGATTATACAAAACATGATGGTGCCATGTTAGATGTGATTGCCATCCGGAAAAAATTAGCCACTGATCTTGTGTCTAATATGTAGTCATGTTGCCAAAAAATGATCACAATTCGTTTAGTCAATCGATTAGCCAATTTATGCGACTGTCAGCGACTATAGTCAATGTATTCCTTGATTTGTACGTTTAGTCGCACATTTTTGGTAGATGTTATTCTTGGCGACCGACGTATATAAATCAATGTAGTTATGAATAATTTAGTGGTTTGACAATTATGATTAATAAGGTAAATTTGTTAATTAAGCAAAAGTTTTAGTTGAAGTCTTGTAGATAACACTCTTGAAAAAGTGTTACTCGAAAATTAGAAAGTTAAAATGTACTTCAAGCCTCCAATACGTAATTATGACAGTATAACATACTGGGTCGGGGCATGAGTCATGCTCATATCAGCATGTGGTTTCGATATTTCATTAAACTCAAGTTAAAAATGGTATATCAAAACTTCTTTCCATCATCCACTTATCTCTAGTTTGACCTAATAAGTGAACTTTAAACTATTTTATATTTCCACCACAAAATATAAATATTATACAATACTTTAGATTTTATATTTGCAATGATCAAATAAAATATTGAAACTATACTCTCTCTTCTATATATAACATACAACATTGAAGCTGATCAAACACTCCCCAAAAAAATGGAGAAAAGCCAAAGATGTAACAAAGACACAAACACCAACATAGGCTTCTGCCTTCTTCCCTCTGAGCTCATACAAAACATTTTATTCCACCTCTGTATACCTGAGATCATCCGAATGAAACTACTCAACAAGTTTGTTCTAAACACAATCTCTGACCAAACCTTCATCAGACAACTCAACCATGGATCACAAAGAGACACATGGATCTTTGTCTATACAAGGCGTTGGCGTCGCGACAACGGTGTGCTTCACGGCTTTTCCAACCGTTCTGTACGGTGGTTCAAGATCCCCGTGAATGAAATTTTGACCGGTGAGGTTTTTCCCGGTGAAGATTTATATTTACTAACGGCTAGCGGTAACTTTCTTCTATTTGCTTCTAATACTCATAGTGGAATCCTAGCCGTTGATTTGGTGGACAAGAGTGTTAGAAGAATCAACTCATGTCCTTTAGGTCCACGTGGCACGTCCTCGTGGAGACGGTCCGGTATGAAGCTTGTACCCGATCCATCAAATCCAAGTAATTTCCGGTTTATGTTTGCTGAGATGGTAAATAACCGACCGGTTTTGTTTACTTATCATTCTAAGACAACCACGTGGACTACTAAAGAAGCAGAGGAAGTAAATAATTGGGGGTTTAAGAAAAACAATAACGTTTTCTTAAGCTTATCAAACCGACCTCACGAGAGTATTGTGATGAGCGTGGACGATGGGTCGATGATGAATCGTGTTCCATCGATTTTGAGGCCAAGGATGAACCAAGACGCTATCAGAGGATGCCCGTCAAGTGTTGGATTCAGCAGGAACGATCTAGAGAGTCAGTTGTTGCACATACATGGAGATGAATACAAAGTTGTTATTAGGTTAGAAACAATAGAGTTATCAAAGCTGAAGAGAATGAAGAGCCTAGAGGTTTGGGAGATAAGTTCAAACGGTGAGAAATGGGAGTTGGTGTCAAGAGCTCCAAGTGAAGTGCTCAGCAACAAGCTTTGTGGTGTGATGATGGGGTGCTTAGAGAGGAGACTAGGGGTGATTAGAGTGGCTTTGATGACGAACCGTGAGGGGTTGTGGAATATTATATGGTTGGATTATGATAAGGAGAAGGATAAGTGGGAATGGGTCCCTTTACCACATTGTAGATTCTTGCAAGGCTCAAATATGGCCGGTATTAGCTTTTCTTCTGGTCTCACTTTTTCATTGTAACACACTTCAAAAGTTTAATATAAATGTCGATATCAACCACCCGACCATACGCTTTTTTAATATATGATTGATGAATATAATAAATGAATTTCACGAGCTGGGGCAGTGTCAATGTGTCATGCTTCTTGAGGTTTCAAGTCAACCACGGATGCAAACTCTATGAAATAATTGAATCACAGGCTTTGAAAGAAAGATACAAGTCGAAAATAATTGAAAAGATACAAATGGTTCAAAACAAAATAAATTGCCGTGACGCCATAAACAAAGATTCATTTGAATCTTTACAAAAGAAGATTATATTGTCAAAAACTAGTAAAAACATATAAAACCCCCACATAAGCAACCATATAATTATATAACATTTTCCTTTTTGTTTTAACATGTGAGAAGATTAGATCATGAATCGATAAGCGCAGAATGTGAATGCCCTAATGGTTGAACAAATGTGATTCTATAAATGTAATATATTGTAGATGCTACAAAAGCAGAAACGAACAAAAATATGTAAAGCCGGCGTTGTAATGCAACATTCATCATCCACAAACGACGATGGAGATCCAGTCAGATTCCATCCAACCCACAACCTCAACTTTTCTTTATCCAAAGAGTCTTTATAAGCTGGCTACGTGGATCTGAAGCACATTTCTCTCGCGTAAAAAGATAATTTAATATAAGTTTGCACTAAACAAGTGTATCAACGTATGCAAAGTGCACGTGGAGTACTGTCAATATAGTAAGAACCATAATATTATACACAGTCTTGTTCAACACCTAAACGAGTTCTCTACCACTACGAACTAAACAATCGATTTTAGTCTTTAAATGGCGCGGAATATAAGACAAAGAAAGATCAACGAAACACACTTTGAGAATTGAGACGCAAACTCATCTAAGTGGGTGGAAAAGGCCGATCAACCTAAAGGAGTGAACATCATCGTCTCTCCAATTCAAAAGTGGACATTTGCAAGTACCCTCGTATGGGGTTATTAAACATTATTCTAAATAAGCTATCTTAGTTGTGTTAGTCGTGTGATATAAATAACAAAATTTAATGTGTACATATCATGCTTTTATGAAGGATTTATAACTTAGTTGGTGTAAATAAACAACTCATGCATCAGTATCTCCTTTACCCGGACCACTGGTCGGTCTCTTAACCACGGTCACAGACTGCTGATAACCAACACCACCACAGATAGTAACAAGCAAACAAACCAAACCAACAGGAGTGGCATGCTTATCCCAAATCACAACATTAATCACAACGGTCAAAAACTTATTCACCACGCCAGTCACGGTAAAAGCAGTAGCCGAGATAGCTTGCCTAGCAGCGAACCCAAAGAAACTGATGAGAAAACCAAACACACACGACAACGCCACAGCGAAGAACGCAACGGGGTCGAACACGTTCCCTCCGTTAGAATTAACCGCCGTTAAAACCTCCGTGTGCTCTCCCGTGAGAAACCAGAAGACAGGCGCGATCATGAGAGACAATAGATTATTGTAGAGAACGAAGCCCCACGTGTTGAGCTCGAGGCTCGAGACCATATGCTTGATGTAAACCATCTCCGTGGTGATGGTGACGAGGTAGCCCAGGGCCCACGAGTAGGCCGTCAGGGTGAAGGCGGAGTCGTTCGCGACGTATCCGACGGCGCTGGAGAGGATTACGAGGAGGGAGAGGAAGGTGAGTCCCGAGGGGGGAGGCTGGGAGCGGAAGACGATGAAGGTGTCGACGTTGGCGTGGCGGAGGAGGTTGGTGTTGGTGAAGATGGCGAGGTAGAAGACGACGGCGGCGGGGAGGAAACGCTTGGCGGTGGGGAGGGAGAAGGGGTCGTGGCGGAGGAGGCGGAGTTTGCCGAGGAGGAAGACGGAGAGGGAGGAGGTTAGGTACTGGAGGGCGGTGAGGAGGGCGGGGTAGTTGAAGTGGGTGATTGCGAGTTTGTTGATGACGGCGAGGAGGCTGGAGCAGAGCGCGTAGCTGATCACGAGGCTGCTTGTCGCGTAGTGTTGTTTGCGGGAGGGTGGCATTGTTGGTTTGGAGAGGAGAGAGAATGAATCTTGATCGAGAGACTGAGAGTTTAACTGTTAGAGGAGGAAGGAGATGACTTCATCAGTGTTGTAGTCTTTGTCGTTTGTTACTTTCGAGGTTGGTGTTCGGATATTTTTTTTTTTCCCAAATTGAAATTCATTCATAACTGAAAAACGACAGTTCCATACATAAGCTGGCGGAAACGAAACATCCCCAGAGACAAGAACCCAAAGAACAGGCAGCTAAAACCCACACCCGGGCTACTAAAAAACCATTGAAATACTAAACTTGATAACCTGAGAAACTGAATATTCTAAGACAAAGAAGAAGATGAAACAAACCAAGGACCTTAGACTACCGGAGGCTTCAAGGGGACAGCCAAACGAAACGAGGACAGGCCTCCAATCAGGACAAACCAACAACACAAGGACTGCAAGACAACCAACCCGAGAGACAGAAAAGGTCCATCCGCTAGAATTCACAGCAGAGCGAGGAAATACGCCTCAAACCAAACCTTTTCACCGAGGAGAAGTCGAAGGCATCACAAGGGACCTCGGGACGCTTCACCGTTGAAGAAAAAAGCCATAGCCACAAACATCTCCAACCAAAGCCAGAACCACGTAGAAAAAGCCATAACCTTGAAAGCACAATCTGAGAATTCAACAATGGAGGAGAGAATCCAAACTCGGAATAGAAGCATTTGAACATGCCACGCATACACCCAATCGAAATAACGACCCAACCGAGAATTGAAACCTCTGAAGCCACAGTGAGCAATAAAGGAGCTAGAATTGAAGAAAGCCCATAAACGACGTCAGCGAAAGCACCTACAATGCTCCAGCAGCTATGCCGCACCGTCAACAGGTCCTCGACCTGACATATGGCGCCAGACTCGTCTCTGAACCCAACTCTCCAAACCAAAACCTCACATGAACTAAGCAGAGATCTGGAGACACTCCTCAACAAAGAGACCCAGACTAGCATAAGACACAAAAGGGAGCACAGAAAATCAAATCGATTAATCTCCATCTACCACCACAATTGTCTTCTCTACAAAAACTCTTCCAACGGACAGAGACTCAAGAAACACAAGCTACAGATTATCCTCGGAGTGGTCACAGACGGGAAAGACAGGCTCGAGCTTGACCGCTAACCTTCAATGGCTCTGGAACCGGTTTGAACATCTCACCACTACCGCACAGAAGCCGACGAGCCCACCACCTAGCCAATCTCCCACCGAGCCAAAGCACACCAGAACCGAAACTAGACCATCGATTCCCTTTTAAGCCCAGATCTGAAACCACTAACAAAAAGGATGACCTTTTCCGAAATTAAAACCTTAGATTAAAAGCCTATGAGAATACGAGACCGCTCCCGGCGACGGTGAGAAGCACCGACCGCCGGAGCAGCAGCTGAGCAAACGCAAAAGTTTTCCTCTCTCTCTCTCTCTAGCAGCCTGAGTCACCGAATGCACGACTGGTGACACTTTGTTGGTGTTCGGATATATAGAACCTATTCATCATTTTTACATTTTTGGAACTAATTTAGTTTTGACATAACCTTTATTTACGACTTATTTAGGCTTGTTTACAACCGTCCCGCCTCGCACTACAGTTAACACTAATAAAAATCTCTATATATACCATATATTTATACGTTTTTTATAACTGTTAAAACCATACTGCAGTTAACCTGCTCGTTCCGCACCGTTCAAACCGCAGTTACCATTCGGAGCCTTAAGATATTTATCAGATTTCCAAATTGTTTGTGTAGTTTTATCAAAGTTTTTGTTCAAAATTTATTAAAGTAATAACCTTAATCGTCCAATTTCTAATTTTAATATTTCTAATTTTCAGATTTTTTTCCAACGACAAAACTACAATTTCTAAAATTGTGAATCTTATTTTCTATTTTTTTTACTAATGAATACAGTCCAAACAGTTTTTAGTTTTTATGTATTAAAAACATTCTAAATAATGTTTACAAGATCGACAAACGATCCACCAAAAAAAATAATTTTAACAAAGAAAAACAAATAGTATTAAAAAAAATTATATAACTTTGGGATGTATGTCAAACATCAGTTATTTTTTAATTAGATTTGGATATTCGATATCCTCTAATTTTAGATCAATTAGGGATAATTTGATAGATTATACTGGATCCGAAATCAGGTAGTCATTCGAATAAGGTCCCGTCTTTATGCTCAGCCGAAATTTGGAAGGATGAGTGATCTAGAGACTCTAAAGCATTTAGAGGGTTCGCGAGATATTGAAAAAGAAAGAAACATTTCAATTTTTGAGTTAATTTCCTTTTTTACCTTCTCGGTATCGTCGGTATCTAACTTTTATATGTAAGTAATGTTTGCGTCGTGAGAGGGTTTTCAGATTCCGATCGAAAAGAAAACTATTCTCTCATCAACATCACAATACTCGCGATACTCATTGAGGATATGGCTGCCGTAGGAGTGGAGTCGATGCGTCCGGAGACAGCGATGGAGGAAACCTGCAACGTCAAGATAGCGGCGGCGAAACAAGGGGAGGGACTTAAGCAGTACTATCTGCAGCACATCCATGAGCTCCAGCGCCAGCTCCGCCAGAAAACTAACAACCTCAATCGCCTCGAAGCTCAGAGGAATGAACTCAATTCTCGAGGTCCTTCCTTCCTTAACCCTAATTTCGGATCCGTTTCTTTGTTAAAGTCTTTCGATTTCGTTTTCTTTGGATCTGGGTGCTTTAAAAATGTGATTTTTTAGCAGCAAGAAGCTACCTTTTAATTCAGATTCTTTGATTCTGTTTGACAGCTATCTGTGCTAGCCGCATAATCTATAGTTTGGTTCATTGTTTAAGCTGAATGTTTAGAGTTATCTAGAACATGTTTATTAGTAGTATTCTGCTAAATGAAATGACGAAAGTTTCATATTTTTGGCTTCTTGTATATTTTCTTGAATGAGATTTCAATTTCAAGAAGATGTGAATGTGAATGCTGTTGTGGAAAATGCATGGCTGTTAGTGTTGCTACATTGGTGCTTGTTCTTTCTTTACTCTCTCCATATAGTTGTTTATATATACTTTCCGAAGGAGTCCATATAACAAGTCATTTCCAGTAATCCTTGAGTTTAGTAACACTTTTGATTTTACAAAACAGCCTCGGTTGTTATTATGACCATCGTCTTTGTAATTTCTAGTTAATTCTAGTTTTGAACCTCTCTGACACTAATTTTTTTTCCTGAACCAAACCAAACAGTACGAATGCTCAGAGAAGAGTTGCAGCTGCTTCAAGAACCTGGCTCCTATGTTGGTGAAGTAGTCAAAGTGATGGGGAAAAACAAGGTCTTGGTTAAGGTACGATGAATCCTTATATCATTTTGTTTTAGAGTTAAATTGGCGTTGTATTTTTTGTAATCTTATGAGGTGTCAATGTGGCTTAATCTCTCTTCATTTTCTAGGTTCATCCAGAGGGGAAGTATGTTGTTGATATTGACAAAAGCATAGACATAAATAAAATCACACCATCGACAAGAGTTGCTCTCCGTAACGATAGCTATGTTCTTCACCTCGTCCTGCCAAGTAAAGTTGATCCGCTGGTCAACCTTATGAAAGTTGAGAAGGTTCCCGACTCTACATATGACATGATTGGTGGTCTTGACCAGCAAATTAAGGAAATAAAAGAGGTATGCTTGCTTAGTGATACAAAAAGAAAATCAATAATTCGCTGGTTAATAGTCAGCTATCCATTCTGTTGTTTCATTCTTCTTGACAATTTAATTGTTTATCAGGTCATTGAGCTGCCTATCAAGCATCCTGAACTGTTCGAGTCTCTTGGAATTGCGCAGCCAAAGGTACACATGCATTTCGAAGCTTCTCTCTGTACTGTAACGATGTTAAGTGGATTATAGATGATTTCATCTTCATTTCTTTTCTAGGGTGTGTTGTTATATGGTCCACCTGGAACTGGGAAGACACTTTTGGCTCGAGCTGTGGCACATCACACTGACTGTACGTTCATCAGAGTTTCTGGTTCCGAGCTGGTCCAGAAGTACATTGGAGAAGGTTCTAGAATGGTCAGAGAACTCTTTGTGATGGCAAGGTTTGTATATGCTTGACCCTTGATCTGAAATCTCAAGCATGGTAAACAGTGCTTGTGAATACTTTTGCATGCTGGCTTAGCTTACTATTGGTGATGGCTTATTGTTTTCCAGGGAGCATGCACCATCAATCATCTTCATGGATGAGATCGATAGTATTGGGTCTGCTCGTATGGAATCTGGAAGTGGAAACGGTGACAGTGAGGTGCAACGGACTATGCTTGAGCTTCTCAATCAACTTGATGGATTCGAAGCGTCAAACAAAATAAAGGTACATGTTGAAGGTTTCAAGAACTCTGAAAAAGAGTCTATGGTATACTTATTTATCCTCTTCTAATGACTGTTACAGGTTCTGATGGCGACAAATCGAATTGATATTCTGGATCAAGCTCTTCTCAGGCCAGGAAGGATTGATAGGAAAATCGAATTCCCTAATCCTAATGAAGATGTAATGCTTGTGCTTATTATTGCTTGAGTAGATAGTTTTTGTAGAACATGTTCGGCTAATTTGTATATATTTTCTAAAATGTGTTATTGTGTTGCAGTCACGATGTGATATCTTGAAGATTCACTCAAGGAAAATGAATCTGATGCGTGGGATTGATCTGAAAAAGATTGCAGAGAAGATGAATGGTGCTTCAGGTGCTGAACTGAAGGTAAAGTGTCTTTGTACTCTTACTTCTCTCTCTGTCTCCCTCCACAGTTTCTTTGTCTTATGCTGTTGGTTAACTATGGTCAGGCTGTGTGCACGGAGGCGGGCATGTTTGCTCTGAGGGAGAGGAGAGTACACGTGACACAGGAAGACTTTGAGATGGCGGTGGCGAAGGTTATGAAGAAAGACACAGAGAAGAACATGTCTTTGCGTAAGCTCTGGAAGTAGGAATCTATTTCGTTTGTACTCAAAAAGGGAGAGCCACAGATTCATTTCAGACCTGAGAAATAAGTGTTTCTTTTCATCACGTCTGGTTCTCTATGTTTCTTCTTTAAGCCTTTGAAAACAAAGTGTGTGTTTACTGCCTAAAACACTAGTTTAATGTTCTTAAGCATAACAGTCTCCGTATTCCATCCTTGTCACAACTTAGAGATTATTATTATTCAAGAAAGAAAAGCCACTACAGAGTACATTAATTAAAAGAGGAAACCGTAATCAAACTTGTTACAGTATGATGCGGCCGTAAGTTTCTAATGATCGTCAAACGCACGCAGGAGACCGCGTGGGACTAAAGCTGAAAAAGATCTAACGGTGGAGAAAGGTGCGTTGAAAATTGAGAGCGATCAAAAAGAAGGGAATCTAACGGTCGTAAGAATAGCGTCAGACCTAAGCGAAAACCCTTGCAAAAAATTTCCTCTTTTAAAAACCCCATCTCCCTCTCGCCGCTTCTCTCCTTCTTCTCAATATCATCTCCCCGCACGCTCGCTCACATCGTCTGATTCTTGCGATTCAGAAAACATGGTAAGCTTCTCTTCTGCTCGTGCGATTAGATTGCGTTCCTCGATCTAGGATTTTGCACTCTCAGATCCGTTATGTTTATTCGTTGATTTCTAAATTGATCGTTGTTGTCATGTGCAGGCTCTACCGAACCAGCAAACCGTCGATTATCCTAGCTTCAAGCTCGTCATTGTTGGTGACGGAGGCACAGGTTCTCTTCCGCCTTTTTTTTTCAATCTGTGAAGTTTAATCGTAATATTGAGGCGCAATTGAGATTTTTGATGAGGCTGGTGTTCCTTTGTTAATAATATATTTGTGTTTCGATGATCTAGATATTGCGATTGGATTCGTATATAATTACTCAGTAGTTCAATTGATTCCGTAAGATGATTGAGATATGTGTGTGATTATTTTGCTAAGCTTGAGATTTCTCTTTTGTGGTTTGTGCAGGGAAAACTACTTTCGTCAAGAGACATCTTACTGGGGAGTTTGAGAAGAAGTATGAACGTAAGTATTAACGAATATTTTACTCGTCAATACGCATTGTCTATTTATTCTTCATTAATTAAACTGAATTTTCTGATTGATTTTGGGGTGTGTTGCAGCTACCATTGGTGTGGAGGTTCATCCTTTGGATTTCTTCACAAACTGTGGCAAGATCCGTTTCTACTGCTGGGATACTGCTGGTCAAGAGAAGTTCGGTGGCCTTAGGGATGGTTACTAGTAAGTAGATTCTCTTTTCCTTATATCTTGCTTGTATGTTCTTCAAGTAATCTCCTTGGATCACTTACTAGATTAAGGTTAATATGTGATTGTGTATTTTTGTATAGCTATGGCTATGTTGTTGAAAGAATCTCCTAGGATCACTTTATAGCATAAGGTTAATATATATAGTTTTGAATAGCTCTGGTTATGTTTTTGAAGTAATCTCTTACCAGCGTAAGATTAATATGTTAAGTTTTGAATAGCTCTGGTTATGATGTGATTGTAAGTTGACTTGCTTTGCTCTTTCCGTTTAGATATATAAAACTAATTTTTTTTTCGCAGCATCCATGGCCAGTGTGCTGTGATTATGTTTGACGTCACAGCACGTCTCACATACAAGAACGTTCCAACATGGCACCGTGATCTCTGCAGGGTGTGCGAGAATATTCCCATTGTTCTCTGTGGGAACAAAGTCGATGTCAAGAACAGGCAAGTCAAGGCCAAGCAGGTGACATTCCACAGGAAGAAGAATCTGCAGTACTACGAGATATCCGCAAAGAGCAACTACAACTTCGAGAAGCCCTTCTTGTACCTCGCTAGGAAACTTGCTGGCGACCCTAACCTTCACTTTGTCGAGTCACCAGCTCTTGCTCCCCCTGAGGTTCACATTGACGTTGCTGAGCAGCAGAAGAACGAGGCTGATCTCATTGCCGCCGCTGCTCAGCCTCTCCCAGATGATGATGATGACGCTTTTGAGTAAACAAAAAAATCTTCCAAGAATGTCTGCCCCCGTGGGGAAGCTTTGCGTTGTCTGATTCTCTCTTTTGTTTTGGTTTTGTTCTATGTTGCGTTGTTGTTACATATAGAATGAACCGAGTGTTTTAGAACTGATATTGGGGAAGTATTGAGATTGTTCCGGTTTGGAATAGAGTGAGTTGTTTTTGAACCCGAAGAGAATATGCAATCAAGGATCTTTTTATATGCGTTGTCATGAACCTCGAATACTCTTAGCTTGAATCTGTTGAGCTCGAGATTGTTTGCATGTTGCTGTGTCGACTGTCTGTTTTGTTTGCATGTATGTTGCTGTGTGTGATTGCTTGTTTACATGTTGGTGCGACCTGTTACTGCAAGTCACAGCTCGTTTGTTGCTGCGATCTGTGACCAATAGCAAGTCATACAGCTTGTTGTTTGCTTCACTATTGTGCGACTAATCGCAGCGATTGACAACACACTTTACAATGTTGAAAGAAGATAGAAGTTAAGAGTCTGCAGTAGTATGGTGCAGTAATCATTCATATATGTTCAAACTCACATTTACAAGCTCAGGAAGAAAAAAAAATCAAATAGCTGTGTTTGAAAATAGAGTGACATTTTGTACAACCTTAACCTTAGTTTTCATTCTATGTAACACAGCTTGTAGATGTTAAATGATGCTGCTATCTGTATGTAGTACTGTTATCATCAGAGATAAGGTTTCTTATCTGCATCAGATGTTCCTCATTCGAGATGTTCAGTCTCAGACGGAGGTTTGTGATCCACGTTTCTTGTTCCCACGTTATATTCGGTCCAGATGCGTGCAATCTCTCGATACTGCATCGGTATTCATCCAACTCTAGCCTATGAACATCAGCAGCTTCTGAGCCTTTTGGTGTAAAGCCAGACTTCTTCTTGATCTTGAAGCTTCTGTAGCGACAAGATGATGACTCAGTGTCACTGGAGCTACCGGTTTCTATGGGAACGAAAGAGACAGTACTTAAACCATCCAAGTTACAACTACCAACAGAAGAAGCAATACTCTCTCTATCTTCTTCTTCTTTGACTTGTGGAGTTTGATTGTGTGGCGTAACCAAAGAGTAGGTCCGTTTCTTTGAACCCAGTGCATCAGACACATTGAGCTTGTCTTTGCTCTCAGATGAAACATAGTCGCCTTTCAGATTCACCTTTCTCCTTAACTTTCCTGTTGAAGTCTGTGCGCTTAATCTCGGTGAACTCTTTAACCAAATGGTATAAACAAAATGTCAGCTCACAAAAGCCTTTGAAAGATACAGATATTGAAAGAGAAAAGAAACAGGTACCTGCCCGACCATGATCCACTCATTGTCTTGCCAAGACTGTCTGACCCGAATGTCAGATTTGTTTGCCTTGACCTTGACTGAGGAACCAAGTAATCTAACCAAGACACAATCATCCTCCAAAACCTTGGAAACGATAGCCATCTTCCAGGAACAGCTTTCAAAAACCTCAAGAACGTCACCAGGAACCCAAGAATGAAGAACTTGCAGAGGAGGAGGCTCAGGTCTCATACTCTTCCTCGGTACCCTCTCTGTAGCGTCAACGCTATCATACATGACAGTGTAATAATGCCCATTACCGGACATTATCTCAGCAGATCGCCAAGCACCAGATGGAAGTGAAGATTTGGTCAACACTTCCACTTTAGTTCCTTTCTTGAATCTCATCATTCCTGCAATTTCAAAAAAAAAAACATGTGATGATGTGAATATCTTTTCACATTCTAACTGCTTATGATGATCCAATGCTAATAGTACATACAAATATCAAGAAATAAGCTGGACCAATAGATCCATGAGAATCTTTTACATCCAGAAACTTCAATCTATTGTCAGATTCTTATGCTTAATAATCACTAGAGATTGCAGAGAAGTCTACTATTTTGCAAAGCAAGAAAACAGTAGAGAGAAACATAGCATGGATTATTCAGATGTTAATGAAATTGAAAAGTATGATGATGACTCAAATGTATATGATCAATCTTCATTACTGAGAAAATTGAAATGAAACTCAGAATTTCAATTTAGAAAAAAGCATAAAAGATATTGTGTTTACCTTAAAACAAAAAGAAGTTTGGTCAGTGAATGTTTAGCACGCAAAGGAAATCATGATTCTGTTTTCACAAACAAATTTTTTTTTTGCTATTTGATTTTCTGGGTAACCAAACAAGGATCAAAGGGGCTAAAGAACAGAGAAAAAAAAACTTATATGCAAAAAAAAGAGAATAAGTTTTTCGCTTATTACACATCAGCAAGCAAAACAAAATCCATATGATTAATTTTAAATGAAAAACATTTGAAATAATAGTTCAAGAGTAACAATCCCCCTTTGGGCTCTAGCACTTTTATCCATCAAGCCCGCATGAGACATGGCCTTTTGTTTGATAGTTTTTTTTTTTTTTTACTAAATGGGTGATGATGATGATGGGAGAAATTGGTGAGTGACAATGATTTGATGTTTTATTGGAATTATATATGTAAAAAATAAATAGTTTTTTTCTTAACGTTGTGCATGGCACAAGAATGTTAAACGTTTTTTTTTTTTTGGTAAAATAAAAAGGTGTTTTCACCAGTGGCGGAGGCAGAAATGAGTTTCAAGAGGGTCAATAATATTACCATAAGCAAATGATCAATCCAAAATGTTTATTGACTAGGTGCACATAGAGTATTTAGACTTGGATCATGAGGGTCATAATACTAAATTATCTATGAAAAGTGAATTATATAAGCATGAAAATTAAATTTGTCAAAAGTCACATGGGTCAATTGATCCCCCTCATGTCAAGCTAGCTCCGCCACTGGTTTTCACCTCTTTGCCGGGAACTCAAGCAATGTAAATAGTCTCTTCCAGCGCGAATCGAACCCGGGTGGCAGAAGTTACGCCCGCAACTCCTTTACCACCAGAGCTGACTCGTTCTGGTTAGAATGTTAAACGTTGGTATCTAGAATGGAAAGTTGATTTATAATGACAACTAACATTTACGCAGAAATCATTTACGAGTGGAAGTAATTGGCTCTGGTTCATGCATAAGAAGCAAATAATATAGGAAACAAATCAATATAGAGGTTAGTTCGTAATTGCTCAATTTATAACTAGGGATTAACCCGGGCTACGCCCGGGATTTTTATATTTTTCTAATTTAAGTTGTTAAATTATTTATATTTAGGTTATGATATATATTTATAAAAATGTTAAGATGTATGTCATAATTAAAATTTATTTTTAAATTTTAACACGTTAAATTAACATATTTTTTACTATTTAAATATTTTTTGTAATTTTATTGGCTATCTAGTTATCATATTTAGGAAAACTATCTGTTGAGTGTTGGAATAAATGTTTTAGATATTTAATTAAACTGCAGAGTATTTTCGGATCGACCACATGCTTAACAATCGATCAATCCGTAAAAAAGATGGTCGATCTTCTTGGCGAGGTAATTACAATTTTAGCAAAAATATCTTTGATTTTCAAATTTAAGTATATAACTATTCTTTTGAATATTATTTTTTTATTGTATTTTTTTGATTAAATTATTGTATTATAATGTTTATGTAAATATTTTTTGTGATGTTTGAATTTGTGTTGTTCGTATACTTAACCTAGATGATATTGATGTTTAACCATTTGTTTTTTTATTTATTTATTTTAATCAGAAATTGTTTTTATTTAAAAAATTATTCATATATAATATAATAGTTTAAGTTTGGAAGATTAATCTATATATATAAATTATGTATATTTTTAAAAAATAATTTAAGATATTATATATTGAGTAACTGAATTTCTTATCTTGAAAATAAAATATTTATATTTTTGTCTTCATGTTATACTCACCAATCCATCATTGATATTTATAACTCAGTATGTTTTTAAAAAAACTTAGTTTTAAGTAATAAACGAATTTAATAAATTAAATTCATCACCCATAATGTTCTCTAAACTATATTTGAAAACTCTCTAAAATTATATTTTAAGCATAATATTACTATTATTTAATTTTAAGCATAATATATGCAAAACCAACTTAAATTATATTTACAATAAGACTATCCTAAACCGGTTAATAAACCAAAAACAATATTAAATCAACATGAACCAATACCTGATTCGGCGAGGAAAGAAGTGTTTCAGGATAAACGCTTGAATGATTATTAACTGTAATGGTTTGATCATGAAAGAGTTAGTATGAATATTAACAATTGTAAGAATACCTTTGAGTCTATGAAAAGCAATTCAATTCCCATGAATAAGTTTGGCTTTTGGAAGTTGCGGGTTTCCCAACAATGAATCCACCTAACAAAAAATTTGTTGTCATAAAAAATCTCATTCAAGGTCATTAAAGGTTTTTGGGACTGCAAAAGTTGATGGTGAAACCATTTTTTTGCTCGAGTGCTTTGAAGTTTTCCTTGATAGAGTGAGGTTGATATTGATGGAATAATGAGTTTTATAGGGACTTTCTTGATGTAAAACTATACATTTTTTTGTCAAATGTGGTATTTCCATTTTTATATAATTTACTACCATTTTAAGATAGATGTACAGTTTAAGATAGATGTTTAAATCTTAATGTACTTTTTCCATTTTTTTAAATGTTTATTTCCATTTCTTATATTTTAATTTACGTAATATCTATATTTTATATTTTAAAATAGATATTTAAATCTTAATGTACTTTTTCCATTTTTTAAAATTGTGTATTTACTTATATTATATATTTTACATTTTTAGATAGATGTTTAATGCTTAATGAAGTTTTTCCATTTTTTTAAAAAATTGTGTATTTACTTATTATTATATATATAATTCATATATTATATATTTACATTATTTACTTATTATTTATTTTCCTGTATATGTATTTCCATTTCTTGTACTTTTTATTTACTTAATATTTCTATTTTACATTTTAAGATAGATGTTTAAATCTTAATGTACGTTTTCCATTTTTTTTTTAAATTGTATATTTCCATTTGTTATACTTTCTATTTACTTAATATCTATATTTTAAATTTTAAGATATATTTTTAAATCTTAATGTAATTTTCCATTTTTTAAATTGGGTATTTACTTATATTATATATTTACTTTTTTTTTTATATTGTGTATTTCTATTTCTTATACTTTCTATTTACTAATAATTTTATATTTTAAGATAGATTTACATTTTAAGATAGATGTTTAAATACTAATGTATTTTTTCCATTTTTTTAAATTGTGTATTTCCTGTTCTTATACTTTCTATTTGCATATCTATATTTTACATTTTATGATAGATGTTTAAATCGTAATATACTTTTTCCATTGTTTTTAAGTTGTGTATTTCTTTTTCTTATACTTTCTATTTACTTAATATCTATATTTTACATTTTAAGATAGATGTTTAATATTTAATGTACTCTTTCCATTTTTTAAAAATTGTGCATTTACTTATTATTGTATATATAATTAGTATATTTATAATATTTAATTATTATTTATTTTTCAATATATTGAGTATTTCTCTTTCTTATACTTTATATTTAGTTAATATCTATATTTTATATTTTAAGATAGATGTTTAAATCTCAATGTATTTTTTCATTTTTAATGTAAAACGGCAATGTTTAATAGAAGAACTTGGACAAATAGTCAAATAGTTATATTTATGTTTTTTTTTTAATATAAAATAGAAATTTTACATTATGGAGATAAGCCGTTTTTTTTAGTGAAAAATGGTAATCTTACATATGTTTAATGTAGTTTTTCCATTTTTTTATGTTGTATGTTTACATTTTATTGCTATTTTTAAATGTAAAATGGTAATCTTACATATGTTTAATGCAGTATTTCCATTTTTTATGTTGTATGTTTACATATTATTTATTATTTTCGAAATTATATATAATGTTTTTTTATACAAAATAGTAATGTTACATTATGGAGATAAACCGTCTTTTTTTAGTGAAAAATGGTAATCTTACATATGTTTAATGTAGTTTTTCCATTTTTATGTTGTATGTTTACATATTATTTTTTTAAAAATAAAAATGTAAAATGGTAATATTACATTATGGAATTAAACCGTCTTTTTTTTTTAAATGAAAAATAGTAATTTTACATATGTTCAATATAGTTTTTCCATTTTTTATGCTCTATGTTTCATATTATTTATAATTTTTAAAAATTAGTAATATTAAAATGTAAAACTATATTTTATGCCACGTGTCATCTTTCGGGAGAATTTTTTTTCGCTGATGTGGACGCTCTATGGAGCTTCAAAAGGTCCCAAGATATATTTTTAAATCTTAATGTAATTTTCCATTTTTTAAATTGGGTATTTACTTATATTATATATTTACTTTTTTTTTTATATTGTGTATTTCTATTTCTTATACTTTCTATTTACTAATAATTTTATATTTTAAGATAGATTTACATTTTAAGATAGATGTTTAAATACTAATGTACTTTTTCCATTTTTTTAAATTGTGTATTTCCTTTTCTTATACTTTCTATTTGCATATCTATATTTTACATTTTATGATAGATGTTTAAATCGTAATATACTTTTTCCATTGTTTTTAAGTTGTGTATTTCTTTTTCTTATACTTTCTATTTACTTAATATCTATATTTTACATTTTAAGATAGATGTTTAATATTTAATGTACTCTTTCCATTTTTTAAAAATTGTGCATTTACTTATTATTGTATATATAATTAGTATATTTATAATATTTAATTATTATTTATTTTTCAATATATTGAGTATTTCTCTTTCTTATACTTTATATTTAGTTAATATCTATATTTTATATTTTAAGATAGATGTTTAAATCTCAATGTATTTTTCCATTTTTAATGTAAAACGGCAATGTTTAATAGAAGAACTTGGACAAATAGTCAAATAGTTATATTTATGTTTTTTTTTAATATAAAATAGAAATTTTACATTATGGAGATAAGCCGTTTTTTTTAGTGAAAAATGGTAATCTTACATATGTTTAATGTAGTTTTTCCATTTTTTTATGTTGTATGTTTACATTTTATTGCTATTTTTAAATGTAAAATGGTAATCTTACATATGTTTAATGCAGTATTTCCATTTTTTATGTTGTATGTTTACATATTATTTATTATTTTCGAAATTATATATAATGTTTTTTTATACAAAATAGTAATGTTACATTATGGAGATAAACCGTCTTTTTTTAGTGAAAAATGGTAATCTTACATATGTTTAATGTAGTTTTTCCATTTTTATGTTGTATGTTTACATATTATTTTTTTAAAAAATAAAAATGTAAAATGGTAATATTACATTATGGAATTAAGCCGTCTTTTTTTTTAAATGAAAAATAGTAATTTTACATATGTTCAATATAGTTTTTCCATTTTTTATGCTCTATGTTTCATATTATTTATAATTTTTAAAAATTAGTAATATTAAAATGTAAAACTATATTTTATGCCACGTGTCATCTTTCGGGAGAATTTTTTTTCGCTGATGTGGACGCTCTATGGAGCTTCAAAAGGTCCCTTTTATTAGTAAGGATTTTCCATTTTTTATGCTCTATGTTTCATATTATTTATAATTTTTAAAAATTAGTAATATTAAAATGTAAAACTATATTTTATGCCACGTGTCATCTTTCGGGAGAATTTTTTTTCGCTGATGTGGACGCTCTATGGAGCTTCAAAAGGTCCCTTTTATTAGTAATATATGCCACGTGTCATCTTTCGGGAGAATTTTTTTTCGCTGATGTGGACGCTCTATGGAGCTTCAAAAGGTCCCTTTTATTAGTAAGGATTCATTAACAATGTCATCAATACAAAATACGTTTAAAAAGGACGATAGATATGTTATTTATTTCATATCGGTGAGCAGCACGAGCAAAGTGCGTGTTTGAGTGTGCCAAAGACAAAAAGTTTACAGAGAAACAGAAGAAGAGAAAAGCGTTATGGGGATGGTGAGAGGTCAGGTGGCTTTATATAGTTTATATAATTCCCACTTCACTTTTGAAGACATTAAAGATACTGAGAGATTGTAGGCTCCATATTAACGTACCAAAATAATATTTTAAAATGATATTGTCGTTGTCTTGCATTATCTTGATTCAGAATGGATAATGGAACCAACTGTTTTTATTTGCTCATAATTATTTGGATGCAATAGGGCGTGAAAAAACAGACACAAATTCATTGTTCATTAAAACAATCTCTCAAAATTTCATTACAGAAAGAGCAACACACTTGCTTTATCTTGGATAGAATGATAGTAATGCAAGTGGTGTTACGTTGTTGTTCCTTCCACGCATGAAACTTTACTCTTACACCCTTCACTACTGATCCACTCCAACACCGATGAACAATCCTCTCGTCCTACGAAATGCCTTCACAAAACAGATTCCACAAACCATAAACAATCAGAACAAAAAAAGAAGTGCCTAATCAAGTGTTTTGATCTCTGTACCTGTTTCTGGGACGGTAACCCTTTAGTGCATTAGCTTCTCGAGAGTTTCTCAAGTCTTTGTTCATCCTGAGAGAGTCTGGCACCACCAGCAGCGTCTCTCCTTCCTTCTCATATGCATCATAAATGAACTCAAGTATTGTATCCTACAAGGAGGCCAAAAGGATATTATCACCAGCAAAACCAATACTAACATAAAGAGAGATTGAATAGAACCAGACACATGTATATATATATATACCAGAGGTCTAGAAGCATTGAGCCAGTGGTACATAGGCTCACACCTGAACCATGTCATTTGCCTTTTTGCAAAGTTCCTGCCCATCAATCAAGCAAAGATATGAATGCCTGTGCAGAAGAAGCTTATATGTAACACTAGATATTTTCAAGTCTATGCAGAGGAAAATCAACCTGGATGCTTGCTGAAATTTGTTTAAAAACCCATAGAATTCTCCAGGGGAGCTTACACCTCTTTGTCTACGGCATTTTGATAGATATTCCATTGCCTGAAAACAAATGATATGATAAACTCATCAAGGAAAACATTTTTTCACAATCAAATAAAGAAAATAAAGAGTTTTTACCTGTCTGTAACCAATGGCACGAGTTGCGGAACTTGTGTTTGGAAGAAGACCAAGATCAAGAAGCCATCTAGCTTCTGTCAACACTCCATTGGCACCTGATGTTGAGAGACAATAAACATCAAACGCAAAAAAATGAATTCTGAAGAGTTATTAATTACTATTATTAAGGAGCTGCACTTGTTTTACCTGAAAGCATGTCTTCACATCTGAAATCAATAGACCTGTATAGATCAACACGTGGGCTTGACAGGAAAAAACAAAGGAAGTCATAGTCCAAATCTGTCTCTATGTTTTGGATAGAGATATCAGCAGATGAACCATTCTCATCAAAGTCGTTGTTGGCATCATGAGAATTCAAATTTTCTCGAAAGGAATCGTATGGAACGCGAAAAGAAGACGGAGGAGATCCAGTTGACTGCCATGGAAACAAAAACATACAAGTTATAAAAGCATAGACAGTCTATTCTACACTTTACCAAGATTAAAATGCATAGTCCATAAGAAAATAATGACAGTTCTCCATCCTATCAAGCAAGACAATCTATAGCATGGTTCAAAAAAAATCGGTTTAAGATCCATAAATTTAATCCTAAGCCGAAACGATTTTCATAAAATCCGATTTATATGATTCAAATCAGTTTAAACTCTTTTAAATCGGTTAAATTAACCAATAATGTTAGTACAACTCTATAAATTTGTCTAGTTTCTTTTGTTTTGTATATCTAATTTTGATATTCATCAAAATAATTGTTTGGTTAAAGCCAAAAACTAAAATATTTTATAGCCTACGCCCTGAATAATCTGCCTAAATAACAGTTGAAGCTGAGAATTGTCAAACCTTGAGTATCTCAAGGCTACGCCGTAGTCTGTACCAATCATTACGAGGTAAAGAAGAGGCTTTTTGATCACCAGCGTTGACCACAAACTCAACAGCTCCATCCCAGTTATACTCGTTTTGAAAATCAATTAGCATATCGTGGACCTCAGAGACGATCTCTGGAGAAGGTTTAGGAACATCTGGCTTCCCATATATAAACCTAACATCAACTAAAGCATTATAGGATGTGTGAAACATATACAAGAGAGGTATATAAATCAATCTCCTGACAGACATACCATCTCAGGTACAATCCAGTGCCACCTGTAACTATGGGAACACGCCCTCTACTAAGAATGTCTTTAGTAGCTTGACGCCCATCTTCGAAGAATTGCCCCACAGAGTAGTCTAAATAAAAAAACATACAAAATGAGAACTTTCTGGATTTATGAGTATCATAAGTATTAACAAATGAGAGATGAAACAAACCTTGAGATGGATGCAAAATGTCGATCAGATGATGAGGCACCTCCTGTACAAACAATATGCATAACGTCAAGCAGTCAAAGGTATATACTTTCATACAACAACATCAGATCAAAATGAATATACATCAGAAGGATAACCTTTCTATCGGTTGCTGATGGCTTGGCTGATCCAACATCAAGGCCTTTGTACACCTGTGTGTCCAATCAAAACAAAGCAAGAACCTTTTTTTTTTAAAAACACCAAAGTTGTGGACTTTGATTAAAAACTTCAACTTTATCATTTCAGACACGATTGGGTCAAACAGACAAAACTCTTGAACTGAAAGTACACAGTCTTGGGTTAAGTAAAGTATTCAACTTTATGTTCAAGACCCTATGCACTCTTAGTGAGCTTAACCAGAGAGAGCATACAAGTAAAAGATTGAAGTGTGACATTGGCACCTGAACGGAGTCAGCACTGATGATTTCGCCGTTGAGACGCTTAGCTAGCTCCAGGGCGAGTTTGCTTTTACCGGCGCCGGTGGGACCAGATATCACAATCACCTTCTCCTTTTCTGAGTTTCTCTTCCCGTTCAGAGAAACAGAGCAAGTCGTGGCGGCTCCGGAGAATCTCCGGCGCAATACAAGGCACGGTGGTTGCAGTCTCGAGGAACACGTACGGGTTAAAGCTACGCCACTGTGAATAATCACCATTATAGGTGGAGTCTTCGAACGTTAAAAGGAAGCTTCAAAAACTTGAAGAAAGCTCAGAGACGGAGAGAAGAAGACAGCGAGCGAAGGATTAGAGAAGTACGGTTCGGTTAGGTTTACTGATTAAACCGAATCCAATTTATGAACCGAGCTGGATATGGTTTAGTTACATTGCGGCTCGAAACGACGGCGTTTAAATAATGTTTTATCGGGTTTATTAATTTATACATGTTACCAACAAAATGAAACATCATCACATTAGGTTATTGATCCAGGAATGAATGTTACAAGTTTTACAATAGGCAAAATTGTGATTAAATTTTATAAACAATACAATTATAGGCAAATATTCGAATTAAAATTATAGATCGTAACGTTATTCAACCTGTGATCACAAATCAACGAAAGGTCATATTGCTTTATGTTTGCATGTTATTAGTGCTAGTAGTAGGAGCACTTGAAAAAGCCCAAAGAACAAAAGCACATAAAAAGAGAACAAGAGGGATTATGTGAATAGCTCTCTCTCCATTGACAGACTTGTAACTATTGTTGTGGAGCATCAGGTCCTTCTTGGCGACGTCATAGACCGAGAGATCGTCGGGGCTTGAAGAATCCGGCAAGAGGTTAATCAGAAACTCTTCGGATGGCCGAGAACTAATCTGTAACCTCTGCATACTTGTAAACAAATAGTATACTCGGCGATGTCACCTAGTATGGTTTCGTGACAACTTTGCGGTTATGTAAGGTTCTCTATTCATCACAGTTTCAACTCTATATATAAGAGTTCAAAAGTCAAAGCGTATCCTTAGAGAATTTAAGATAGCATATTCAAATTCCCGAAGTTGTGGCTTAAGTTATGATGAATCTGATCAGTGAACTTTGCTTTCAAATATTAAAGCTGTTATTATAATTTTCTATGACAAGACTAAGATTCGCTTAGGCTTCCAAGAAGAGTTGATAAAATATGAAAACAAGGAAAATATAATAATAGTATTTACCAAAGTATGTACGATCCTAATCAATATCACTTTAATATCCAGTATTAGCAGGCTAGTTAAATTTCTTATAGAATTATCCAATCTTATAGTATATCCCTACATGATATTAAAGTGATCTTGATCAGTAGAATCATACTTTGGATATATATAATACTTTGAAATGTAAAATAACATGTAGATGACCAAAAAAAAAAGATGTAGATGATCTTAAACCAAAAGTGTGCGTGTGAAGGCACAACCACAATGCATGCATATTCCAAAAATTATACACGAACATTTACTAAACATGTATCATGTGGAAGTGTAAGTGTAGTTAATTCTTTTTCTTTTGATCAATTAGCTTTATGAAAAAATCACATACAACAAGAAGTTACATTGTTTGACCAATTTCTAATAATTCTATTTTCATGGATACATTACAAATCAAGATATCGAGCGTTGACAAATAAACAGCAAGGATGAACTCTTTCAAAAGTTTAAGATATGTGTGTTGTTTGGAACCTTGCAGCGAACTTGAAGGTGCACATGCGCTCTTTTTTCTTAAGTCAAAACTTGTGTTCTTATGACATTAGACTTCTTCTTTTGCAATTTTCGATTATGCTTAAACAAATATCTAGTCAGAAATATGTGCTACACCAAAAATATCAAACAAAACCTTATCTTCCCATTCCCATATATAGTATCAAAGTCCATGTGCTATCCATAAATCGATATCAAACTTTTCTTCACGGCTTTTATTGCAGGCATATCCAATCATTTTAAAACCTGTTTTGACTTTTGAAGATTCAAAGGTTCTTAGAAATCACTCTACCAATTACGATTGTACTTGAAAAAGCCAATACATGGAAGCAATTTATTTGAATAATCATCCTCAGCTCAATCTTGAGTTTGCAGTTCCTTTCTTGTGGTTAAAGCTTTCGACTAAAGTTTAATCTGAAGAAGTCAAACTGAAATACTATAAAATTAAATTGGAAGCATCTTTTGTTTGTCAGCCAACCAATGAGAAGTGATATCGTATGACTGATTTACGTTGACCAAGTGTGATGAACGAAAGATGGAAGGCCAACCAAAGCATACACGGTTTTAACTTTTAACTAACCGTAACCTTTGACCCAAAAAAAACTAACCATAACCAAGCGTTGACTTGGAAAATACAGAAGAAAATAAAACAATACAAAGTCTTTTTCCCTAATAAAAATAAAAACAAAATTATACTCTCTCCATTCCTAAAAAATCTCTGTTTTAAAATTTTCATATTTTTTAATAAAACATATTGAAATTTAGCTATAAATATATAATTTTTTGTAATTTTATATTTTTTAAATTTTAAAACCAATAAATTTTAAAAAATGTAATTAATTATTGAAATTTCACAATTTTTTATTATTAGTTAACAAAAATTACATTGAAAATATAAAATATGTATATTTTTGAAATAAAAGTTTTCTCTAGAACGTTGATCTTTTAGAAATGGAGGAGGGAGTAATATTTAACGATGTTCTCTCGTGCAAAACTTTTTTGCTCAAAATTATAACATACACATTCTTTTTATATGCTCAAAGATTAAGCAAAATCGATCGAAGATGGCACAACGGGTTCAACCGATAGTTTATGTAAATAAGCGCGAGTCCACCAATTAAGGCATGTTTCCGACCGGCGAAACCAGTCTGCGAAGGCAAACCTAATTTATTAAATTATTACATTTCAGCTGCATTTTCAAAGTCAACAAATGCTCACGTCCGGCAAATATTACATGTACTATATTTTAGTTTTTGATATACTTTTGTCCTTGAGGTAGACAAACCAACCGATTTGAATCTGACCACACATTAGGATTATACAAAATTAAAATTTTGAATCTGACCAAAATAGAATACACGTTAAATTTTATACTGTATATGGCAGTTTTCCCTAATGAATTTTTTTTTGATGCACGCACTCAGATCGATTGAAGTTGTAGAATTTGTCAAATTATATTTTTTGGCATATCACTTTCCATAATTACAAATATAAATTTACAAAAATACTACTCTTAAAATTGAACAATATAACCTACCACAACTTGCACATGTTAGACAATGACTCATTTAAGATAATTTATGACAAACCTAACTTATAGTTGTACATTGTACAATATACGTCTCTATATAAAATATAACTTTATAATATTTGTTTAACCAAAAATATTCCAATTGGCCATGAGTCCAACAACTCTTTTTTGCTTTTGATATTACAAATTAAAAATAAAATATTATTTAAAAACACGGAATCTCAATTGCAGACAAACAACTTAAAAATATAATTCAATTCAACACAAGAAAAAAAAACACAATAAGATACAACCTGTTGTGTCTTTTTAATATATTTTATTTAAAATATTGCCTTCCTCCTTGTGAATTCAGCTCACGAGTTGCTCAAATGAAGTCAGACAAGCTCTAAAGCCTGTAATGGAGGACAAGAAAGCAAACATAATCGCCACCATATCCATCATAGCCCTCCTCACCGTCATAATCACCGCCAGAGTTACTCTAAAACTCTCCAAAACGTTTTACCTCATCGCCGGCGTCGACATCTCCCTGATCCTCGCCGTGATCTGTTTCCTCGTAATCCGCCGCCGCTACAACAGAGAGCGAAAGATCCTAGTGTCAAAGTACGTCTCCGAAGGCAGAGAGCTCCGGATCGAGTACAGCTTCCTCCGGAAAGTCGCCGGAGTCCCGACCAAGTTCAAGCTCGAGGATCTCGAGGAAGCCACCGACGGGTTCCGGATCCAGATCGGAAAAGGCGGGTCGGGGTCCGTCTTCAAAGGAGTCCTCAAAGACGGAAGCCAAGTGGCCGTGAAGAGAATCGAAGGAGAGGAGAAAGGAGAAAGAGAGTTTAGGTCAGAGGTAGCCGCTATAGCTTCCGTGCAGCACAAGAATCTAGTTCGGCTCTACGGTTACTCGTCGGTGAATCGCCAGAGGTTCCTCGTCTACGCGTACATACCTAACTCGTCTCTCGACGTGTGGATCTTCCGGAACAGGAGATCAAGAGGATGCTTGACGTGGGACCAAAGGTACCAAGTCGCTGTCGATGTAGCGAAAGCCCTAGCTTATCTTCACCATGACTGTAGGTCAAAGATCTTGCATCTTGACGTGAAGCCAGAGAATATTCTCCTCGATGAAAACTACAGAGCGGTGGTTACAGACTTTGGACTCTCCAAGCTGATAGCTAGAGACGAGAGCCGAGTTGTGACGGAGATTCGCGGCACGTGCGGATACCTAGCCCCGGAGTGGCTTCTTGAACACGGTATCTCTGAAAAGTCTGACGTTTACAGCTATGGGATCGTGTTGCTTGAGATGATCGGAGGGAGGAGGAGTATTATGAAGGTAGAGGTCGAGGAGACAAACAAAAACACGAACAAGAAGAGCAAGAAGAAGAAGCTGGAGTACTTTCCGAGGATAGTGAACCAGAAGATGAGAGAAAGAAAGGTAATGGAGATTGTAGATGAACGGGTGGAGGCAGGTGATGAAGGGCAAGTGATGAAGCTGGTGTGTGTGGCTCTTTGGTGTATACAGGAGAAGGCTAAGAATAGGCCTGATATGGCTATGGTGATTGAGATGCTTGAAGGGAGAGTTCCGGTGAGTGAGCCGCCGGATTCGCAGCTTGTTGTGGTCGATCTTTTGGCTGCGGGCGATGATGATGATGCAACTACTGGTGTGCGACGTGTTGTGGAGGTACCGAGGTTGCATATTCAGAGGGAAAGGAATTTTCGTTTGCCGTCTATTTGTTCTAGTATCATATCTCCCATTTCTCCACGGTAGAGTTTTGGTTTTGTTCATTTGGTATGTAATAATCAGACAGTTTATTAATAGGATTGAACACAAGGTTATGGTTTTAACTGGAAGCTATCTCGCATCTGAAATGAAATAGTGATTCTACCAAGCTAAAGTCCAACTCAAAATCAATATGTAAAATAAGCACAATTTATAACCAGCATTGAACAAAATAGATTTGATTGTTTCAAATAAATTACCTTTCAATTAAATAAACCGAAACCGAACTGAGAATCATTATCTTAAAAACCGATACCGAATTAGATCCAAAAATTTGTAGAATATTAGTTGGTTCCTTTCTAACATTGTATCCAAACTGAAAACCGAAATAAAGAAACAAAACCAAACTAATTTCATAAATAACCAAACAATTTCTATATCGAACCGAAGTGAACCAAAAACCGAACACCAAGACAGAAGCATAACACCAGAAAGTACAATCCTAGGAATTAGGATTGTAAAGCCTTAACCAAGTTTGGTTGGTTCAAAAGTAAACCGAATCTCCCAAATTCTATTGTTATGGGACAGACTGGATCAAAACAAAAGGATGGGGATAAAAGTGAAAAGAACTAATTAATAGTGGGGGCGCTAAGAAAAATGTAAGTGCAAGCCATATCAAAAGTTTAATGGGTTGCTTGCTGGCTGCTGCTGAGCCACTGGCTTCCTTAGACTTCTCCGTCGATAAACTATAGCCGAGGCACGGTCTCAGGTAACATCTATTTCTGTTTTGTCCTGTGACTTTCACCAATACTTTCTTCATCTACTTCTGTAATA
Source organism: Brassica rapa (assembly GCF_000309985.2). NCBI lineage: Eukaryota > Viridiplantae > Streptophyta > Magnoliopsida > Brassicales > Brassicaceae > Brassica > Brassica rapa. The sequence continues at coordinate 4,099,439 of NC_024796.2, forward strand.
TATCGTTTTGATATTGGTCTGAACTAGACTGTGTTGCTTTCCCCAAGTGCTTCTTCTCAGCATTGCTTGTTATCCGAAATGAGTATCTCTGGTGCTGCACTTGGTTCAGGTTAGTATATTCCTCTTTTGTGTGAGTTCAAAATGAAGAAACATAGAACAAAATTAACTCTCAGTTATTTCAGGAAGAATTTTAGGAAGAGCGGTAGAGTTTGGGAAAACTCATGTGGTTAGGCCCAAAGGGAAACACCAAGCTACTATTGTCTGGTTACATGGTCTTGGCGACAATGGCTCTAGGTATGTCTGCCACTGGTTTTTCAATTTGGAATATTATTTAGCATCATAGTCTAGATCCAAAGCCTTTTCTGAATGATTCAGTCAGTTTAAAAATTTGGCAGTCAAGACCTTAAGTCTATTTTTTTTATTTTTAACCTGACTGCAGCTGGTCTCAGCTTTTGGAGACCCTTCCCCTTCCCAATGTGAGTTATAAGCTTTAGGTGATCCTCAGCAGTTGCCTTAATCATGTTCCTATTACTTTACCTTTATCAATACTAACTCATCTTTTTATCTGTGTTGTAGATCAAATGGATATGCCCGACTGCTCCTTCTCAACCTATAAGTTTATTTGGTGGTTTTCCCTCCACAGCTTGTAAGTTATTTTGCTACATAGCACGCAGTCTTACATTCTGGTTAGTGGAAAGTAGTACTAATCGAAATAGAGAGGGAGGGTTTGATGAGTTGCTTCTGTAATTATATGCAGGGTTTGATGTTGTGGGCATCAATGAAGATGGACCTGATGATGTAGAAGGACTGGACGTGGCTGCCGCACATGTTGCAAATTTGTTGTCGAATGAGCCTTCTGACAGTAAGTTTTCCTTGCAAACTCGCCTCTTTGTTCTCCTCCATGTGGTTACTTAAATAGTAAAAAGATCTAGTAAGCAAGACAATTAGAACTTTGATGTATGGTACATTGTTGTAACTGAACAGTAAAAGTTCAAATATAGAGAGAGACATTATTTTTGAAATTCATTTTTCTAAAGAAGTGTGTTATATTTCATTGCTCAAAGTTAAGTTAGGTGTTGGAGGGTTCAGCATGGGTGCGGGGACGTCTCTATACTCAGCGACTTGTTTTGCAGTCGGTAAATATGGAAATGGCAATCCTTACCCTATCAATTTAAGCACAGCCATAGGCTTAAGCGGTTGGCTTCCTTGTGTTAAGTAAAGTTTCCTCTTTGTCCCTAAACGTTCTTCTAGTTTAAGAACTTTTTTTATAAATTAACTGGATATTTGAATGACTTTGGTATGTTTATTATCCTTTGTTTCAAAGGACACTGGCTGGCAAACTAGAAGAGGAACAGATCAAGAATCGAGCTGCGTCCTTACCAATTTTAGTTTGCCATGGAAAAGGTAATATTACCCTTGAAAACTTTGAAAATGTTTCATCACGATACAAGTAAAAGAAGGGTTACATTTTGAAGATTATGTTTGGTTTTCCAGGTGATGATGTGGTGCCGTACAAGTTTGGGGAGAAATCTTCAGAGGCCTTGATATCACATGGGTTTAAGAAGACAACGTTCAAAGCCTATAGTGGACTTGGTCACTACACCATCCCACAGGAGATGGATGAGTTGTGCGCTTGGTTAACATCCAACCTCGGCCTCCAAGGTTGAAAAGGCTTTTCACTTATGTCACTAAATTAACCCCTTCAAACTCTTGAGAGTTTCATTGATTTGGATTGGATCCTTCGTATTTTCACTTTAAGATGTATAACATCAAAGCATTATATAACTAGTCTTTGAGAGATTTGTATGGGTTGTTCAAAAAAAAAAAGAGACTTGTATGGTTGTATTTAAATAATAAATTAAAATATCTCCGTCGGTTTGCGCGCGGTTAACTGATTGCAAATTCGACACGTGTGAGAGAAATAGCTCGACACGTGTGAGGAACAGACTCGTCGGAGTCATCGTTTCTCATCAAGCGCGGGGGAGAAGAAAGAAAACAGAGATGCTCTGTTTCTCTCTTCTTCTTCTTCTTCTTCGTATCACATTCTCTTCAGATCTGTAAACTCTAGAACTTAGCCGAACGGACTAACAACACTCTCACGATGAACCTAAGAACCCACGCGTACGCAGGCAACCCCTTAAGATCCAAAACCCCAAAATCCACCGACTCCTTCTCACCTTCCTCCGCTTTCAAATCCCTAAAATCCCTAATCCCTTCAATCCCCAATCACCCCACGCCTTCCCCCGATTTCAAAGTCCTCCCCTTTAGCAAAGGCCGCCCACTGGTCTTCTCCAGCGGCGGAGACACGACGCCTCTCTGGCATCTGGGATGGATCAGCTTATCCGATTGCAAGGCTCTGCTAGCGACTCGCGGGATTGATCTCGACGAGAACTCGCTTGTGTATTTAGGACCCAAGGCGGAGGAAGATTTAGTATACTGGGCGGTTGACGTGTCGTCTCAAGAAGAACACGGCGTCGTTTTGGAGTTAGCGAGTAGGAAGCTCTGTTTCGTCGAGGTTAGGACGTTAATGGTGGCTGCTGATTGGGAGGATCAACGCGCTATGGATGAGTTAGCTATTGCAGGACATGTATGTTGAAAGTATCTTCTTTTTAAAGTCTCCTCCTTTAATATTGAGATTATGTATTGTTATGATGATAATGACAGGCGAGAGCGTTGCTTGAATGGCACAAAGTCTCACTCTTTTGTGGAGCTTGTGGAGGTTCAACTGTTCCGAAGGAAGCTGGGAGAAGAAAGCAGTGTTCTAACGAGGCTTGCAAAAAGCGGGTTTATCCCCGGGTTGACCCGGTTGTTATAATGTTGGTTATTGATCGAGAGAATGACCGCGCGCTTTTGAGTAGGCAAGCGAGGTTTGTGCCGAGGATGTGGAGTTGTTTAGCAGGGTTTATTGAGGTATGAATGAAAGCAGACAAGCCTTCTCTGTTGTGTGTATATTGTTTTTGATGCTGCTTCTGATAGCCAGGGGAGAGCTTAGAAGAGGCTGTGAGGCGAGAGACATGGGAAGAGACGGGGATTGAAGTAGGAGAAGTTGTCTATCACAGCTCTCAGCCTTGGCCTGGTAAATTGACTTAGTTTAGGAACTTTTGTTTCTAATGCCAAAAAATGCTTTAGAAACGAGGATATGCTTGTCTTAAATCGCAGTTGGACCAAGTAGCATGCCATGCCAGTTGATGCTTGGGTTCTTTGCTTTCGCCAAGACTCTTGACATAAACGTAGACAAGGAAGAGTTAGAAGGTAGAGTGACTTCCACTTCCTGCTCAGAGTTTCTTAACATTTCATCACGTTGACCTTTTGTTTAATGTTGCGGCAGATGCTCAATGGCACAGTAGAGAAGATGTGAAGAAAGCAGTGTCGTTTGCAGAGTACAGGAAGGCGCAAAGAACAGCGGCTTCAAAGATAGAGCAGATGTGTAAAGGTGTGGAGAGAAACCAGAGTCTATCAACTGATTTCAATGTGGAAAGCGGTGAGCTCGCTCCTATGTTCATCCCGGGTCCAACTGCCATAGCTCATCACCTGATCTCAACATGGGTGGATCAGGGTTCTGGCAATGTTCACTCAAAGCAACAACCTGGTGTTTCTCTCTCAAATCTGTAGATAGAAAGAAAGTTCCAACAATGATGCTTTTAGAGAAATCAAACTGTTGCTGTTGATGATGCCTATTTCGAATTGCAGAGAGTACTGTTATTATTAGGGGTGGGCCCTTCGGTTATTTTATCGGTTCGAGTTCGGTTCGGTTTAGTTGGTTCGGTTCTAGAATTTTTCCAGCTGAAGTAAACCATAGTTAGTTTGGTTTGGATCGATTTTGGTTCAGTTATGTTAGGTTCGGTTTATATTCGGTTTGGCTTGTATTCGATTCGGTTTGTATTTCGGTTCAGGTCGGTTTAATCGGATTTCTCTTAGTTTATTTATTGTACAAGAAATCATGTTTTAATACATACATGTATGGTTGTCATGAAATAATCGTGCTGGACATAATCAAAAATTAAGTATGTAAATTAAATTCAATTTAATTAGATTTGGCTTAGGTTTTAATTTTAGGGTTTAAAAGTATACGCTATTGAAAAAAATTAACATGGAAATTATGTGGGCTTAATGACGAATATTACAAAAGTTAGACGAAGTGTCATGAAAATCAAATTATATTAGGATTTCCTTCGTGCAAAAGGAAATTACGTGGACTTAATCTTAGGATTTTAATATCTTGATATTACTAATATTTTTAATTTAAATAACTATAAAAACACTTCGGTTTATCGGTTCGGTTCGGTTTAAACCAAACAGAACTGAACCGTTCGGGTTAGAAAAATCTCAACTGAAAAATTTGAAATGGACTTTGGTTTGGTTCGAATCGGTTTTGGTTCAATCGGTTCGATTCGATCGGTTCGGTTTTTTTGTCCACCCCTAGTTATTATGTTTGTCAAGAGTCTTATTATTATCTTAATTTCATGTATTTATCAAAATGGAATTTATAATTAACTCTTATAAAACATATGAAGTACTCTCTCTCTCTCTGCCCCATCCTATTCAGTATTCACCACTATGGTCGGTCACCTCCTGCCGGCAAAACCTATAAAGCAATTTGTGAAGACTTTGCGACTGGTCCGAAAATTTTATTACAAGTGGTTACTTATTTCAAACAAAAGAGATATATGTAAATGAAGGATTCAACATAGAAGACAAACACGTTTCAAAAGGAAAAGCAAATATATGGATTAAGGATTCATTAATTCCCAAGAACAGATATGCTGATGGTCAAATCGTTGATCATCAGAAGCAGCACTGAAGAAAGCTTTCCTCATTTAAGTTTACTGAGCCGGTTTCTCCTCTTCTTTAGTTGACGAGGATAGATACCTGCCATTAAGCACGTTTAGAATATTTTCAGAATAATAAGCTAGAAACACAAGGTTAAGCTAAGCAAAACTATACAAGCAATTGCATCATTAAGTGTACATTCTGGCTTTATTTGTAAAAACAGTAATAAACCTAGAAGCAAAACTTGTTTTTGAGTTCGAGCCGAATATATAAAGGGTTCTGTGAACTTACCCTTGGGCTCTAGCCCAACGCGAGAGCTGATAGAGCTGAACAGTCTCATTGGAAGCATGGCAGGCAAGCAGTAAATAGTTGCGTGGTTGAACCATCCAAGCAAATCTCATGAACAATGCAGAGTAAATGCACATGGCTGTAACAAAACAAATGGCATTAGAGAGAGAGAGGCTTAGCTTAGCTTAGCTAATAAACCCTTCTTCACAATAATAATATTTCTTACCTGAAGTCATGTTTCCAGAAATCATCTCAGGGGGCTTTTGCATATCCACCAAACCCTGTTAGTTGTTCAAAATCAAAAAATCAAAACGACAAAGAGTGAATCCATCCACAGTGGTTTGTTTGATAAAAAGAAGAAGAAGAAGAAGACGTACAGCAGCAACAAAGCCCCAGTTAGCGATGGGACCCCAGAAATGGGTTGTTTTAGGTCCAACCGGACTGTTCAAGAACGCTTGGAACCCTGATGCTGCCATTTTATCCACCCTGCAATCATTTATTATTCACGATTTGATATTATTATTACTAATCATTATAATCGAAATCAAAAGTATTCAATTGGGGATTTTTTTTCAAAGTCAAATTCGACAGAAGCACAATAACATATCAATCAATTCCCCAATCTCAAACACGAACAGAAAGCTAGCAATCGGTTTTAATTTGATTCATCATCACTCAAAAAGACGATCTACGTTGGGATCAACACAAACAAACCTGAGGGATGCGATGCGATGCGATGCGAAGAGGATTTGAGAGATTTGAGAGAGGAGTGAGCGAGGATGGATGGAATAACAAAACAAGTCTCGAGAGACGCGAGTGGGTTGGGCCTTCTTCGTTAACTACTTTTTTTTTTTTTTTTAATGTGAACCGAATCTTACCTATTAAATTAGAGTGAGAGGTCGGTTTGCCAAACCGGAGTTACAAAAAGGATTAGCTACTGCTTTGGTTTTGACCCGTGCAAATGAATAGTTAAACTCGCGTAACGCATGTCCATTTGGGATCGTTGCGACAGTTTGGAGTTTGGACAAATCAATGAAACAGACAGTACGTTATGTTTGCTCTTTGTTTTTTCCTATTTTTTGCCAAGAAGAATTTCACTTTTCTGTGGTCATTGTCGATGGTTGAGAAGGCCAATCGGTTTTTCAAGAATTATAAAAAACGGACTAGCGGAATGCGCCGGGTTTAGTGAGTGATTGTAATATATTGATTTGAAATATTTTTTTCAGATCAATCTGAACCTCCGTTTTATCGGATTGAATAAAATTTATATTTCAAAAAAAGAAAAGTTTACATGTTACCCTGATAAACGAGTGTTTTTTTTTTACTTTTTGCAGATCCGTTATATGGAATTAGTCATTATTATGCTAAAGCCGAAGACCAAATAGTTTCAATGGTATATTCTGAATGCGCACGGGAGAGGGATAGGCAAAGGTTTTTTTTTTAGAACTATAATAACAAAGTCTCATTCATAACTGAACCCAGTGAGGCTTTTCTATGCTTACGTCAAGCTGTCTCCTAGAAAGGATTTGTCCCCAATAACTAGTATATCATTAGCTCGTAATGTTAAGCTCCACTCTTGCTCACCTATAGCCTTTCGTTAGTTCTTACATTTCCGGAATCTTAATCACATTATTTCATTAATCTTTCAAGGAATAGATCTTCCGAGTTGATTTTCTTTTGTTCGACGTACGCTCATATACATATACAATACTTATGGTTCAAATCCTTCTTCCAACTCTTTTAATAACAATACAATACATTACAGTAAAATAAAGGGTAGGAATCTACAGTAAGCCTTTTCGATATGATTGGTACAAGTTACATCCTACAAGGAAGAGAATAAAACAAATATAATAATACAAAGACTAAGAAAGAAAGAAAATCAATGGGGAGCGTTAGAACGAACTTTGGTTTTAAAGAGGAGAATGTAGAGTTTGTCCATTGAGAAATAAAGAAAACAACCTGTGGAATGTGTTACGAATGACCCGAAACTTGACCCCACTATGCAATGCCATGCTGGTCCATACCCTTTGTCAAATTCCTGCATTTTGTTTTTCATATCTCACTTACATTACAACCTATTTATTATGTTTGTATATACAACATGCATGAATGAATCATAAACCTTCGCATCATCTCTTATGTAATTCAGTTAATTAACTGAACATCTCTCGTAACTTTGTTCTTCATCATTGACATGATATGTTTATAAAATGAAACTCGATCCATCAATTAATTAATTGGTCTTCACGGTTTTAAAATCATTCTTGCTATGTCTTTTCTTTGTATGTGCACTTAATTTTTTTTTTAAAGTTGTTGACCAAAAGAATGTTTATTTTCTATAACAAAGCTTCTAGCATTTTGTGATATTTTGAAATATGATTTCGATGCTAGTTCTTCAGTTGTTCCACCATTATGTTATACATTTGAATGTTCATAGGAAACATCTTTAGCAGAATATTTGTTTTCTACACTTTTTAGTGTACATAGTTATAAAAATCATTCTTCTATTTACTAATTGTCAACAAAAATAATTGCCAAGAGAGCTTATAGTCAAAGTACAGCGTTCCTTAACGTGGAACAACATAAGAAGGATCCAAAATAAGTTGAAAATAACAAAGGGATAAGAGTGAAAGAGTACCACATGGCTTTTTTGAGGACCAAACATTATTTATTCACCCACATTAATTTTTTTTCTTTTGCAGCTCATGGAGACACCAGTCATTTGATTGATATGAAAAATGAATTGGTTAAGCGGCATGATGTGTCTCTTTCCCCCTCATACTTTGTATTCATTTAGATGTTTGGTGTTGAAAATGAGTTTTCTGACTAGTTGTTCGTATAAATGTGGACTGAACGAAAAATCCAATAGAAGCTATATTCATCTCATTAATTTGTATACCCATTCCACCTATTTAATCGTCTACAATAATTCTAAGACTATAATATCACACATTTAATGCGATACTCAACTTTATAGACGTTCTAAAACACTGTCAAATGCTGAACCTAAACACACAAAATGAGTTTAAATATCTGTTATTTGTTGTGTATATCAGTATATATCATAGACCTCACTCCAATCAAATCACAATGACCAATATGAAAACACAATAGATGCTTCTGATGCAATTGCAACCACTAGACTGTACGTAGATCTATTAATCCACATTTGTATATCATATATTCGAGTTATTGTAAGTTTTGGCATCGCAAATTTTATTTTCTATTCATGAAAACCCGCCTCTAGTGATATACTTTTGCATTTAATCAAATGATAAAATAGGAGAAAGGAACAAAAAGAAACACAAGAAAGGAAGAGAAGAGAAGTGTTACCTTCTTGAGATTGAAAGCCATGTGCTTGGAACTAAACTTCTCCAAACTATCTAAAGTCGTTCTCGCACACCTAAACGCATGTGCTTGCATAAACCCCGGCATGTCCGCCGCTAATATCCTCACCGTTAACATCTCCGCCGCCGCGGCTATCCTCGCCGTTGTATCCCTCTCCACGTGAGACACCGATTTTCTCCCTTCCTCCGCCGCACCACCACCATCACCGCCTTTCTTTCTCTCTTTACTACTAGTCTCTAACTCGAAGATGTCTCTCACCAGATGGTTTTGCATTTTATTTGGACGGGGGACTATGGGTTTTGATGCATCTTCTTGTGATAGTGATGATGGTGGGATCGAGTCTTTGTTGGGTTTGAATTTAGGGTTTATGAGTAACTGCTTCGATGTGGTAGTGGAGAACTTGTAGAAGCTCATGAGACTCTTCTTCTTTTTTGGTTTCTCTTCGGTTGCCATATTCATTACTATGTTTTAAAGTCTTTTGCGTTTGTGGGACTCTTTAATGGCTCATATGTGTTATTTATAAGGAAGCGGCAGAGGATGACAAATGAGTCCTCTCTAATATTCTCTAAGACATATTTCAATTGAATAGAAGTAAATATAATTTATAATAATATAATATAATATTTTATTTTATTTTATAATAATAAAATGGAATGCATGCTATGCGTACAATTTAAACATTTTCTCATATAACTATTTTTTTCTCATATAACTTTAAAATCTTGTAGTTTGGTGTGGAGAAGGATAAATATTGTGGAGAAGATAAATAATATAAAAGGGTGTACAAAATATTTACTAGTCTAGCTTCACATGGCATAATTAGCCGAGCTGCATATAATATAGCTTCATGATGGTATGAAGGATAAATATTGTATTATACATTGTTCTGATAGTTGTTTAAGCGATTGATTCGGTGGTGATACTAGAGCAAAACTAATAACAAATCATTACCTCTAGCTAGTCACAATTTTGGTAATTTATTTAATCACTGGGTAAGAACCCTTTAATAAACACCAAATTAAGCCGTATGATCAAACGCCAAGACAATGATAAGAACGGAGACAAATTGAATAATGTGGATTAGGAGATGAATTGGGTGATTGACAGAGAATCAAACCATGTGGGTTGTTCTGAGTCAAGTGAAATTAACTTTTTATTTTACTTGTCAGCAAGTCTAATCAACGTATATTGGTTTTTGGAATATACATATACGTAGACAGATAGATGGAAATGTTTATTTTTCTTGTTCTGTAGACAAACACACTAATTGTTCAGGGTCCCTAATCTGATTTTTTTTTTTTTTTTTAATCTGATATTTTATGCTCAACAAATCATGTTCCGGTCATATATGGACCCTCTTGTTCTTCCAGCCAATTTCGTTAGGGGTCTTACACAATTTGTTTTTAGTTAAGAACTTATGTGCATTTGGTTTATATATTTGTTTTTAGGTTGACACCAATCTCAATAATAGCCACAGATTTTCTGTGGTCTGATGATTATTCCGTAATGAAATCGAATCTGAACACACATATGACCAGTGAGTAACATATGGTTAAAAGATAACATAAAATTTTAGTTGAGGTATATATTTTTGAAAATTACAACTTGGTCTTCATTTCTTTTCACTAAAAATAAATAAAGTACACATATAGTCGGTAGAGTTGAAGCTTGACACGAGCTCTCTTCAAGTCCCTAATGCACGAACCCAAGCTTCCAAGTCATACTTTTTTTCCCCAGCTGCATGGTTCAAAGCTCCGGAGACAACCAACATGACTCAGTAATCAGAGGAATCATCATTATCAAAAAACATTTGGAAAATCCATCCCTAGCCCATATTTCGTATAATAATATATATAAATAAAACTGGCATACCAAAAAAGACTAAAATACATAAAAAGGATGAAGCGTAATACGACGTCGTAGTCAAGTCTCAGCTCCCAACCCTTTGAAAACGGTTCAGTTACAACAAGTCTCACGCTTTCACTTCCCAAAAGCTAAAAGCTTCAAGCTTCCTCCTTTATTTTCTCAAACATTTGTTAAGAGAATTGGGATCGCTTCTTAGGGTTTCCACCACGAGCTCTCTCAATCTCAGGTTAATTCAATCTCTTCCTTCTCTCATTCTCAGCTCTCAATTTCCCGTTTCCGATCTCTCAAAAAGCTGGTGAATTCTCGAATTCACCCTTTTTCAGATCTTTTGATATCATAATGTTGTGGAATCGAATCCCCTTTTGTAATTTCAAAAGAAAGATTGAATTTTTATATGAAATGGTTCTCTAGGGATTGTGTAGACTCATCATCATGTCTGGTGGAACTCCGCGTGGTGGCGGCGGCTACATTAGGCAAAGGCACAGCCAAGGTTATGCTTCTGGTGGGGATGATCTTGAGGACGATGCTTGCTCTAGGCACCAGCCTTTCTCCCTCGAGAGTCCTAGGTGTAAGACTTGGGTCGAGGTTCTGGAGAATGTGCTTTGGATTGCCTCTGCTGTGTTCATCGTTTATTTTGGAGACATGCACTCCAATATGATCTACATCTTATTACACGATGCTCGGATCAAAAGGTCACACCTTTTTCTCTTTCTGGATCTTGAGGATTAACAAGAACTTGTGCATAGACAGACGTTGTTAGTGTGTAAAGGTCTTTCCTTTTAGGTGGTTTTGGATAATGGTGATTGATTTTGATGTAGTATTTGTGCAATTTCGACATTGTTTGGGTCTAAATATAATGAATTCATTTGCTTTGGTTTGCTAGGATGCCTTTGTATTTGGGGATGTTGGGAATAGGTGTGAACGTTGTGATCATAATCTACGAAAGTATGTTGTCGTGGAGCATGAGGAGGTTCGATGAGAAATGGGAGCTGTGGAGTATCTCTGCTCTGCCTTTCATCACCCTCCTTGGCATCATTTCGTTCTGCCTGTAAGTTAAACAAACCCCCATATCTTAGGATCTACCACCGGGGAGTTTTGAGTCTGAGAAAGTATTGTTAAATGCAGGCTCTCCTTTGCTCTGTGGCCTATATGGGGATTCTTGACTCTCCCTCTTCTGGTATGACCTCTTAGACCATACTAATATATAAATCGTTATTCTTGAAGAGAATTCTTATCGGGTTGATTGATACATTATGTAATGTTTGTTTGCAGTTCACATTGTTCATGGCATGCCTAGTTGTGTTCCCACATCTGACAATCATCAAACTCAGGCCTCAAAACGAAGAACTTCGCATAGATTGAGAGAATTGGAGTTAGTTACTGGGAGAGTGAGTGGATGGATACCCCTTTCTGTCTTCTTTTCTTGTTGAGAAGTGAATAAGTGTGAAGAGGAAAGGGAATGTGGGTTGGTTTGAGGTATATATAGATGATAGATATAGATGAACTCATTGATGATGATCTAAAAGTGAGAGGGATCTTTTTTTTCTTCTTCTTAATGTCTTTTTGAGTCTCTTGAGAGTACATTTGGTTCATGTCTTGTTTCATTTCCAAATGCAGTGAAGTGAAAAAACATTCTCAATCAGCTCCTTCAAACTCTTTAGTTTCATCAAAAATTTAAATGTATGGACAAAGCGGATTAAAAGAAAAAACATTTGCAAAAAAAAGTCTTTATACCTTGAAATAGGCAAACAAACAATTCAATGCAGGAGTACTAATCAATGTTTATAGCGTTATTAAAAATTAATGAGATAAATTTAAAGGAAAAGGTTATTAAAATTTTATGATAAAAGCAAACTGTAACAAAACTGCGAAGTACAAATGTAAAGAGACATCGGTTAAAAGACAGAAAGAAAGAAAGAAAGAAGCATTTAGTTGTGGTTGGTTGAGGATAAGAGATGGGACACGTAATTCGACAGCTGCTGATAAACCCTCCTTCTTCCTCGTCCCTTCTCCTTCTCCGGTGCCGGACTACTCTCGATTTCAACTATGTCTTCTCTCTGAGAACCTCAGTTACCACCTCAGTTACCAAAAGCAAGGGCAGATTCTCTTGTCTTTTCTCCGGCGGCAACCAGAGGGAGGTTAGTTTTACTTACGTCCCTTGATTGTCTGTGTGTAAAGCAAAATGGGTTTCAAAGTAATTGCTTAAAGATTAATAGGGAAGTAATCGAATTGTCTGGAAGGTTTATGGGTTTAAATGATTCAATTTTATGGCATTAAAACGAAACATTTACTCTGTTTGTGACTCTGGAACTTGAGAATTATTCAGGATAAGAGGGGTGGTTCTTTATCTAAAATGGATCCAGAGTTCGTATTGATGGACTTTGAACAGAATTGGGATGCATTTGCCCAACTCGTTGCTACAGGGTAGTCTAAAACTTGATGTAGCAGCTGACTAGGCTCTTGTGAGTTGGTTAAAGTGGAGTGCGTGAGGGTTTGAGTGTTCTTCTTCTGTCTGTGTTTTAGTTATAGCCTTGCATTAGTCTTATCACGCTGATTTGCTGAAGTTGTATATGAGCATAACAGTTTCTTAGCTTGCTACTTTCTAATCATACATGAACCACTTTGTTTTTGCAATAACTTCCTTTAGTAATTACGTAATCACACCTTTTTTTTTAGCTTAAGACTTAAATCTCTTTTCAAGCATTTCCTTTGGCTAAACATTATTGATTGCCTTTTGTTGTTCCTGATAGAACAAAAGAGAAGTGATGTGTTTTAGAGACGGAGAAGGTTAGCATCATAGCTTGGTGGCTAATACTCTTGCTCCTCAATTTTTGTTTTTGATTGTGTGCAGGAGCAAGCTCGTAAAGCATTGGAAAGCGCTCTTGGTGGGAAGAAAAATGAGTTCGACAAGTGGGACAAAGAGATCAAGAAGAGAGAAGAATCCGGTGATGACGGAAATGGTGGCAAGGGAGGAGGAGGAGGCTGGTTTGGAGGCGGCGGCGGCGGCTGGTTCAGTGGTGATCATTTCTGGAATGAAGCACAACAGATCACCATTACTCTCTTAGCAATACTTTTCGTGGTATGTGTTTTGTTTTCCTTTGCTAAGAGAAAGACTTGTTTGTTGTTGTTTTTTTGTTGATGGTTTGTAATGGTTGGCAGTATATGATAGTTGCTAAAGGTGAAGTAATGGCTGCATTTGTGTTAAACCCGTTGCTGTACGCGCTGCGAGGAACACGAGAAGGTTTGACTTCTTTAAGCTCCAAGCTCATGGGAAGACAAGCTTCTAAAGTGAATGGTGCTAGCTCAGAGGAGATATGGAAGGACAGCCAGGTCTCTGCTAAAGAAAGCGTTGTCCGAAAATGGGGAAGTGACTGAAACAAAAAGTTCATGAAGTTTAGTCATTGAAGTCTTTGAATGTTTTTCTTCTTACGGTTTCTGTTAAATATCAAGATGAGATCAAATGCAATGGACCTCTTAATTCAGTTTTTGTAATAAATGATATTTAGGCCTGCTACTTCGGTTTTCCGACACCAAACCGAATCTTTTTTTTTTTTTTCAGTTTACTGTAGTTTTTAAAAATAATTCCGAAATAAACTGAATAATATTACGGTTTGGCTATCAATTAATTTTGGTTTTAAATTACCGATATTAACCAAGATTTTTTTTTTAAAAGAAATTGATAATTCGGTTTAAATTGGTTAAGATCGGGTATTTTTGGGGTTCAGTTTGATTGAGTTTGGTCTTGTTTGTTTTGGTATTATTTATTTATTTATTTTTAAAAGATCGGTTAACTGTTCTGTTCGTTCAAACCGAACGAAACAAAATTGATTTTCAAAAGCATTTCGCACCAAACCGAATTCAAAACCAAAAGTGAACCAAAAACCAAAAATATTGATTCGGTTTGGCTCAAATCCGCATGAGTAGGTACATTCTCCTGTAAACAAGAAGAGTAGTAACTTTTTTGATCTAGCCTTGGTAAACAGCAAATCAAGTCTCTCGGCTATGTGACTATGTCTTCATATGCCATCTTCAATAAATAATGACCAAATCATAGATGAGGAAGCTTGAATAGAACAATGTAGAAATCATATCCTATGGATAAATCTAAAATGTCAGAATGTACAACATCCTTGTTTTGAAGCATATGACTATGTCATAGGAGTTTCAAATTTGACTTCAAAGTTTATTTTGAGTAAGAAACTGAACAAGAAAAGAAACTCAACCAATTGTGTGTTTTCTTTTGTTAAAAATCCTTAAATAAAACTAGCCAACCCACATCTTAGTTGTAGTATCTAAGACGTCAGCAAACCCACTACGTAATGTTTTAAAATGTTGTAAAATGTTTTTAAGATAGAAAAATGAGTGATGTAAAGTTGAAAAGTAACATAGAAGTTTTGCAGAAACTAAAATATAGGCAACGTCATCAATGGAGGGAGAGAAACGGTATGAATGGAGACGCGAAATATCGTTGTCATTTGGATGCTTTAAAGTTAAGAAAGATGCTGAGGTTTATACCCTTTTCTTATTGTTAAGAGCAAGAATATTCCCATGATGGACCGCAAAAACTAGCAACCATTTGTGCAATACCTCTTTTTAATACTATATCTAAATCAAAAGTGGTAATCGTCAAACTATTACTAGCAAAATGATCATGGAGACAGAGATAGATCATTAAGAGCTAATGTCCCACATGTTTTTTATCATGATAATCTGAGCTGGATTTATTAAGATTTTTTTTTGCAAAAATACATGTCTAAGATTATACATTTATACATTCATATACTATAGAAGAACATATTCAATGTTCAAAATTTTTTAAAATTCATCAATGGAAAATCATAACTGGTTGGTTAAACCAGAATAAAATAAGAAAAATTAATAAATAAAAAGTGATGTATGTGAGTGATATTTATAAACCGACCATGCCCATGTGTAATAACCTCACCCACAGTTAGCAATAAAGAACCACATTGAAAAGAATAAAACCAAAGAGATATTCTCCCAAAAGAAAGACACAAAAAATGGATATTCCAAAGAGAAACCTTTGAGAATATTCTTCTAACACCTATTATAACCTCATCACCTTCCTTTCTTCTTCATCCCTACACTAAAGGTTTTCCCAAAGAAACAAAAAAGAAGCATGAAGTTCGGTAAGAGTCTGAGCAACCAGATAGAGCAGACACTTCCTGAATGGCGTGACAAGTTCTTGTCTTACAAAGACCTCAAGAAACGACTCAAGCTCATCACCTCCACAACTCAAGATCGTCCCACTAAACGTCTCCGAGTTGACGCCGAGTGTTCCCTAGGAATGTCGAAAGAAGAGATCAGTTTTATTCAGTTGCTGGAGAACGAGTTGGAGAAGTTCAACAATTTCTTTGTTGAGAAGGAGGAAGAGTACATCATCAGACTGAAGGTAACAATAATAACAAACATTTTGAATCTTATTTGATTCATTACTGATATGTGCGTTGGGGTAAGAACAGGAGTTGAGAGATAGGATTGTAAAAGCTAAGGACTCAAAGGAGAAGATGATGAGAATGAGGAAGGAGATTGTTGATTTCCATGGAGAGATGGTTCTCCTTGAGAACTACAGTGCCTTAAACTACACTGGTAACTTGTAACCCAAGTTTCATATCTAATCATGGTCCTTTAGCATATTTTATTTTATCTCTAGGAAGAGACAAATGTTGAGATATGTTTTGTAAACTAAACAGGATTGGTTAAGATACTGAAGAAGTATGACAAACGAACCGGTGATCTCATGCGCTTACCTTACATACAAAAAGTTCTTCAGCAACCCTTTTACACTACTGACTTGTTGTACAAGCTAATAAAGGAATCCGAGGCCATTCTTGATCGATTTTTCCCCGCTACACATGAAGCTGAGGATCCTACTGATGCAACAGAGTCTGAGAATATCCAAGCAGAGCTCTCAGAGCACAAGTTCATGGAAAGCCTCCACATGAAAAGTACAATAGCTGCTTTGCGTGTGTTGCAAGAAATCAGGAGCAAAAGCTCCACCGTGAGTGTCTTCTCGCTGCCGCCGCTCCAGTTAAACGGATTAGATGAGACATGGAAGAAGATTCCGTTGTTGGAGCAAGAAGCCAAATAGAGTGAGAGAGATGGATACACTTCTTTTCCACTTAGAAGCTAACAGATTATAAAACCAGACACATTATCAATGTGGACATCTTTTGTCCTTATTATTAAGTTCTTTGTGGTTGTAACTTTGTTTCTGTGTTGTGTGTACTAATCGATGTAGTATACCACTTCAGATTTGTTACTTGTTGATTCTCTTCTTTTATTCAAAGCCATTTTGCTCAATGACTTAACTTAGTTTCACATTCTAGACTTAAACTTCCGAATGTCACAACTTACATGTGATGATCTAGGCTTGCTCATGAATGCCTAGATCATAAAAGCCCATTATAACCCAAGTAAACATAAAGCCCATAAAAGCCCATTATAAGTAAAATCTGCAAATGCCTTGGCTCCACTCTAAAACCCTTTCATTTTCGATTTTGGTATCGCTTCCTCTTCCTGGTCGCCTTGAAAATATCAGGTATCTTGCTTGATCCTTTCTTATTGATTTGAATCTTCACCATGTGGATCTAGTTAGAGACTGATTACATATTAACCAAGATTATGAGGTTTAATACGTTCTTTAATACTGTTTTTTTGAAAATTTGCAAAAGTGAGGGAACGATGAAGGTGAAATCATCTGTGAAGAAGAGGTGTGAGTCTTGTCAGACAGTGAAACGCCGTGGAATTATATATGTCATATGTTCATCCAACCCTAAGCACAAGCAAAGGCAGGGGTACTGCTCCATCGCTCATGAAGGAACAATACCAACTCCCTTGTATGTGTTTTTTTTTCTTTCTATGGGTAATTATGGTTCCGACAAAGATACTAAAGAAGCAAAGTCTATGTGTTTTATTTTGACCATTGACAATACAAACTGAGTTAGCTAGTATGTTTTCATTGAAGAGATGGAAGTGATAAGAGACTGAGAGTTGAAATGTATTTTGTGATTTAAAAAACAGGTTTTCTGAGTCGGTTTCTAATCAGGAAGTGGTGAAGCTGCCTAGTCTGAGAGTATCTGCCAGTATGGCGCCTCTTTTACACAAGAGGCCTGAGCCAACAACGATTTTCGGGTGGGGGGCAGGTTTTGCATCCATACTCTTCAAACAAGGGACTCAGTAAGTTGATCAGGCATTTCTTGTTTAATATTTTTTACAGTTGTAATTGCAGTTTCTTGCAGGTTTCTGGTAAAGGTGAAACATCATCTTATGTCTAAACACTTTTACTTTGGTCAGTTGTAGGCTCTTCTAGACCGCGCCTTGAATGACCTGAACAACGAGATATATGACAAGCTTGAGTGTTTTTCTTGCAGTTTTTTCTTTGAAACATATGTTACTTCAGCAATTTAATAAATTACTTTCTTTGTTTTTGCAAATTAATTTTTCCCTATGTTTATCTTTCGAATTTATAAGGGTATAAAACTGTTTAACTTTTTGTATAGAAAATACAGAATGTTTATTATTTGCGAGTCAAAAGTAATATTTTGAAACGACAAGAAACAAAATTTAAAAATAAAAATCAAATCACTAATCCAAACAAAGGGAAGCTATACTACCATTTAAATTCAAAATCAGTTTGTGCAAACTAGTTCCTTTTCAACACTTACATACACTCTGACGACAATTATTATATCAAAACGTTTTTGAAACGGATACCATGTAGTCAGATTACCTCTTGTTGTTACCACAGATTTCAGAAAATAATATAAAATGAAAGCCCACCAAGTAGAAGCGAATCAAAAACAAGGAACTAGAAGCAAGTAGATATGTGGAAGACGAAGACTTTCACGACAACGACCCCTTCTCTTTCTCCACCGCTGAGCACTATGCACGTGGCTCCCGTACTGCGGTCACAGAAAGCCCATTCAGTGAGCATATCCCTGGTCCCCTCACTATCTAATCGTTGGACACTTCCACTTTTGGACATAGTGCCTCTTCCTACATTACTTTTGTTTTAATTTCCTTCCTCGATCAAAATCATTCACAGCTTGATTCCAAAGACTCAGCTCATCAATAATTGACGCATCCCTTTTTCTTGTAATGTCTACTTTTCTGCTGCCATTTTAACCAATTAATATAGAGGAGAGGATGAATGATAGTAATTGATAATTGTTTATTTCATAACAAACAACAAAACAGTAGATGGATAAATTATTAAATTCACTTTGTATATATAATATTCGAACATGATCATTTCTCAAAGGTTCATAATTGTCTGCCAATAAAAGTTAACATGATCTTAATAAGTGGACCATATGATGTAAAACGTTATGGTTGTTTTTGTTTGAATAGAGTTGTTCAGTTGAATATAGGCCATGTTAATTTTCTGCTGTATGTTATCAACTTAAGTTACACTAATTGTACTACCTTAAGTCAGTATCAAAGACAAGCAGCCAGGAATATAGGCCATCTTATCACCTTATAATGGGACCCCTATGAATCAAAGATAGAAATGGTTATGGTGGCAAATCGTTAGATTGTATCGTCAGCCTTAATGCACATGTAAACAATTGGTGGTGTATTGGCAAATTCACAGAATAATAAAAATAGGTTCACATCGAATTAATCTTTAATCAATTGATGAACGAGAGACCTTCTGAGTGGACGAGTGGCAAACCGTAAACTCATTGCTGGTTGGAGAAAGCATAATGCATGTTACAAGTATGATTATAATTTTTTTACAAAAAAAAGTATGATTATAATACTATCAAACAAGTATTGTAATGTTTTTACAATGACTTTTTGTAACTCTCAAACCAGCACTTAACCATATGAGTGGTGGTTGGAAGCGTACACAAAACAAATTGGCAAAGAAAACTTTTGTTTTTCTTTAAGCTAAGAACAATATGTAATCCACTTTATTTCCTTATCTCTTTATGGTAAAAGTTCAGAACAAATGATGTTCCAGGAGCTTTCAACAAATCAATATTGAAAAAAGCTTGTCAGCCTAACGGACGGAACATAGATGCACAGCCTAATCCTAGACGAAAAAGTCAATTTGGTACACAAGTTGGAGCCAATCAAACAATAAAAATCTTAGAGCATCCGCAATGAGAATCTTAAGGTGAATCCTTTCTTTGTGAATCCTTGCACTATTTACGGATCCCGACGACATGTGGTAACCCGCGATTGGTTGATATTTATTTTATTTTATCTAAAAAAATAATAATAATAATACTTAAAAAATCAAAATACACTTTTTCTAAGAACTCCCTTTGAGTAACACCATTGCGGATGCTCTTAGAGAGAAAAAACAGATAAAAATCTAATTAGTTAACAAAAAATAAACAAAAACCTTCACGTGATAAAAAAAAACTAATCGACGGCGGAGATTGCTTCTCCTTCACCTTCCTCAACTAAACCATCTCACCAGTGTATATATAATGGCACCGTCTTCACTTCACTCAGCTCATAAAGTCTCGAGCTTTCGTTCCTAGAATCAACCTTAAGAATCTCAGAACTCGACACAGAAAAAAAAACATGCTTCTACGAAGCGCGTCGACTCCACTTCTCAACTCGTTAGTTCATGTCTCGACTCCAAAGGAATCACCAATCGAGACCATTGAATCTGTTCAACGGCCCCGATCTCTGACGCTCTCTTCACCTTCCTTTTGCTGTTACAGCCCCATGTCTATACACTCCAGCGACGAGACCACGAGGAGGGTGAAAAGAGGCGTCAGAGAGCGATCTCCGTCACCTGACGACGACGAAGCCGCCGTCGAGCAAGTTCTTGAACAGTGCTGCTCTTATGGAGGACGTGGAAGAAGGAATCGGCTTCGGGATTATCCGCACGTCTTCTTACGACGGTGGTTTAGCGTTTTGGACATTAGAGGAAGAAACTGAATTTAGCGGCGGTGGCGGCTGCGGCGGTGGGTTTGTTCACGGCGGAGGAAAGGGCGGATCCGATGGTGACGATAGCACAGACGTTCATTATCGTAAGATGATTGAAGCAAACCCTGGAAACGGGATGTTTCTTGGCAACTACGCAAAGTTCTTGAAAGAGGTAACACTTTTTGTCTTTTTTTTTTTTCTTCCTTTGTCTGAAAGTGGACGTGTTTTTGAGTGCTGATTTGTATTTTGATTTGAAACAGGTTCGAAAAGATTACTTGAGAGCAGAGGAGTATTGCGGGAGAGCTATTCTGGTGAACCCTAACGATGGAAACGTTCTGGCTATGTACGCGGAGTTGGTGTGGATGATTCATAAGGATTCATCTCGTGCTGAGTCTTACTTTAACCAAGCCGTAGCAGCTGCTCCTGATGATTGGTAAGAAAGATTATTTTAACTTATCAAACTATCTCTCTCTTCTTTTGTGCTGATGTGTTGTTATTGTTTGTGTGCAGTTATGTACAAGCTTCATATGCACGGTTTCTTTGGGATGCTGACGAGGAAGAAGGTGGAGAGGGGGAGAAGGAAGAGAGGCACGAAGACGAACTTGTGACTCAAGCTTCTCGAATGAGTTTCTTCAGCGGTCTGTCTCCAATTACGGCCATGTCTTAACTAAGTTGTCTCGGCGTATAGATTTAGGTGAACTGTGTTATGTGACGTTTATGATCTATCTAACCCTTTTGTTTAATATTAATTCTTTATTTTTGCTTCGTTTATATGTGTGCTTCTCTGCTTCAGTTTTAGAATTTGTCTCAGTTGTGGTAATAAATAAAAGTTTTGCTTTCGATAAATACAACGGCTTATAGATGAAAATGGCTGGTCTTGAACTGAGACGAGACATACATTAAGCATATAACAATGGAGAACAACCGTGGAGTGATTGATGAAATTCAGCAAGAGTTTGTGATTCATCCTATTTTGTTAAATCTCTTCATGATTTACAAGAAGGGAAAGCCATTTCTTGTGTTTTGTTTGTGCTATAGCCTTTAGATTACTAGAGCAGGCCAGTCCCAGAGTTACATGCTTTTGATTTTACTGCATTATAAAATGACTTGTGCAAAAAGTTACTGCAATGAAGAAAGCAGAAGTGGGCCTAGGGTGGAGATGACCAAGAGCAGCAGCTCTAATGGCAAGGGTGCCACAGCCCAAGACGCGCCTCACATAAATTGGAACAAGATTAAAGATGGCAGCACACTAGCAGAGTCCTAGTCTTATTTATCTAGAACTTGAAACATGACATCTTTTTACGCGTTAAGCATAATTAAATTGTAAAGCATGTTTCTCATAAGATAGCATGGTACAAGAAGTACCAAACCTGAGCCTTATAAACGGCTCAAGTCAGATGTGAATTTATCATAGAATAGATAGAATTGTAGGCTGTAGAATCATATTTATCATAGTTTGTATTTCCCAATTATCTCAATAATAAATGTGGATCCTATGATTATTATGTAGAATAATCCTCTTTAATTATTATCTTTGATATTCTGGATTATTTAGAAAACATTCAACAACAGAAAAACAAAGAGAGTAGAAAAATGTCAACAACGCACATGACATGAGTCGCTATAATAAAAGATTAAAATCGAGAAAAAAAAAAGATCATTGAAACAAAAAAAGAGAGAGAGACATGGCCACTGAAGGAGACGCGACGTTTCCTGCTGCGACTGCGACGAGCGATGCGGCGAGAGGTACAGGCGGCAAATTAAGGCGACAAACCGCGAGGAGGCACTCAACGACGACGCCGTATTCTCGACCCCCTCAGAACCAGGCACAACGGAGGCCGTGGATCTCGAGAATCGTCGATCCCGCTTATCGGATTATTTCCGGCGGCGCCACGAGAATACTTCCCTACTTCTTCTCGAATGCAGCCTCCGCTCCTAGTGCTCTCACAGCTCCACCAGAAGATGAAGATCGACACCAAGGTCTTTGGTCTAATGTTTTTGAGGAGTTAATTGGAATTTAACTTAAATTAATGATTGTATCTATGTAGTTCAGCGAGTATCTAGGGTTTTGTTGAACTTGCCTCATTGCTAGAAAATTAGACGCCATAAAATCACCAGGGATAGGCTTTACTTTTTTTTGGTGCATGATTGTAATGGTCAATTAAGATGCTCTGTGTGTGAACCGGGCTTTGTAGTCTGGTGGTAAAGGAACCTTGGCTGAGATGTCCGCCATCACGAGTTCGAGCCCCGGCCACAGCGGATATAACATGGTTTCTGTTTGGCCTCCAGGACCTTCCTCGCCAGTTCCGGTTGGACGCAGTGGAATAGTCGGACTAAGTGAGAGGTCCAGGATACCTGGATTATCAAAAAAAAAAGAAAAAAAAATGCTCTGTGTGCTTTAGTGTTAGTAAGTAGCTTTTAGTGTGAAGTGAGTGATGGATGTATTGACTCCTTGCTTGAATAGTGTCTTTGAGCAACAAGTGTATCATCTTTTGGGGATGTATATACAGTTTTACTCCAGAGAAATAACTTGTCTGATATAGTATTTCGTTTTTTACTTCATTTTCTACTAGATGAGTTGCAAGATGATCCACAGGAGAATGATCCCAGCAGTGTAACACCAAGTTTAAGTGTAAGCGTCTTTCAACTCCTCTGTTAATATCTGATTGGGGAATATACCGCTCTAGCTAAGCTGGTTTTTTTTTGTCTTTGCTATAGTGTGTTTTTTGGTATGTCATGTACGATTTCATCAACTAATGGAAGTAAATATCATTCTTGCTCATGTTTTTTTTTCTTGTAATCTTTGACTTTTTGCGCTTGTGTGTGTCTGTCTGCATTTGTTAATTGATGGGATCTCTAAAAAATTTCTATGTTAAGAAACTGTTACTCTTACCGTGGCTGTTTTATATTGGAACCGGTAAATGGAATAAACAATGGTTTATAAATGCATAGAAGTGATTTTTGTATAATCTAAGAGAGATGTGATCTTACTGCTCCGTGCTCTTTAGTTGGATTCATTCGACATGAATGACACGATTTATTTCTCCTGCTAATGCATGACCGTACTCTCTTCATTTAATTCCTGCTTTTGTGGTTTGCAATAGATACATCATTTTTTTTTCTCTTTTCAGAAACCGAAGCTAGCAACAATTGAAGAGGGAGGTACTAGTGGTACAGCAAACGTCAACGAAAGCAATTTCAGTATCAGTGCACAGGCTAAAGGCAACATAGCTTTGAATGATGTCGTTGCGATCTCGGAGCTTGAAAGGCTGATGGAAGGAAAAACGTTTTCACGGTATGTTTATTATCATGTCTCTACATTAGTTGCATTTCAAATGATGCTCGATGGAAATTCGCTTCCTTTTGCTTGTTAGTTTGTTAACGCTTATATTCATGACTGGGTCATTAGATTCTTATTGAGCGACTGCTTATCTTTCCTGGCCTTTCTGTTATCTTTTTTTGCACTTTTGTTTGTATTTTGTTTATATAGACGAATTTTACACTGACCATCTTTTCATTTATTTCCAGGGCGGAAACTGATCGTCTTATAGAGATATTAAATTCAAGGGCTACTGATCTATCTGATGTCGTGAGAGACGAGCGAGTGGAGATCCCTCTGAGAGAGGGAGTCAAGAAAAATATGAGTTTTCTTGATAAGAGAAAAGAACCAATTGGTGCCAAGGATGCTAGCAGTGAGCTTTGGGCTACGCCAACACCACTTGCCAAGTCAATAGTAAGTTGCTTGCTATCCAGCGTTTTTGTTTGTTTGGATGTTTATATGAAATAGTAATTTGTATTAAACATGTTTATATATAAAGTTTAGAGTGAAGTTTGGCATACTCTGGGAGTAATTTGGAATGTATCCGCATGGATTTGGTCTAGAGGTCTGTGTGAGATTGGACTGTTTGTGTAATCATATGAAAAGAGCTATGTAATTTCACAAATTTGCTTCATCAAAGAATTGATTTTTTTTTTACTTCACTAGTCCTTATTTCTGGAACTGTTTTCATATACTCACTTTTCTCATTTTCTTTGTTATAGACTCTTGACGGAGTCAAACAGGTGCGGGATGAAGCTGGTCTATCACCAGCAGAACTTGCTAAGGCATATATGGGAGGCCAGTCACCATCAAGTAGTTCCAAAGGTTTTGTAGCAAGAAATGAAAAGAATAGTCTAGACGGGGGTATGTTTGTAGCAAATTATTCTGGTGCATCACCATCGAGCAAGCCTTCCGCATGTTGGCCTGGTGTCAAGTTAAATGAGCAACTTGGTTTTGCGACTCCTCAAAACCAACGAGAAAATTTTGGGATTCAAAGTTTTCCAAGGACCCCATATCCTAGATCCATCCTCTCAAGTTCTAAGTCAAAGGTGTGTATAGTTTTTTGTTAATACCTATTTGCTCAAAGTTTTTTGGTATACTTGAACTGTATTTTTTTCTTGGCTCAGCTGATGCAATTGCAAGACAACAGTAGCAAGCGCCTGAGCACCCTCCAGTCTCCCTCCCAAAGTGCGCAGACAAGATATGGCCAGGTAAACTCTCCCAGTCGGCTATACAATTCTGATTACTCTGTACGATTTATAATATAGTGTGGACTTGCTATTTATTTTTTTTACCTTAGAGACGATCTTACTGAAAATGTAGTATTGTTCCCGGATGTGTTGGATCCCTGTCAGTGTCCAAGGATCCTCAAATACAAAGATAGGGAAATGGTCTGATTTAAACATTTTATTATAGTTCGTACATACTTATTCAAACTGTTTAATAAACCTCTCTCGACTTCGTCCAGAGGTAGGCAGACAATGAAAACTGGAAGTTCTCACTTCAAAAGGTCCCAATGCTCTCCATGAAATTAGCTCTTGAATCTTAATCCTCTTTTACCTGTTGAAATGGTGTTGGGAATCTAGGTAAGATGGGATCGAATGAAAAGGGGCCGTAACAGTCCGCTGATTGTTTCAAAGTATGTACTTTTATTGTTGCCATTAGATTAACGAAATCGTCTTCCACTAGCATAAGCAATGGTTGACTTGTGATCTAATTTATACTTAAGGTAGGTGAAATGTTAGGGTGGTTGAAGGGATTTAGGCAACAGAAGAATAGAAGTATGCGGTTGTGCAAATGACTAGTTCTAGACATCTTTGCCTGGACTTTTCTGAGAGTTATTTTCGTCAAACATTCATAGTGCTGATTTTTCTTGCTGTTGTTGACATTTTGCAAAAACTTGGTTCTAAATTAGAGTCATCAATATCCTGCCTTTTTAATCTTTCTTGTGTTCTTTCTATCTGCTGAATCCTATAACCTCTGTTGAAATCTGACAAATCACTTTCTAATGTGCCCAGCTCAAACTTAGCAAGGGAAGTGATAGTGGAGTTTTTGGACCCAGTAGAAGAGCTCGCCAGAGCGCCACCATGTCTCCTTATTCACGACCTTCCAGGGGACGTTTTGAAAATTCTGCTAACATGAAGAGCTATGAAGCAGGGGAATCAAGTATATCTATGCCGCAGACAACAACCTATGGGAAGCATATAGGATTAGAAGTTGGTACACCGACTGTGCCTAGACATTCTAGTCAGATCGCTAGGACGATACTGGATCACCTTGAACGGACGCAACCCACCCCGAAAGATAAATCTGCTGAGTTAAAGCTTGCCACTTCTTGGAGATATCCACAATCTTCAAAAACTGTTGAACCAAGCAACTCCAACATCAACAATGTGACAAAAGATGGCTCAGTCAAGTTGAATGAAGATATCCGGAACGTTATCTCTAACATTCCGCCATCTTCTGTGGCTAAACTACCTGAAGTTACCACCCGTGACGCTCAAAATGCAATAACCAAGACCGCTTCGGCATCAAATGGAATATTCAGTGGAAGTAGCAGTGGTACCACACTCCAATATGAGTTAGGGAAGCCTAAGGGCTCTCTCTCCGGAAGCACACATGAAAAGGTACTTCTAGCACTTGTCTTCTTCTTAACGCATATTGACTTTTGAGTGTGAAGAAACTCTAGGAAACTGAATTGCAGCTGTTGACTTCTTCTCAGGACAGTACAATAGCTGTTTCCAGTTCATTAGGAGGCGAGCCGGCGAATCTGCCGAAACCGCCATCTCATTCACTGGGAAATAATAATAATAATAATAATAAACGGCTACTCTCATCGATCTCAGTAGCCAAGCCTAACCAAAGATGGGCATTTCCTTCGGGCTCAAACGCTAGCTTCACATTCCCAGTCTCTTCATCCGATGGAGCAACATCATCAGAGCCCCCAACTCCATCCATCATGCCATTCACAACAAGCACAGCAGCAAGTGGTGATGGTGTTGCCATTACAAGTCATCATGATGAAGCAACAAAAGATGATGAAGTTCCTCAGTTTAGTTTCGGTGGTAACAGAAGAGGAGATAAGTCGCCTCTGGTGTTCAATTTTCCATCAGTGAGCGAAGAAGTGATGAATGAGGATGATGAGAAGTTAGGTATCAAATATACATTTGGGTCTAAAAAGCCGGAGAGAATATCATTCAGCTCTGCAGGAAGCGATGGTGTTTGCTGTTAAAACAAGGACGATGGTTTTTGTGATCGATCTTTAGTACCACAGATTGTGTTTTTTTTAGTTTGGGAAACTACTCAACAAAAAATTGTGAGATATTAACACTTGTTAAATTATTGGTTGAACTTATTTTTACAATTTACGATTTAATTGTTTAGCAATATTTATATGAAAACCACTAATATTATATATGCTATAATATTATAGGTGAAATACACACTGATGCTTTTAATCACAAGTATACGATTTTGAAACATGACAGGATTGTCTTTTTGTTACATGTAATGTTGAAGGGATGGATCATCAAGGATCATATTGCTATTATTCAAAAAGTTCTACTCAAACTTTGTCATAATCAAATCTTCAATAAGAATATATGAGTTTTTATGTATTTATAGTGGGTACTTTTTTAAAAAGAATTCTATAGATGATTATCTATTTATTACTTGATATAAAATTAGGAATAGATAATACTTCACGCGCTAAAAATAAGAAAAATAACAAACAATTTGATGGAGAAGGAAAAAAAAACCTAAGCAGACAAATATGGTGGTGATAATAGTTATCCAAAATAAGTTTATTCAACAACTACCGAACACGTGCGTGTCTTTGCGTACCTTGCGTTAATGAACCATAGAGAACCTCTCTTTGTCCCTATAAATATAAGTCCCTCCTTCAACACTTTTTGAACCATATCAACACACATTCAAAAAGTGTCGTAGATATCTTCTAAGACAACGTTATCAAGTTATCGTCCAAGAAAACAGAAGTGGAGGTGACCTGAGTTACAAAAGATGGCTGGATTTTTCAAAACGGTGACATTTATGGTTTTGGTTTTCGCTGCGGTTGTTTCCGCGGAGGACTACGAGGTTGGTGATGATGCCAAATGGGCGAGACCTTCCGATCTCGAGTTCTATAATACATGGGCTTCCAAGAAAACTTTCCTAGTAGGCGACGTGCTCGGTTAGTTTATTGCCATGTCTTTGTTTCGCATTTTTATATACATTAAGCATAGGTCATGGACTCATGGATACATCACGTTTACTCCATCACGCAACGTTGAATGACTCTTGACTATGTGCAACATTTTTCATTGGGTATTTAAAAAATAATACTAACAAGTTTTTGATATTATTATTATGACAGATTTTGAATTCGATGCTGAGAGACATGATGTGGCTATCGTAACGGCAGATGAATATGAAAACTGCGAGAAAGAGACACCCCTCAGCCTCATCAAGACTTCTCCTGCCAAGATTATGCTAAACGACACCGGGCCAATATACTTCATCTGCACCTCCGCTGACCATTGCCGCTTTGGTCAAAAACTTACCGTCAACGTAGTTGATGATGCTAGTGGTGCTGGTGGACATAGCGGTGGCGGCGGTGCTACCCCTCCAGCACCTGGCGGTGCTACCACTCCCACACCTGGAGGTGCTACCACTCCAACATCTGGAGGTGCTACCACTCCAGCATCCGGCGGTGCTACTACTCCAGCACCTAGCGGTGCAACTGCCCCAGGTTCTGAAGGAGCCTCTCCCACCACCCCAGGAGCCGGGACTACTGCACCTACCGGCTCCGGTGAAACAGCTGCACCACTTCCGGCTGAAAGTACCGCTTCTTCATTAGGTGGTGCTTCTTTTATGGTCGCCTTGGTTTCTGCTGCTGTTGCTCTCTTTTGAGTTAGATAATATTGAGTATACGTGTTTGTCTCCGCTTGTTATATATACCTATGTAATTTAACTGTTTAAACCTTTTAACAAAAAAAAATGTAATTTAAATCTCATGCATTTTACTCGTTATATATGGGAATACGATTTCGTCTTTCATTCAGCGTGGCTTTTGACAAGTTTTTTTTTTGATTAGGATGCGGTTCGATACATGATTATGCTCGGTTATAAATTTAAGATTTGGTTTACATGTCATATATTTCATGGGAAATATGACATTTTCCTCATCCAGTTTGTTTAGTTAATTCTGGTTAAACAAGTTTTTTTCCTTCTGAATATATCAATCACTCATGATGAATGCTAAACATGGACGGTTTGTGAACCCAAGTTCATAAATTGCACTGAACATATGTAGGCGATGTACGAATTCAAGATACCAATGTGATTGTTTTGTTCAGTGGAGACGTATCCCACAGGTAGTCAATAGTGTTTGAAAGAGTTTTCATACATCTTTACTCGTCAATTTGACTATGCTTTTAGAGTTGATAATCCAAAAATGCCAAAAAGTTCGTATTATTTTTACGTACCACAGCCTTCCACAAGAATTTGACACGTGAGATTGTCGTGAATCAGAAAACCATAAATTTGTTTTGTTTTCGACAACCAAATGTCATTTCACCTTTGATAGTTAATTTAAGCATGATAACTTCCAACGGTTATACCAAAGTCTTTGGTAATCTCACTGCTTCTTTCCTTTTTTTTTTTTTTTTGAGCAAATAACGATTGATTAAGAAATAGAAGATCAGTCTACAGCAACAAAGGCAGGGGAAGACATAGAAGACAAAGCTGCTTTAGCTAAGGAGTCAGCTTGAACATTCAATAAACGCGGAATAAAAGTAAACGAGATAGACGCGAGAGAGCGGGACAAAACATGAATATCATGCAGCACCCCTCGCAGAGCAACATCCTGTCCTTGAGTCTTCAAGAGCAAAATGAGGTTCTTTGAATCAGAGTTCACCGAGAGACAGCAAACATGTGAAGAGACTGCAGCTGTGACTGCAGCTTTAACCGCCAACGCTTCAGCCACAAGAGCCGAAGGAACAAAACGCCGGTATGAAGAGGAGCATTCTGTAATGGAATTTTCAGAATCTCTAAGTTGCCATCCAAGTCCACAGTTTCCTGTTGCTTGATCCCATGCTGCATCAGAAAAAGAAGACCAAGTAAACGAATTATCAGCAGGTGGAAGTGAGGGAACGCCCACATACTGTGGTAGGGAATGCTTAATGCTACACGTCTGAGCAGCCTTCCATTCTTTTGCATCTCGTACAGCTTTAAGAACTGTACTTTCCTCTGAGAAAAATTTATTTTCTTTCCTTTCTTATCAACAGTATATCTAAACTTATAATAAATTTGTTTTACTGTCGTCAACATGATATCTTCACATTTGAATAATTTAAAACGTTTGACTAATATAGGTAGCTACGATATTCGATAAGACCTATATATAACAGAGTCTTGAAATAGCAAGTCTTGGAATTACCAAAGTAGATAACCCGTAGAAAAAGCTAAGTAGTTCTAATTTGTAAGGATCTTTTGGTTTAAATCTACAAAAGTTGCAATGTATAATTCTGTTGATAATTTTGGGGTTAATTTTCTATATAGACATATATATACATGATACGTATTTGCAAAATTATTCACATATATGAAATTTGATGTTAATTTGCTAGATAGATAACTTTGTGTCTTGTTTCTTTTTTTTTTTGCACTTTCAGCCTTCATCGAAAAAACATAGCAAGGAAGAGACCAGAGGTTAAAAACGATACTTTAACCTATCAAGAAAAAGATAGAGATGATCAAATCAAATGAAAGCAATAAACATCAATCACAGGCAAAGAGTGAAGCAATAAGCTAATTGTGCTTCAACTTTATGTTATTCTGTACATTACTTCAAAGTTTTTCTTTTCTTTTTGCTAGTGTAAAGAAAGAGAGAGAGTAGAGTTGGCTACATGACTGATCGTGTAATAAGAGAACCACAAAAACAAGCCTTCCATGACTGTGCCATCTAGAAAGTAGCTTTGTTTTCCATCCCAAACTGTCATAAGTCTCTCTTCACCTATAGATCAATCAAACACCTTCTTTCTATCTCTCTCTCTCTCTCTCTCTCTCTCTCATCAATGTTTCTTTGAGATTAATGCTCCTCCTTTTTTTCTTCCTCTTCATATAAACCACATATCCTCTCCTCCATATCTTAACAATTTCATAGAAACCCTAAATTGAGAAAAGAGAGCTAGAGAGAGAGAAAGATGGGAAGAGGGAAGATAGAGATAAAGAGGATAGAGAACGCCAACAACAGAGTGGTGACGTTCTCAAAGAGGAGGAATGGGTTGGTGAAGAAGGCTAAAGAGATCACGGTTCTTTGCGATGCAAAAGTTGCTCTCATAGTCTTTGCAAGTAATGGTAAGATGACTGATTATTGTTGTCCTTCCATGGATCTTGGTGCTATGTTGGACCAATACCAGAAGTTATCTGGCAAGAAACTATGGGATGCTAAGCATGAGGTACTCTTTCTTTCTTTGATTATGATCTGAAGTTTCTTTGTCTCAAAAAAATATTCTATGGCCAAAACTGTGAAAACGGTTTTCAATTTCTTTGCCTAAAACATGTCAGAAGATCCTTAAATCTTCAACCCTAGATACAGATCTACTCTAATGTTTTGTCTCAAAACATATATTATGTGCCAAACTATCATGAACTGGGATTATTTAATGTTCCTTTCCCCAAATATGTCAAAAAGAAAAACCTGGAACCCTAGATGCAGATCTACAAAATTTTGTTTGTGTGTCTAGCCTTCCAACCCTCTTTATTGATTCTCTTGTACTCAACAAGACATTGAGCCACAAAACATGGAATTTATTCTCTTCTTTCTGTTTTGTTTCTTTATTCATGCTTAATTTTTAGATCTTGATTATTAATATATATACTTATATATTCTAGTATATATCTAAACATGTATTCACCAACTGTATTCTAGTAATACCAACACCAAATTTTGAGGGAGCTTGTTAGATCTATATGTAATTCTGTTTTTAGGTTATGAGGTTATTGAGAGGAAATTTGGTATGTGATATTGATGAGTGTCTGAACAGTTTAATGATTTTACGTGTGTATTTGAAACCTGGATAAATATTTTCAGTTTACTCTTGGCGATAGATTTTAGTTCAAATTATTATATATTATTAATGATTTCTGACAATCACAGGTTAAGTTCTCACAAATGATCAGATATCTCTACAAAGTAGTAATAAGCACATAGAGAGTTGTATACCATTAAAGTTACCGCCTGGTAGTATGTATATATATATATGTGTATGTAACTATGTATGGGTATGTTTTTTACATATAGGATAAAAAATGAAAGACTTTTCATGGATAACCAGACATGTTTCTTCAATATTATATTCACATATATATTTATGTTTAGTGTTTAGGTAAGTAAACATTTCGTTTGATAATGTTCCTTTACAAATAGGATAAAAAATGAAAGACTTTTCATGGATAACCAGACATGTTTCTTCAATATATTCATATATATTTATGTTTAGTGTTTAGGTAAGTGAACTTTTTGTTTGATAGCTCATCTAATATATATGCTCAATAATTTTGGTCTCCAGAACCTCAGCAATGAGATTGATATGATCAAAAAAGAGAATGATAGCTTACAACTGGAGCTCAGGTCAATCCTCACCCTTTACTGTCATTTCTTTACGCAAGTATATATATGCAAAACAGTTGATTAAGGTAAGTGTTGAAATGTCCGCACTAACTGATGAAATGCATAGAAAATGTGTATACAGGCATTTGAAGGGGGAAGATATACAATCTCTCAACTTGAAAAACCTGATGGGCATAGAGCATGCCATTGAACATGGCCTCGACAAAGTCCGAGACCACCAGGCATATATACATCTACATGCATTCATACATGTGTTTATTTTGTATTCATAAATACGTTATTCAAATTAACTTTCAACTTTGTCTTCTTGGCACAGATGGAGTTCCTCATGACAAAGAGGAGAAATGTGAGCTATGTATATAACCGATTTTTATCTTTACGGATTGAAATTTTTATTAACTAATGCTTATATACCTTAAACATTTTTGTGGCAGGAGAAAATGTTGGTGGAGGAGAATCGGCAACTCAGTTTCCAGCTGGTATGTATAAATAATACCAGTCATTTATTCATAAAGACTTTAGCGTATGATTTGGTTTGAAACTATATATTAGTATGTTATGTGTTGATTTAATATGGATATGGTTTTGAAAATTGCAGCAACAACAAGAGATGGCTATAGCTAGCAACGCAAGAGGAATGATGATGAGAGATCAAAATGGGCAATTTGGATATAGAGTTCAGCCGATTCAACCAAATCTTCAGGAAAAGATAATGTCTTTGGTCATCGATTGATCATCAAGATTTGCAAGCTCATAACCCATCTACTATCTGTTTCAGGGTCCTTTAATTTGTCTTTATGAATGTGTGTCCTTTTATTCTCGAGCCACATATAGACTCACTATCGGACTTTTACTTATGCTTTTAATGTGTGTTGTTTGCTTATGTATTAGTCGTGTTGTATCATGTATGCGCTTAAATGTTTGAAACTAATTGCATTTGTGTGAAAACTAATTATTCCCTACTAAGGTTTCCGTGATA
The DNA here is from genome assembly GCF_000309985.2 of Brassica rapa. Lineage (NCBI taxonomy): Eukaryota > Viridiplantae > Streptophyta > Magnoliopsida > Brassicales > Brassicaceae > Brassica > Brassica rapa. Next base: position 4,132,556 of record NC_024796.2, read on the forward strand.
GAAATTTTAGGCATCACATGTATTTGTATAATGTGTTTTAGACTAAAATTTAATTAGCGGGAACTCAAGCAGTCAAGCTGTATAATGTGTTTTAAGGGTTTAGGCCAACTAATAATCCTCTTATCCTTTGGTTCTCTTCTGAAAGTGAAAGGTAACATACACTTATGTCAGATACACATGTTGGTTTGCTATTTTTCATAACATTTATCATATATTCTGTGAATAACTCTATAATCTTCATCCTTATGTAAAAACATAAAGGACGCGCCATTCACATGGGCAAATAAACACTTCGGTAATTCCACGAGTCTAGAAATTCACAATTCGGATAACTAGCGTAAGCGATTTATCAGGCTAGGTCCTATAATCAGTTTTTAGGAACATTGCAATATATATTGACCTGGTACATGTCTACATGACTTTGGCAAAGCTAATCTCTATGAAAATAAATATCGTCATCCACCAAACTTGAGAAAGATCCATTTTTCCATAATATAACTTTTTTCCTCTTCCCGTTTTTCATAGAACCACACATCTACACTGATTTTCAGGGAGGATTAATGTATGGATATAAGATATTTATGTACACTTTTATGCGAATAAGATAATAGGCATGAGGTGAACCTATTGGGTCCACTTGGAGAATTTTATTTTTCTAACTTCTGTTATCACAGGGAAAAATATACAAGTTGATTTGCTTTCCCAATCACTGTCTGAACAAATCATACGTTGCAAGCGAATCATGCAACGCCGAATATTTCATTTTCTGTATTTATTGTATATTTACATCAGTTGCAAACAAAGAAACAACATAAACATCAATTATTAATTTTCGTGTATCTCTCTCTCTCTTTTAATTTAAAAGAATGACATTATCTTATTCCTGAAAAAACTATGGAACTTTGTGGGCACATGCGGCTGCACAAGTTCACAACATCGAGATCTGTTGAAGCAAGTTGAACCGCGGAGATAATGGAGCCACTTGTATAGAGTTTCTGTCAATTGCACTTTACGATCTTATTAATATACTACATTTCGTGGCTTTACATAAATAGAAAAGAGTAGAAATAAAAAAAGAGATTGGCTTATTTAAGACATTATCACAAATACTTTTCAACAATCTCGATTGATGATAGTTAAAGATGCCAATCTCATTTCTTACAAAATGTTAAATGCTTAAATACATTAACATTCCAACAAGTGACAAGTAAAGCTCCCTCTCTTTTTTAGTTTTTTCGTTGAAGAAAAATTATATCTTGAGATAATATCGATCATCCGCTGACACGATGACACGTGATGCGGTCGTGCGAAAATATCTATAGATCCTTAAAAATTCTCTACGTCTCCGAGTATGGTCAACACGCCGACCAGTGGAACGTGTTTTAACCCGATGAGTTTTACAGCATAGATCCTACGTGGCAACCTCATCCTTCCTTTTTAACTTGTCAACGGCCAAATCTTTACTATTCTTCTTACAGAACCAAAGAATGAGATGCACCGTACCACTTACGCAACACATGAGACATGACCCAACCCGTATGCGACCGAATCTTCTTAAACATGAAAAATTAGAAATCACCTAAAATATTATGCGTAAAGATACAATACCGATTATATAATAGAAAAAATCAAACACAATTAATATAATCTCTTAATAGGGAGATTATATTAACGCCAATAATCTCTTAATATAAAGAGATCACCAATACAATTAAATATAAAATTTTAAAAAACATAAAAAGAAGGTTCTATATCTCCAAACTCCAATAAACTAAAATAAAACAACAAATTAAAATACGGTGGAATAGGATAAAATAGTTAAAGACTCCGAGAAACTTGTAAAAAAAAAAAAAACTTTGCAGCAACAAGAAAAATAAAACAAAAAAAATGGCGTCACAGGGGTGTTTCAATGGAACTCAGGGTATAAAAAGGGTTCATCCTCTGTTTCACTCTTTCACATATCGATTATCTTCTCTTCCATTGATAACGAAACCTCAAGCTCTCATTCTCTCATCACAGCTTCGTCTCTTCCCTTCCTCCTCCTCTTCTTCTGGTATTGCATCTTTTCATCAAGCCTCTTCATACAAGGTACTGTTCTATAAAACATGATCGTTAGTTAGATTTGACTTTAACTTCTCTATTGATAACTTTTAATCTTCTGATATGACAGAGAAGCCGAGAAGTCTCTCCTAGGTACAGAGAAAAAGAAGAGATGACGATTAAACCGGCGGTTTGTATTTCCAATGGAAATCTAATCATCAAAAACCGGACGGTCCTAACCGGTTTACCAGACAATGTCATCACCACGTCATCCTCCGAGGCCGGACCGGTCGAAGGAGTTTTCATCGGAGCTGTATTCGACAAGGAAGAGAGTAACCACATCGTACCGATCGGTTCACTTCACGAATCCCGGTTCATGGCTTGTTTCCGGTTTAAGCTCTGGTGGATGGCCCAGAGAATGGGCGAACTCGGCCGTGACATTCCTCTAGAGACTCAGTTCCTATTGGTCGAATCCAACGACGGGTCCCACCTGGAGACTAACCAGAAGCTTTACACCGTTTTCTTGCCGTTAGTCGAAGGCTCGTTCCGTTCGTGTCTTCAAGGAAACGTTAACGATGACGTGGAACTCTGTTTGGAGAGCGGAGACGTGGACATCAAAACGTCGTCGTTTACTCACTCTTTGTATATTCACGCCGGCACGGATCCGTTTAAAACGATAACGGACGCTATACACTCCGTTAAGTTGCACCTCAAGAGTTTCCGTCAACGTCACGAGAAGAAGCTTCCGGGGATCGTTGACTACTTCGGGTGGTGCACGTGGGACGCGTTTTACCAAGAGGTGACTCAAGAAGGCGTGGAAGCTGGGCTACAGTCTCTAACCTCCGGCGACACGCCGCCGAAGTTCGTGATCATCGACGACGGTTGGCAAACCGTGGAGAACGATGTGAACTCGGTTGAGAACAAACCGGTTTTCCGGTTAACCGGGGTCAAGGAGAACGCCAAGTTCAAGAACAAGGATGAAGGAATCAAGAACATTGTTGATATAGCTAAAGAGAAGTACGGTCTTAAATATGTTTACGTGTGGCATGCTATCACGGGTTACTGGGGCGGGGTGCGACCCGGGGAGGAATACGGGTCTTCCATGAAGTATCCGGTTGTGTCAAAAGGCGTGGTGGAGAACGAACCAACGTGGAAGACCGATGCTATGGCGGTTCAAGGGTTGGGTTTGGTTAACCCGAAGAATGTGTATAGATTTTATAACGAGCTTCATAGTTACTTGGCTGATGCTGGCGTGGACGGTGTGAAAGTTGATGTGCAGTGTATATTAGAGACTTTGGGAGGTGGTTTGGGCGGTCGAGTCGAGTTAACGAGTCAGTACCATCAAGCTCTTGACTCTTCTGTTGCTAAGAATTTTCCAGACAATGGATGCATTGCTTGTATGAGCCATAATACGGATGCTCTCTACTGGTTAGTCTTGTGTTATTTTTTGAATTTGTGTGTGTTTGATTTGAGTGAAGTTTATGGAATGGGATTTTGATGGTGCAGCTCGAAGCAAGCAGCTGTGATTAGAGCGTCAGATGATTTCTACCCACGTGATCCGGTGTCTCATACAATACACATTGCCTCGGTTGCGTACAATAGTGTGTTCTTGGGAGAGTTTATGGTGCCTGACTGGGATATGTTTCATTCGGTGCACCCTGCTGCGGAGTACCATGCCTCTGCTAGGGCCATTAGTGGTGGACCTATCTATGTTAGGTGCATATCTATCAAAGTCATTCTAATTTCACCCACTGAATCATGACACTTTTAATTGGAACTTACATTGTTTGTTGTATATGTGCTTGATGAATAGTGATGCTCCTGGGAAGCACAACTTTGATCTTCTAAGAAAGCTTGTGTTGCCTGATGGATCGATTCTCCGTGCTCGATTGCCTGGTAGACCAACACAAGATTGTTTATTCGCCGATCCTGCCCGGGATGGTGTCAGGTAATACATTAGCCATGGCCAGTCTTGAGATTTTGAAAACCTTAAAAAAATTAGATATATTTTAATAAAAATAAGTTTTTAAAGAATTTTGGAGCTATGTTGATATATATATATATATATATATATATATATATATATATATATTAACTCTAAAAATAATTGGAGACCCAAGACCAATGTTTCACTTGGATATGCCTAACATCGGCTCTGAGATTGCCCTATAAAGATAAGTAAGTTTTATTTGATTGATCATTTTCTTACCATGCACTGTTTGGTTTCAGCTTGCTAAAGATATGGAACATGAACAAATACACTGGAGTCCTTGGTGTGTACAACTGCCAAGGAGCAGCATGGAGTAGCACAGAAAGGAAAAATATCTTCCACCAGACACAAACTGATTGCATCACTGGCTCCATTCGTGGTCGTGATGTTCATTTGATATCCGAGGCCTCTACTGATCCAAAGGCCTGGAACGGAGACTGTGCTGTTTACTCTCAAAGCAGAGGTGAACTCAGCGTTATGCCATACAATGTGTCTCTACCGATCTCACTGAAGATACGTGAGCATGAGATCTTCACTGTGAGCCCCATTAGTCATCTGGCTACTGATGGTGGTGTCTCATTTGCTCCACTTGGTCTTGTAAACATGTATAATTCTGGAGGAGCTATTGAAGGACTTAAATATGACGCTGAGAAGATGAAAGTGGTAATGGAAGTCAAAGGGTGTGGTAAATTTGGAGCTTACTCATCAGTGAAGCCTAAGAGATGCGTTGTTGAGTCAAATGAAGTTGGATTTGAGTATGATGCCTCCTCTGGTTTGGTCACTTTTGAGTTGGAAAAGATGCCTTCAGAGACCAAACGATTACATGCCATGGAAATTGAGATATGATTTGATGAATTACAATTTGATGTAATAACACGGTTATTACAATTTCTTTCCATGTGATACAAACAAAGTAATAATAATATTTTTTTAATTCAAAAAAATTACAAATATATATTTATTGGTTTAACAACTAACATGGTCACGCCAGTCCAAGAACAAGAGAGCAGCTGCATAGTGAGACAAAGCACCCAACAAAACAAACACATGAAAGATCTGATGACTATGTCCCACACGATCAAACCATCCCGGTTTAAACCTCTCAGGCACTCTCCCTACATAGAACCCTGTCCCAACAAGATAGAACACTGCCATAGCCAACTCATAAACAAGCGTCGCGTTCCTTTGCGGGTTTCCCCAGTTAACCACTAGGGCATGGACACCTGGAACGATACCGAAAAGCCCCATGACGGCGAAGAGCAAAGCGCGAAAACCGCGGTACTTGGGAGAGGAGAGTGATGGAGTGAAGAGTGTGATGATTGCGAAGATTCCCATAGAGGTGATGCCTGTGAGGTAGATGACGTACCAACGAGGAGTGCATAGGAAGATGTAGTACATTGCTGGAAAGAAGGAAGTGATGATCATGACCGAGATACCGGTATAGTCTATGCGGAGGAGGACAAGGTTAAGGTCTTTGGAGTGGCAGCAGAAGAGGTGACAAATGCTGCTTGAGAGTAAGCAGAACATTGAGCCTCCTAAGAAGACGAAGAATGGCCATCTTGTTACATTCCTTGGACTCTTTGCATCCTATACAATCATCAACATTGATACCATCATTAACTAACTACATTTTTCAAAAACTAGTAATTTATATCAAAGATATGTTATAGTCACGTTATCGAGTTGACTTAGTAATTAATTAAAGAAGACGTACCACGGGGAAGAACTTATCGTGATGCATAACGTTGGCAATAGTAAGTGCCACAAATAAGATGAAACCTAGTAAATGTCTGTCAAAACAAAAAGAAAAATTAATATCATCAGAAATTAAACAATAACCACAGAGAAATAAAAGTGAAATTTTGTTATAATATATACTAACGTCCAAACGTTGAGGGACTCATTGTGGAAACTGAAGACGCTGAAGAAAGCATCTCTAATGGACCAATCAGCTCTGTAATAATTCAATATAAATTCGTTATCCTTCATGTAATCCGGAAGCTCACTAAACGATATTAGTTGACGTCGTCTTGTTGCCTTATGCGATATCTTCTTGTTCTTTTTCTTGGTTTCGTCTCCATCTTGACCATCTCCAGGGACGATCTTGCTCTTGCACTTGCTGTTACCGCACGTTACCGTCTCTGCTTCGTCTCTCTGATCATCTTGGTCCATATGAGACCTAAAATGTCTATTATTCAAGACACTAATACTTTCTTACTTTCTTTATGATCCAGAGATCAATGGAAAAGAGAAGAGGGCGTGATAGAAGATCTGAGATATGAGAGGAAAATATATAAATGAAAAAAAGATTGTTATTGAAGCTATATTAACGTGTGAATTTAAAGTCTTAAGAGTGAGAGAGAAGATGGGAAAGGCAAGGAGACAGCTGCAACATTTAAAGAAGAAACTTAAGTATGCAGGTAGAGGTTGGTGTCGTGTTTTCATCTTTTAGTTGTTTGTTAGGTTATCAATAAATTTTATTTCCTTTTTATTATCTTTATTTCTCTATTTCGCATTTTATATTATTTTTTACACGAAAAGTGACTTTTGTTTTACACTACTTTTCGAGATATGCGAAATCCTTTCAGTACGAATAGAGTAAATTTAGGTGATTTGAAGACCGACCGACTCAGATTTTACTACCGGCTTGTGCCTCTTATAAACATGAATAATGCCTCGTACCCACTGGATCCTTTTTAGTTCTAGAAAGAAAATAAGATAAATAAATTAAAATAGTACATTCTTGTAGTTGGGGGCTTTATATTCAGCAATAAATTCTTTGTAAATTAAGATTGCTGAATGGTGTATTGTTTATTTGACTTTACAGTTTTGAGTATATTAAGTTTCAAAACAAGATTCGATTACTTTTCTTTATTTTTCTTTCTCAAATATACTACAAGTTACTAATAGGATAACAATATAAGTACATGTACTTGTGAGTTATTAGTCGACTGGGTATAATAACTGTGAAAGCTCTTTTAATCAAGTGGTTGACAAATAATTAATGATTAGGAAAACATACATGCTTCATTTTCAAAAACAGTTATACATTTTCTAATGAAAATTGTTGCAAAAAGTTCAGAGATATTAGTGTCATTTTCAACTAGCTGAGGATAGCCTTTTTGAATGCCTCCTCAATGACTAATGAACTGAGATTTAATTTGTTAGATGACAAATTCTAGAGAAGATAAATAAAATTAATCGTAACTATAATTTATTTGGAATATAAATAAAGGTTGTCAAAAATAGACAATTTTTTCAGAATGAATTATAAGCTTTATAACATGTAATTTTGTTTTTTTTTTGTCAGCAACGTGTAATTTTGTTTTTTTCATCAACTACATATAATTTAGTTATATCATTACAAACATAAAATTTATCACGTCGCGAGATACACATGATGGTCATGTAGCTATCAGTAAAAAAATGTAGTTATCAGTATCTCGGTGCCAAACCCTTCTCTTAACAAATTCCTAAATAGTAACTATAAAATGTAAAGTCTCGTGACATGTATTACACATCATATTTGTCTGTGGTTCAACATTGTGACGAATCACGGTTCACCATAGGTTTGAAATGCTTATTTGCTAAGCCGTTTTGAGCAAACAGCAACAAGGAACGGCTAATCTCCCGTCCAAGTTTCCCAAAAGAGATCGCTCCTGAAACACCCCAACAAAACCAAATCAGGTACGAAATCTCTACGCACGTGTCTATATTTCTTGGGAAGCTTATAAGATACTTCCTCCGCTCCGTTAAAATAAATTTTTTAGAAAAAAAGTTTGTTTCACAAAATGTATTTTTTTGTGTTTTCTATGAAAAAATTAATTGACTTTATTGAATTAATATTGGTTAAAAGTTATTGAAAATTACAGAAAATGATATATTTATTATGATAGTTTAATGTATTTTTTTAATGTGTGAAAAAACTAAAATATCTATAATTAATACTATGTGTTTGACAAAAAAAAAGATATTAATTAATATGTAGCTAGTCTGTTAATTATAGTTGAGAAGAAAATGAAATTAGCTTTTGAAGACTAGTAGGTCAACATCTTTAGTAAGCTTTAATTTATGATCATGTCCATGTGTTTTCCCTTTTCCCTAATAAAATTCAACGAATGGTTTATTTATTTGTTTTTCTTATAATGATTAAATACCGGAATCCTTCCTTTTCTTTTGTATTATTGCACAAAATAAGTAGATATGGTGGATGTCAAACAGACAAACCATACGAAAAGTTCGGTATTTCCGGCAGCTTATGTACGACCAAGCAATAAAGAAACCAAACCAAACCATGTGGTCTATGAAGTATGAATAAAATAGTAGTTCGCATTTGGTACCAACCATTATTGATGATTGGTGATGGTTTCAGTCTTCGAGAAGCTCTAGTTTCTTCAGGGCCTCACGAACATCTGAATCCAAGGGTGCGTGAACCACGTTGTTGCTCTCCAAGGAGATCACGTCAGTGAGTGGATAGCTCCTGTTAGTGTGCAAAGCGTTGCTTGCGCTGCAAGACACCCCTTCTAGTACAACGCTCTTGTGAAGCCCTCCGAGCAATCCTTCGTAGTCAGTGTCACCTGATTCTCCCACGAACACAACCATCTTAGCCAGGTCAATGCCCCACCGAACAAACAAATACCTGGTTCACCATAACTGATTAGTAAGTAACAGAAACCATATAATTACTTCCTTGTACCACAAGTTTTGTACTTGATACTACTTATATTCCTTAAAGATAGATTTTATAGTGTTTTCACACATATTATTAAAACACATTAAATCACTATTATAAATGTATCATTTTTGCAATTATCACTTTTTAATAACTTTTAACCAATAGTAATTCAAGAAACTCAATTTTTTTTTTCAATTTCTGCATAGAAAAACATAAAACATTTATCCTTCCTTCTGAAACCATTTTTTCTCTAAAACATCAATTGCAAAATTGAGAGAGTAGTAGTTACCTTAGGGCTTGTACACGAGAAGCCAGCACTGGTATCACGTTTATTCTGGTGCCACTCTGACTATAAACGACATGACAACGCAACGCCTGGATCCTAAGCACTTTCCTGAGCTCTCTCACTGGAGGTACCTGAAGATAAAAAGACGTAACAAACGAACTTAAGAAGAATCAAGAAGACGTTCTTGATATGTTGCACTTGATTAAACTTACAGCTGCAGGCTTCTTGACAGCAAAGGTGTAACAGTAGTCAGTCGAAAGATGTTCAGCAAGAGTGACAATCTGCTCATCATCATCACCACCAGATCTTTTCTCGTTAACCGAAGACGCCCAACGGATCAAAGTCTTCCTCAGCCCTTCACCACCCCAGCGATACTCTACATGGGAATGGTAGTAAAAGTCAACAACGAAAGGACCATCTTCAGAGCTGAGAGATGTGTAGTAGAGATCACTCCCGCTGTTGCACACGAAAGCGTCGAAGTCATTAGGACTTAACCCTCCTGACTCCAAGAAAGATGTTATCTCAGAGATTTTAAGAGATGTTGACAATATGAACCCGACGGATCCATCAGCTCTCTCCTTTTCAACCGCCTCTAGGATCCTTCTCGTAGCAGCTAGTGTGTCCTTTTCACCGTCAAAGTCAAGAGCAATGACAAAGATAAACTTCCTTCTCCGCACCGCAGGGAACTTTCCAGAACTAACCTCTGACCTCTCCAGTGATGATCCCATTTTGCGGCTACTATCTTTGCCTTTAGACCAGTTTAAGACAGCAGCTTCGATTTTGCTCTTCCGGTCCATGGAGGAGCTCACTTCTTGATTCATTGAACCGTCGTTCCCACTTCCACCGTCAAATGAGAACCTCAAGTTCAAGGATATATCTCTGAAGGAATCACCGGGTGACTCAGGTTCTGAGTTATCACCATCATCATCATCATCGTCGCTTTGCCATTGTGGATGTCTTGGTTTGAAGCTGGTTATGCGGGATAGATAAGTTTTGCAATGCTCTGGCCAAGAGAATTGGTGAATGTTCTTCAACCCGTTTTGGCGACACTTTGCCCATAGGTGCTTATCAGCAACAAGCTTGAGAAGCGCTTCGGAAAGAGATTGCTGGTCATGAGGATCCACTAGGAGACCATTGTCCAGAATCTGGAAGAAAAGTGAAACAACCAAGAAGGTGCATTATGTAATAGTCTTGAGGGATACAATGATTTATTAATAAGAATACATACCCGGTGTATATCTACAGGACCGCCATTTTTTGTAGCAACCATTGGCAATCCATAGGCTGCAGCCTAGAAGGGAAAAAACACACACACATAAGTCATGAAACAAACACATTTGAACATATAATAGGCTAATTAGTGTTTTAGTCTATTCTTTATTATTCAGAAACCAAGTCACACATGATGTAACACCGTTTTTTTTTTTGAGAAATAAATTCAACATTCATTCAGAAAAGAAGAAGAACATAGAAGAAGGAAAAAAAAAACCTCAATTAGAGTAAGTCCAAATGGTTCTATGAAAGCTGGATTGATGAATACACCCTGCAAAGAATCCACACACAATAATTAATCTACTAAAGGGGACAGAAGCATCCTAAGCAAAATGTTTCTTTTGTGAATAAAAAATCTGACAGATCAAGTGTTGGATGGCCTTGTTTTCATGGTGAATAGCTCAAGAAACTTAAGACGACAATACATCTGATGATCTTGAATTAAGTAGCATGATATAGTTATAATGAACTGCTGAGAGTACCTTAGACTTTGCAGCTAGGCGATATATGTCAGGGACATCAGACTGTTTGTGATGTTTAGGGTAGGCGACTTGACCGTAGAGATCATACTTGTCAACTAGCTTCAGAACAGAAAGGAGAACAGAAGAACTCGTGCTCGACATTTCATCAATCCCATCACGGTTGCCCATAATAAGTGCCTGCAAACCAGAAACATGGACGACAATGAAAACAAAAAGGTCATTAAAACAGAAACATAAAACAAACAAACTAAAGAGTTAAAAGAAATATCTTTACACATACCAAGTTAGCAAGCTCTCTCAGCGGGCGACATTCACCAAATGCTTTCACTAACGTCGTGATATTCTTTTTGGGGTCTGGCCTCGCAAGGGCAAGTATCATAGGCTTCCGGGAATTTGAAAAGAAACGCATTATCTGCATCACATGTTGAATTAAGAGATCAAGTAAGCTCTTGCTTGACAGAAACATAATTCAATAATATTTTTATATTCAATACGTGAAGCTGATAAAATCTGATGTAGATGCTATTATAGATTCAAGCAAGAACCTCAGCCCATATTGGTGGATCCCGAGAAGTTGGATGTTCCTCATTCCCATCTGCATCTTCCATATCACCATCATGTGGAACAATATGATTGAACTCCATCCCTGGTGGAATTTTCTGCAGCAAAAAATAAATAAACAGAAAATACTCTTATGATACTACAGAAGAGCAGGATCGGTCCTCGGTAAAACCAAATGAAACATTCGCCTTTAGCCTCCAAATTTTTTGAAGAAAATTGCATAGACAAAATGGTCTCAAATTTGTAAATAAAAAAATATATATTGAATTCTTTAGTAAATCGTCTAGATCAAGAAAATAGCTTAGAGCTTAAGTTACTTACAACCATGCGAGGCATGAACCGTCCATAACAGCTAACATTCCTCTTGATCCTTGCTCTCAACTTACGCTCCAGTATGGGATCAAACCCATCATACAACCTCCACTGCTCGTCTATCTCCTGCCTCGTGCTAGTTATCACCATCTCAGAAACGTCAACAGACAACTCCTCACCCTCTATCCGCCTCATAATCTTATAAGTCGAGTTGATCTCTTCTTTCGAGAGCCGTCCTTGCTTCAAAAGCTGCTCCAGCTTATCTCTACCGAGCGAGTGGCCAGTGAGAATCATAGGCACGTTAAGCGCACCCGACAGCAAAGCAGCGGCGTCACCAGCATCAGCGTAGTGTCCATGGATGGCAGAAGGCCAAATAGGCTTCCCACTACCACCACCAACAACTTGTTCGCCGAGAACGTTTGACATTTGTATGATGTGGCTCATAGCTCCATCGACGAACTCGGCGATGTGAGGCCATAGAAGCTCTTTTGGAATGTACTTGTCCTTTGGACCGAAGGGTATTCTCACTATATAAGCGCCGCTGCTCTCCCCCATCTCGTCCGAGAGGTCTTCAGAGTCTCTAGGAGTCAGCATTTCGGTTGGTTCGCCGTAGCTATAGTCAACATCTGGTGAAGAGACTTGTCTGGTAAGCAAGTCGACCCTGTAGACTCCTGGCATTGATCCTAAAGCACGTGCAAGCTCCACAACGTATTTAACCTGTAACATGAGAACTAACCAACCGTTATTACCAGATTACAATCACTTAGATTGTCTGTAACATTTACCTGGCCACCGGTATCAGAATCACGTCCGAGCTCCATGTTTTCGCCACGTATGAGACCATGAAGACTGCATGCATATATACTGAATGTTAAATAACTATAATGTTTCATCACTAATCAAATTCTCAATTGGTAGATCATTTGCAACATGTTCACTTAGATTTTGAGGACATGCCTTATTAAAACAAGATAGAGCTTGTTTCCCTTCTGTTGGTTAGCCCATATCTCCATGGACTCAGCAGAATTAATCCTCGCCAGCCTGCTTTTGATTCCATGAGTTGACACATCACTGACGATGTCTCCTTTCTCTCCTTCTGAAAACTCCTCGGACATATCATCTGTTACCTCCCTGCGACCTCTCTCACGCTCAAGACGGCGCTTGGCTAGCCTCTGTGCTTCCTTTTCCTCATGCTGCACAAACATAAGAAATGGCAGATAGAACATGAGTTGTCAATAATACACTTTAAAATGCTAATGATCAAAGAGAAGAAACTATGACTTATCTTGTTGGGAAACCATAAGCACAAAATAGTTCAATAACATCAAGTTCATAGCTAATTCCATAATTCAATGATACAAGGTCATAAAGCAGGACATGATAGCTATTGAAATTAAAATTCAAAGCCAGATTCTTTTTTTTTTTTTGAATATCATGAAAGTTCGGGACCCGTAGCACCACAGACCCAAAACTACATCGTTTAATATTAGTTTCGTCCCAGCAGTCACTCGAACCGGACACAATGCACATAATCCTTTCGAGTTGAGCTAATGAACTCTCTGGTAACTCTAACTGCCGAATTCAAGCAAAATCATTTTTAAAGACTAGTCCCCAGTGATTCCTTACAAAAAGTTTGCTCTTTTTATATTGTTAGTCTTACTATTGAAAGAGATTTAAAAATGCAAACAGAAACACTTTAAAAAGGCGACCAGAATTAAAAAAAAAAACATGACTTCAGAGTCAAACAATTCAGATCAAAGTCAACACTCCATAGATATGATGCTAGATTACTTTTACATAAGAAACCTCTAATTTATTTAAAAAATTACAAGCAAAAAAGGGTGAAAAAAGCTTTTAAAAAAAAACAGAACCTGCTTCTTTTGACGAGCGAGATTCCAGATCCTCCAACACATGTTCTCCAACCGTGTGTTCCTCTCTTGCGTACTCCTCGTAGCAACAGCCTAATACAAAAAAAAAGGCCACCAACTTTATCATAAACTCACAAAAGCAAAAGAAGAAAGAGAAGCAGAAGAGCAGTGGTGCTTTACCTTGGTCCATGACTTGTGAAGATCAGTCTCATCGTACCCAGTAATGACTTCCTCAACGAAGTAACGGCTAGGAGTGAACCTGCCTCTCTCCCTTAACAAAAGCGAAGGGCGAGCATCGTCGAGAGGCTGACCAACGTCGAGAATCGCCTCCAAGTAACTGTTCACCCAATCGTTCCCAGCCATTTCTTGCCTTTGCGAAGAATATGCTTAGAGAATGATTCTCGTACCTTTTGCTTTGTTGATCGAAAGAGACAAAGATCCACTCAGCTTGGAGTATGTGGGGTTAGTGAAGACGATACACAGACAGGTCCACTCCACACGCATCCGTTTCGAACGGCTCAAAACTCTGCCGACCTTTTTTGTTTTTATATTGCAATAGTTTTTTTTTTAATCAAGGAAAGAAAACTGTCATAAAATATTGTTCTTACAGAAGTAAAACTTGTTTTGACTGGATTATAACATAATTAGGAAAGTAAAAAAGTCCTGTTTTTTTTTAATTAGGTGTTTGAATTGACTAGTGATAACCATATTTTATATTTCTGCTTGACCATATTCGTTTTAGTTCAGACTAATATTTAGTTTCCTTATAGTATATATTAACAAACATGAATATAAAAATGAATATGCCTCATAGTCCGATGATAGATCTTCTGACAGAGAACGAAGAGCATATCTTACAATATTAAAAGCAAAATAAGCTCAAAGGAGAGCTATGACACGTAAGCTTAAAAAATCATCCAATTAGGGATAAGCTATTTTACACATCGTTTATTCAATTCTGAGTTTCTTCTATGGCTTTAAACTACTTAGCTCTGGCCCAAAAAAGAGCCCACTTCAATAGCCCTAACTTCTGAAACGATGATAGCTTCTATCGCCTTCCCCTCAGACACTTCGTCTTCTCCGCTTCGAGTTCTTGCGACCTCCGTTACCGCAATCTCACTTCTTATCAATCAATAGTTTTGTTAACTTCACTCTTTATGATTTCGTTTCGCATCCCTCCCTTTCTCATTCTTTATATACTACTGTTTTTTCTTTCTTTTGCTACAAACCAAAACACTCAAATCTCCTCAAATCGATCTCAAGCTCTAGCATGGCCAATGATCAGGAAGTTATGTTCTTCAGAGCTATATCACTAGGTCCCCACGAAACCCAGATATGCTACCGTCTAATCCATTTCTGGGAGCTCCGAACCCCACTGAAAAAAAACATTTATTGGTCTGGAAATTCTCCTCATCGACGAACAGGTTCGTGAATCCTCCAAAATTTAGTTTCCTATATTTTCCACTGATTTTATATATCGTTAAACATGGTTGTGTTTCCACTGATTTAATATATTGTTAAACATGGTTATCTTAAATATTTTCCTTCTGTCTTATGTTAATTTTTACATCTTCTTCAAGGAACTGTTATTCAAGGATTCATTCCATCAGGATGTGTTAAAAAATATTTGCCTGACATGAAACAAGGATCAGTTTACAGTCTCTTGACCTTCTACGGATCCAAAAACAAAACGGTGCACCGGGTTGCTGATCATAGCGTAACCGTTTCTTTCTCATAGAACTCTATCATGTCGGTTCTTAACGACAGTCCCGTCCCCTTTGACGAAGACCGTTTACGCTTCCATTCATATGAGGATTTTGAAGCTAAATGTGATCTCAAATGTGACCTCTACGGTGAGATCTCTAAATTTTCAATACATCTCTGAGTTACATGGTTTTATGATTGGGTGCAGTTTTTAGCTTTTCTTCCTGCTTATATAATTAAATCTCTATTCTTTTTAAAGTAGAGTGAAGTAATTTGTTTAAGTTTTTAAAGAGTTTTGGTTTGTCTTAATATTATTTATAATCATTCTCTGAAGTAACTCTTGGAAGAGAAACCTGTCGATGAATGAAGTATGGTTTGTATTGTTAACTAGCACAACTTATTAACCTTCACCCTTTGATTTTGTCGAGCATCAAAGCGTAGCTTAGCATAAATAGGATTTCTGTTTCAATTTCATGTGATGATAAAAACTTAGACATTTTATTTTGGAGCCATCTAACTTATACTCTTTGTGAACAATGTAATAGATGTTGTTGGACACATGAAGCTGGTCAATGGACATGAGAGCGTCCCATCCTTAACGAAGCGGAGATAGCAACTATGCGGCATCTTTTGGTTCATGTGCAATCGCATGAGTATGTGTTTTCTTATTTCTTAGACACCACTTCTTTGAGCTTCTCTTAACCCGTCAATATCAATATTTTGCAGCGGACCTGTTTTGATCAATTGAGCAGATAATGTTTCCAAATTTTCACGAATTCTGGTGAGAGAGTATTGTTCTGGATATATTGATATGCAATTGATTTGGTATGATCCTTGAAAAACGTTGCCATTCTATGTCTTAAATCTAAGTTGTTATATAGAACTGAGTTATATCTTATACCTTTTTAATGTAAGGATTTGGGTTGTCATGTATAGCTAGACCACGCCAATGTGATGGTCAAACATACGAGTTCGTGTTCACACATGACCTAGCTATCGTACGTTTGATGCGAGTACTGAACTTTTTTTAGATGGAAAGGGCATTGGCGCCGTTCACACCAACTCATTGAGACAAAGATGAGTGGCATCCACTGCAAGGCGCTTGGCGTTTTATTCAAGCACGCACTCTTTGGATCATCTTCTTGACATAATGACATTGGAGTTGAACACAATCTTTCTCAAGTTTAACATGCTTCCCTCCTTGAAAACAAGTGAGTCTCTATAGGCTGATTTTTGGTGGCTCATAGTGGAAGCAACAACACGGAGTACGATTCATATCTCCAAGACCAGTATAGATATTAGTCAGTGGTGTTGGTTGAGATATGGTTTTACTCAGAATGCAGTGAGTGGGATGGAACTTGGGAAAGAAGCACGTGGCTCAATTTATCAAACACTGTGACATTGTGGTCATCTGCTTCTCCTCAGTTCCGACAGACCTCAACAACCGCAGAGGATGGTGAAGGTTTTGTGTTTCTGCTGAAGCTCGAACTCAGTTACAAGCGATGCTTGAAAGGGGTTGAAACCAGTCTTTTTTGGCAGTATATATACAGAGGGGTATCGACATATGGAGAGTGGTGAACCGAGGCGGGAGATTGGGAATATGATGAAGTCTGGAGAATGTTGTTCAACTGATGCACTGAGATTTGAGAGGCTTGGTGGATGTAAGATAAAGCTTGGTGAATGTAAAACAAGATTCTAATGATTTTAATACACTTATGCATTATTTTTACAACAATCATATATCGTTTATTGTATGTGCTTTCTAGGATCATATATGTGTTGGCTAATTAATACAGTTTATGGCTTATCTTAATAAGAAAAAAAAAACAGTATGAATCTATTATCATTATACTGCAATATGTAATGCTTAGAGATATTAGTTTAATTTTATTTTTCTTTTAGCCTGATTAGCAATTAATATCCTATAACTACAAAATACTACGAACATTAAACTTCTCTATTTTATTGTAATTTAGAATTATTACCCTAAACAAAATTAGTAATGTAACTTTATTAGATCAAATGTTCATTTATATTTTACACTTTCAAGGTTCGTTTCTTGAAAGAAAACCTTCGATGAACCTGAGGATTCTAATAGCATCTTATATTATCACTTATCTTCTAAGTGTTATAGTTATGTGGTTAGGAAGATTACAATAACTAGCTAGCTAACAAAACCTTCATAAAACTAATATATACTGTTTAGAATAAGATGCTTTAAATACATTTCTTCATTTTTTTTTTTTACCAAAAGAGAAGTCAATCTTCTAGAAATATCAAAACTATTAATATAATTGGCTTTTATATATCAAAAATGAGAAAACATAATTTTGATTGACAGAATTTAAATACAAAACATTCACAGATTTTCAATTTTTAAATGATTTAAATAAAATGTTATCTGCACGGAATATATATATAATTTTATATTTCTATAAAAAAAATTTACATAAAACGAATTCCTGCATCCACAACTATATATTTTGATTACTGTTCTCATAAATTTTAATTTCTATTTTGATCGTAAAGACTAAAATGTAAGTCTGCAACTGTAAAAGATTTAAAATAAGAGAAATTCTATAAAAGTATCTTAAGTAAACTTTGTTACATTTTTAATACTCGAATTATTTTCAACCAAGTTTAATACTTCAATTAATTATTTTGTTCATTTTAATACACTAACTTTAAAATTATGTCCACTTTAATATTCAAGATATGCTCATTTTAAAGAAAATTATTAAAAAGTCTCAAACAAAACAAAAAAAAAAACTCTACAAAATTCAAAACCAAATCTTAAAATTTGTAATTTTATGTTAATTTATAGGAAAATAAACTAAATTGAGGATAATCTTAAACTTTTTTAATTTTAGTTAATATCAACTTTAATTTGTATACTGAAACTTAAAAAATGAATATTATTCATTTATTTTCCAATCAAAATATTTTTTTTTCTAATTTTCTTAAATTTATCCAAATTTAGTTGATTTTATTGCTACAATTCAAAATAGAATTTTTTTTAATTTTTGGTTTTAATTTAGAAAATTTTATAAATTTCATTTGAAACTTATTAATATTTTTTATTCAAGTAACATAGTTTGAATATTAAAATGAGCACAATATTAAAAATTAATGGATATATATGAACCAAAAAAAAATATTTGAAGTATTAAACTAATAGTACAAAAATAATTAAACCAATTAATGAAATTTAGTTGAAGTATTTTGTATAATTTTCCCTTAAAATAATCTTTATGTAAATTATTTACCACAAAATAATTGACTAAGTTTTTTTTTGTCTCTAAGAACAAAAAAGAACACAAAACCTTTTTTTTAGCAACAACATAACACAATATCTAAAGATACAAATACATGAAGATCACTAAGAAAATCAAAATATGACTCTTAATTTATTACTTTTAAACATAATTTTCTTAAGCATATTATATATGTACCTATTTAATTTGATCAACCAAATCCGCGCGTAGCGCGGTAAAGTAACCTAGTTCTTGTAATGTTATTTATTTGCTTAACTTGGTTTAAATGATATAAATTCATCCATTCAAGACAGTACTATACAAACAAAACGTATGAATTAATGTTGAACCATGACTTTTTTACTGTTCTTTGCCTACCATTATCAACTTAGTAGTTAGATATTAACTTTCATCTATACTAGAGTTTATACTTTTATATGATCTAATTAATATTAATAATAAATTTATCATGCAAATACAATAATGTTAGAATTTTACCTTGCCAATAATAAATCGAATCAAATATTAAAAATCCTAACACTATTGTATTTGCATAATAAATATTATTATTATTAATTATATTATACATGTATCAATATTTATATAAGTATTGTGTTTGTCAATCATGTTTTTGAATTGTAAATTATAAATTGTAAGTCAACCTAACCCCTAAATACTAAATCTTAAGAAAAATCACTAAACTTTAAACCCAAATGTTAAAGTATTCTTGATTGAATGTATTTTGAAAATTGGGAACCATTTTATGGTATTTCAAACAATTTTTTTATAAAATTATAGAAAAGTTAATAATATTAGTTAATATGTTTTGTTTTAAACTCTTTTAGAAATGCGATTTTGTGAATTTTGATGTACTAATTCTGTCATAAAACTTGTTTTACTGCTATTTGAGAATATTTCTAATTTAATTTTACCCAAAATTTTAGTTTACCGTTAGACATTCATTTAGCAGCATAAGCTATAATTTTTCGATCCAACCATTTTTATATAGACCATGAATTGGGATAACAAAGAGTCCAGTCTACTGTCTACAATAGACACTCTTAAAGATATGGTCTCGGTTTTTATGGTACTATAAACTCAGTCTACACTCGTCAAACATTTTTATTGTTAGTATTCCATTAAAAGAATATATATAATTCATCATATTTATGCCTTATGATATTTTGATATTCATGAACTATCTATAAAATATTTGAAACTTTTTGTCCAAAGATTTATGGTACTATGAACTCAGTCTAAACTTTTTGTCCAAATATCTGACGCACTTGGACCAGTTCTGCTTGGTTTAGGTTTTCCTTTTTTTTTTTAATTCCGGTTTCTGTTGATTATCCCACTTTGATTTTTCTTTTTTTGATGAATCACCCGGTTTGTTTTTTTTTTTTTATGAAAGTACAGTATTGCATTTATATAAAACATTACATAATGAGTTTGGAGATTAAAGCAGTTGTAGATGGATATAACCAAGTTATTACATAAAGCCATTTGGTTTAGTCTTGTTGCTTTTGTCAAGCAATCTGCTTCAGTGTTTACTCCTCTTCTGATCTTTTGAAACTTATAGTAAGAACTTGATTTCACCATATGACATATAATTTGCAGCACAAGCTGCAACTTCGTTACCCATTCATTTTTTGTGAAGTCTATGGATTATGGATGCCATAGAGATTGGAGTATAATGATTTTGAGTCGTCTCTGTTTCAATGGAACTAAGAAACGGGGTCTAAACTCGCTAAACCTTTTGTTATTGGTCTAAAATAAAAAGTGAATAGAATCCATCCACCCATCCTATACATTTTTTTTTTGTTAGATGGTAAATATCATTCAAGAACTAAGGTTTGGTTATAACATTAGCTAGCTGAACCCAAATCTACTTGACAGCACATAGGAACCGCAAAAAGTTTTAAAAAAACCCTTAAGAAACACACGCGTTAGAACCAGAACAACCATAGCGGTGTTCATGGAGCTAACAAAAATATAGAGCAACCGACAACATATAAACTCTCAACTTAAATATGCTACTAGTATCATGACGGAACCACGAAGAACATGAGCAAAGCTAAGAGAGGAACGCCTGAGCACTCACCCGAGGGTGGCTCCTATTGGCTTCAACGGAGGCGGCTGGCAACGGCTCCAGGACACTATAGGAGGAGGACGCCGAGCAGAACCAGACACGAAGCTTTCTCGGCAGCAAAGCCCCAATGTGAACCCGATAATACTCCACCTGACATGAAGAACAGACCTGTCAAGCGCAGGCGGTAAATTTGGTTCTCCAACCGGTCACGCGATGTTGAGATCTCTCCTCAAAAAACATGAGGAGAGAAGTGAAGCACCATAGGAGAAGAACATATCTCTCCTGAGGTTGTGCTGGTTCGGTTTCGGTTTTGGGTTCGGTTTAGTTCAGTACGATTTTGAAAAGTAATTTGGTTTTCGGTTCTATTTGGATTTCGATTTTCAAAAAAAATAAAAAATTTATAACCCGAAAATATCCAAAATAACCGAAAATAGCTGATTTTTTTTTGAAAAATTAGACCGGAATTAACCGAAAACCGACGGTTCGATTTTTGGAAAACCAAAGTCGCAGGCCTAGTTTCAGTCATTATGAGTTTTACATACTACTTTTGGCTACAAGGATTATGCTTCACTCCAGTGATCTCTGTGAT
The DNA here is from genome assembly GCF_000309985.2 of Brassica rapa. Lineage (NCBI taxonomy): Eukaryota > Viridiplantae > Streptophyta > Magnoliopsida > Brassicales > Brassicaceae > Brassica > Brassica rapa. Next base: position 4,153,678 of record NC_024796.2, read on the forward strand.
TTATGTTGCTTTGTACATCTAATCGTATCCAGAATTAACTTTTCTAAACCTAAATATATATCAAGAGAAATAAATCACAAAATATTGCACCACAATAAATGATGGGGAGTATTAAGATAAATGATGTCAAGCTAATCCAAAAACATAGGTTCTCACTTCTCAGACAGTATTACAAACTGAAAACTCAAAACATGTCTGAAGAAAACAAAAGATTTCAGGCAAAGAACAAGAAGCTTTCTAAGCAGCACCCTTTCCCTTCTTCTTCTGGATCTTCTTCTGGTAGAATTCCAACTCTTTGCCTTCAAGAATGTATCTGCACAACAACATTTACAAGATTAGAGACCATAACCAAATTTCAAGTTAAAGAGATTTTAAACAAAGAAAAAATCGATAAATGAAATACCCATCAGCTCTTCCGCACTGGCCAGGCCTTGATGAGATGCATGCCAGCAAACGACCACTTGCAAACTGGTCCTCGATGTGGGAATCAAGGCTACGACCTTCTTGACGGCTCTCAATCTTTCTCTGGACGTGGTTGCTCTTCTTCACCTCCTCAGGAGCAGCAGCAGCAGCTGGAGCAGCCTCTTCACCATCCTACAATATTTAAAAGTCTCATCAGCTTCATTCGAACTGCCACAACATAACAAGGCCCAAATAAAATATATAAATGAAAAGAATGTTCTCACCTCTCCTTCCTTCTTGGCAGCAGAAGGAACAGTCTTCTTCTTGCGACCAACCTCAACACCATAGTGCTGGAGATACCACTGCTTGAAAGGAGCAGCATCCACCTGAACAATGGCGCTCTTCACTAGTGTCTTGGTACGGACCAACTCGTTGTTGGAGGCATTGTAGACGACATCAAGAACTCTGGTCTTGCGGGTAACAGCCTCACTTCCCCAGGAGTAGTTACCAGTGTCGAGCCTCAACGCACGCCACTTGACGTTACCTCCACGAACACGGATTCTTCTGACCGTCTTGTTGCTGGACAACTTAGTGTTGGCTGGCTGCCTTCCCATCTCATACCTTCATTAACACAATCAATCAATTATTAAAAATCAGAAATGAACAAATTAAACAAAACAGACAAAGATTAATGCTTTCCACTAATATTTTGCTAAAGACAAAAACTTGACATGAAAATAATAATCTATTAACGCAAAACATTCAGATTAACAGATAACAGCATCATCTAAGTTCAAAATGTTCCAGCTAGCTACTTCAACGTTCAACAGTATCTCAAAACGTTTTTAAACAGAGCAGAAACATTTCGATCTGAATATAATTAAAAAATAAACTTACTTTCGCTTCTTCCTCCATCCCTTCTGCTTGCCTCCAGTGGCACGCCTCTTGTGGATTGAGTCACGAGATATACCTATCAAAAACCATGTTCCATATATCAGATTCTAGCACAAAGAGACCAAACACATAAAAGGGAAGAGAGAGAGAGAGATAGAGAAGTGAATGTTCGTACCCATGGTTGCCTTTCTCTGTTAAAATTGCGCCGGAGATGTGAGATTTTTGGACACAAGTAAGCTTTATAAAGTGGGATGTCTGAAAAAACCCTAGTAGTCGATTTCTCTTTTTTAAAAGGCCTCTCGCATTCGGCCCATCTAACTATTCCGGCCCGTTATAATGAAGAAAATAAAACTCTATAAATCGATCACAATCTGGCCCATAATAGAAAAGGAGAAAAACAGTGAATGGCAGGCATAAAGAGGATATGGTGATAGAGAGCATCAGAGGAGGTTAAGTAGATCAGTTAAAAAGGTAATAAGTCCACGGCCATACGAGGTTAATGTTATTATGATTGTAAATTATAAAGCCAAAATCATCACTTATTGTTCAGGAGACTTGCAAAGGATATGAGAAAACATAGAGGGAGAAATATAGCGATATCATATAGTGGTTATCAAGTTCTTCATGCTGCCACTCCCCAAAAGTGGTCTAGATGATTTTTTTTTTCTTGAACATTGGCTTAAGTGGTCTAGATGATGCCATGGAGTTGTGGGTAACGGAAAATTTAGTCTATGAAAGCTTTTCATTCTGCATGCACAAATGTGATTGCACAACTACAAGAAAACATAACTGACTATTAGACAAAAATTTATGATGCTCTTAAAGCACCTTTAATGATGAGACGTTGAAAACTCTCTTAGAGCATGTGCATCGCTGGAACCCCACTTGGGGTTTCAGATTTTCAACTTTTTCTTTATTTTTTCTTTAAAAAAAATAAAAAAAAATAAAAAAAGAATCAATCGCAAGCCACCACGTATTGGGGTCTGCGAAAATCATAAAAACCTAAAAAAAATTGATCCTTATCTTATAGTTTTTTTTACCAGTCTTTCTCTTTTTTGCGGGATCCACGCCTGAAAATCCCTCTAAAAACCCCGCGATGCACATGGTCTTAAAGTTCTTAAATTTTTTAAAAGAAATAATTTTATTTAACAAATTCAGTTGCCCACTAACAAGATGCTAGATGGAGAAATAGTTCCTAAAAAGTCAGAGAAGATATTTCTGCAAAGAGCCAGTTCTAGCTCTATTTCCTATTTTATCAAATATCACTGGTGGAATTGCTCTTAAACATATTTTATTATAAATTAAAAAATATAACACATATCATCGAAACCTTCTAAGTAAAATTCTTCAATAATTTATATTGTACAAGATATGAGCCCGTTGCGTTGCAATGAGTTTTGTTTGATGTTTTAATTTAATAAAAACCATAAAATAATAAATCATTTTATTATAGTATTATGATTGTTTTTTTTGCATATATTGTTTGAGATTTATTTTATAATTGAAACTCGTTTTCACACATAAGTTCAAGTTAATATTTGTATTTTATAATCATGGTGTATAGATTAGTTGTTATAAACTTTATACAAAGGATTAGAGAAAATAATATACGTAAACACTTAAACTGAACACAATCCGAAATAAGAAATAAAAAGTAAAAAAAATAAAAATTAAATACACCGATCGAATCAATGACAACATTATACATGTTCTTTTGTACTAATTTAATATTTTATTAAATAAGTCTTTAAAGTTTTATTTTGCTATGATTCTTTTAAAAAGAAAAACATTATATTTTATAAATCTCCTTTTTATTTACAATTAAAAGATAAAATAAAAATATTAAATACTCTTTTACAATTTTAATTAAGATTAAAAAAAAGTAAATTACTGTCATATAACCTATTATAATTATCTACTCTTTAGAATTTCAGAAAAAATATTGCTATCAAATAATTATTTTTAGTTATTAATGAATATTTTTAAAATTGCTATTTTTACAATTCATATCAATACTAATTTTACACTTCTTTTGTTAGTTAAATAATTTTTATCATCATGTTCATCACCAAATACTCTCTTAAAAATAATATCAAACAAAGTTTTACAATTCTCTTTTGGTTAGGACTTAAAAATATTATACAAATTTCTTTGGTTTAGGATTTTTTTTTACAAAAAAGGAAAACAACTATAAAATATTATTTTGCAGTTTCGTAGGATTTTAGAAAAAGAAATTAATATTACATAATCTTGTACAATTATATTTTGTCTAGGATTTAAAAATAAATAAAATTTCTATCAAATAACTATTTCCAGTTAATATTAACTATTTTTAAAAGTTGCAAATTTTAAAATTCGTTTTTTTCAATAACATTAATATCTTTACAATTTTTCTTGTTAATTGAAGTAAAAATTATTATTAAATAAAATTTTACAATTCTCTCTGGTCACGATTTAAACAAAAAGAAAATTTTTTAATTGGTAATATTATAAAAGAATTTTCTTTTAGAAATTTCTTTTATTATGCTTTTAGGAAAATAAGAAGTTATTTTCACATAATGAAAGTTTTTATTGACGTATTCACAATCTAATTTTTTAATTGACACATATCACAATCATATCAGGTGAAATATTTAAAGTTAATTTTGGTTTATATTCATAACACAAAATTATTAAAAAAGTAAAGTTAGTTAATTATAAGAAAAATAAGATTATTTCTACGTTTTTATTTTATCTGGACTTTTAAAAAGGAAATTAATAAAAAAAAATTCTTTTAGATTTTTATACAACTATTTTATTTTTAATAGAAAAATTATGTTTAATTATTTATATGTTTTGTCTTATACATACAAACACATATTTATCATATTTACACATACTCATGTACGCCAATAACATCAAAATTAAAAGTTATGATAGCATCATAAGATGTAATAAGGATAATAAAAAGTTGAGTTGTATCAAGAAATTAAAATAAAATACTCATGTAATACTTTTCATGTAAATACTATTGTGTTTTGTAAAATAATATGTGGAAGCTTAAACCTAAATATAGATTTGAATATTTGTAGCTATTTTGTCATAATTTTTTAACATACAATTATCTATTAAAAAGGAAATTTATTTACTTATAAGAAAATAATAAGATTACTTTTACAATTTTCTTTTAATTATGCTTTTAAAAAAGTAATATTATTTATTTTAAAATTAGTTTTTTCATGTTTTTATTAAATAATTTATTGTACTTGTAGGAATTTACAATTTGTTTTTGTTTAACATTTTTTCTGAAAATTTAATGTTTATCTTTTATAATTCTCACTCTTTCGTATATTTTTAAAAAAACATTATAATGAAAAATAATAATAATAATAACAATTATAACAATAAGTAATAATAACAATAATAATAAGACTGTAAAAAATATTAATAGTAATTATCCTTTTAAAAACTTTTTAACCAAAAAATTGTAAAAGAGTGTTTAATGTTAATTTTCTTTCATTAAAATCGGATTTTTTTTAATACTGTTAAAAAAAATTGTAAAAGAGTGTTTAATGTTAATTTTCCTTTATTAAAATCTGATTTTTTTTTGAAAAAAGTTATATAATTTTCGTTTTTAGTGTATACCAAAAACGACTTGTACAAATAATTTATTATTTTAGTGTATATATTTTTATTTAATAGAATTGTTTTCTTAGTTTTAATGAAAATATAATTATAAAATATTATATTGAAATTGGTTCTTCAAAATTGATGATTAACATGATTGTTGCACATGGTCATTATTTTTCTAAAAACATTTATGTGTTAAACTATATCATAATCAAAAATACATATACTAAAATAATAAAAAAGGATTTTTCTTAAAAATAAGAAAAAAATTATATTAAATAATTTGTTTTCAAATCTATTTTTTAGGATTTTGAAAAAATGAAATTTTCTAAAACAATTACTACTAACTATTTTTTAAATCTTTTTTACTCTTAAATAATTTTTTAAGTAGTTTTTTTCAAAAATCGTTTTATTATCTTAATATATATATATTTTTAGTCATTGTATATTTAAACACATGTCACAATATTAGAAGGAAAATTATTATCAAATAATCTTTTGCAATTATCTTTTGAGTAAGATCTTAAACAAAGGAAAATTACTATTAAATAATATATATAATAAGATTTTTAATAAATTCGTTTTTGTTAATATCTTAGTATATATGTTTTTAATTATGAGATAAATTAACACATGTCACAATCTTAAATATATTATTGACATGTGTCGCGATCATATTGATTATCAACTTTGAAGAACCAAGCTTTATATAATAAGATTGACATATGAGATTTGTCTGTATTTAGTCGAATATATCATGGAACTTTGGTAAGATTTTTTACATATGTCCGTCCCTATTATATTTTATTCGAAAAGCTTTTAAGGAAAAAACACCATTGATTTTTTTGTCAAATGCACCAACGATGGATAAAAGAAGATATAGGGCATGAATACGATATATAGTCTTTCAAACCCAATATCGAATTCTATATAGTCCGTATATATGAGGTTCATATCCATAAATGATCCGATATCCAGGGCAACTGATCTGAAATTAGTGTGTTATAAGTTTAAATCCTGAAAACTATAATCTGTTTTTTTTGAATTCGTTGTTTGATTGTATACCACATTATGTAAGATCGAGAACAAAGTTATTCATTATATTTTTTATTAGTCAAACTTAAACTTGGGAATGATAAAATATGAAACTAAAAAAAACAAGATAAACAGAAGCAATGAGATCAATCAACCACGAATGGGCAAATTTTGAACCCACCCACCATTATTAATAAAGTCGAGACTACACAAACGTTGAACGATGGGATCACTCGGCTTCTTAACCCATCTCACACGTTCAGTCGTACTAGATCCACTTCCAAAGCATCGAACTTCTGCATACGTCAGCCGTGATTCGTTGCCCACAAATTTCCATTCCCACCAACCTTTGGGAACGACCACGTTGGTCAAGTTAGTGTCGCAAAAGATCACTCGAGAGTAATTCCGATACGCTCTGCCCAAGTAAGCCTTCCCCGTTCCGTGAACAAGGCTATCCATGAACACGAATCCATCCGCATCGTCCGGGCTTGTCCGTGCTTGAGCCGTTATGTATCCAGCCCCGGGTTCTAGGGCCTCTCCTAGCACTTGAATATCACAATTCTTGTAAATAGATTGGCCGCTCCCGAAGATGAAATCAACGGCGCCTTGGATAGTGCAACGGTGAAAAAAGTGTCGACCATTCTTATCCCACAAGGTATCTTGAATTCCAGCAAACCCTACCGAGTAAAAAGCACACTTATCACCTTCGATCATCGCCGCCGGCGCAGGAGTGATATCGTTTTTGTTCACTTTCCCGTTATTCGGTAAATTATACGTATTCACGAAAGTGAGGCTCTTAACGACGGTGTTATTTGCGGAAAGAGCAAAAGTAGGAGTTTGTATTGAGACATGGTCGTCCCATTCAACCCTAGTTTTACTCGTTCCAGCTCCCACTAGTACAATGAAGGGTTTATCACGTGGTATCTTTACTTTCTCCCTAAGGCATATAAGAGAAGAAAAAAACGTCACGTACAAAGCATTTTTGCATATATGAAACTTCATTTCAAATAAACTAAATGTAACTATACTGACTTGTAAAGGCCGGCTGCAACGTTGATGAAGAACCAATTACGATTGTTGGCTGGAACCGAATCGATAGCTTTTTGTATTGTCGTGAAATTGCCATTGCCGGATTGATCCACGAACACTTGTTCAGCTTCTATTAGATGAGGTAGACAGAAACAACAAAAAAGAGTGACAAAAGTGATGAAAATTCGATGAGTTGCCATTAGAGGATATATCAGAACGTAAGAGATTAAGTGGGACATGTATTCATTATATAGCTAGCTTATGCGTTTTTTTGGACAACGCGTTATATGCTACTTATGTAACTTTTTTTGGATCGATTGGAGAAAATGATCGTCTATGACTCGTTTGATAGTGACTTGGCAGCTATTGTTTAACAAATCATAACGATCTACTCTTCTCAACTACTTTTTAAGCCATCCATGCAGCTCCCATGGCCGGTACGAAACACACTTTGTTGTTGAACAAAGAACCACATGCACCAACCGGAGCAGTTTATTACATACATGGAAGTATTGTTCTTAGTTGGAACACTAACTAATTGTCTTCATATATATGAAATGGAAATTTGTCTTTTATTCACACTGATATATTGGTAATCAAATTCATGTATTTTATGTTTGGTTTATTAAATATTTTATAAATATCGAACTTATTCATGAATGTGTTAATTTTTGATATTATACATGTACGTACTAAATTTCTAAATGAGTGTATCAATTAATTATTATTTAAAAATGTATATTTAAGCTATTTTCCTTATATTAACCTAAATTCAACTACATTTATTTCAGTACATAAAAAATAGTAAGATTCAGCTAATCAAACAAATAAAACAAAACATACTACTTAAAAAGTGAAGCACCAAATTTGTAAATGAATCAACGACTAAGATCACAATGGAAACAGAAATAAAAGAAACTGAGTATGAATTCAGATTCATTAAAAGTAGTATAAGATTCAGCTAATCAAACAAAGAAAACAAAACACATGACTAGTTAACAAGTGAAGCACCAAATTTGTAAATTAATCAACGCCTAAGATCACTATGGAAACAGAAATAAAAGAAATTGAGTATGAATTCAGATTCATTAAAAGTAGTATAAGATTCAGTTAATTAAACAAAGAAAACTGTGTTAAAAAAAACAATTTAACAAAGAAAACAAAACACATAACTAGTTTTAGTAAGAGAAGCACCAACTTTGTAAATGAATCGACTACTTATTGAGTTTTTTTTTATTTTAAATTAATTTTTGATTTTTTATCAAGTTTTCTATTTTTTATTTATTTTTGAATTATTATTTAATTTTTAGTATTTTATTAGTTAAAGATGATTTTTTGAAAAAAAACCGACACATCATCGGTTTTACATATACAACTGGTCATATGTTTACTTGATGAACAAGTAAATCAGGTTGAAGAGATTTTGTGATACAAATATCACCCTGAAAGTTAAAAATGGTATCCAAAAAATTTCAAGGTTTAAAGTTTCAGTAAGTGTCATTTTATGGTTATATGTGATTTCTCCTTCTCCAAACAAAGTAAAATTCTTAAAAAATTTATATTGTACTGATATATGAGATTTTTCGGATTTTTTTGAATTTTTTTTCTGAATTTTTTTGTTGTCCAGGAAATTTTGGATTCATATTTGATAATGTATAAATTTGATTTAAAAAAAAAAACTTAATAATCTATCAAAACAAGCATGACCATATTACCAAGTTTGATAAACTCAAAGATTCTTGTTTCATTTGATTGGAGAAAATGATTGTCTATGACTCTCACGTCTGATCTTCACATGGCACTTATTATTTAACAAATTATAAAGATCCACTCTTATCAACTACTTTTTAAGCCTTCCATGCAGTTCCCATGGCCGATACAAAGGAAACTTTGTTGTTGGACAAAGAACCAAGCCAACCAGAGCAATTTATTACACACAAGTGTTGTTCTTAGTTGGAACACTATCCGCGTGACCTTTTTAGGAACAAGAAAAATGAATAGGACACAAATGTATAGGAATGAAATCGTAAAAATTAAAAGAAACACTTTTTCTTCACAAATTTAACCAATATTTTTCTACAAAAAATGAACGAAAAGAAATAAAAAAAAAATTCTGCGTGAATAGTAATTTTTTTAAGAATGATAAGAAATTCAATGTTTGTCTTCATTCCTTGGTCACTATTCAAAACTAGTTGTTCATATAATATGGAATAATATCCTTTATCCATGTTGATATAATGTTAGTCAAATTCATATACTTTAAGTTTAATTTATTATCTAATAAACATCAAACTATTCATGAATGAATGAATTTTCGATATTTTATACATGAATGTATCAAATTTATACACGAGTGTATCAGTTAATTATGTATTTAGTTTAATGTATTTTGAGATAATTTTTTGTATATTTAGCAGATTTTCAACTACATAGATTTCAGTTTCATTAAAAGTAGTAAGATTCACTTAATCAACACAAAGAAAACAAAACACATGACTAGTTAATAAGTGAAGCACCAAATTTGTAAATGAATCAACGACGAAGATCACAATGGAAACAAAAATAAAATAAAATTGACTATTTAAATAAATAACAATGACTCTGGAAATAGATCTCATATATTGTTCATATATATAAACACACGTGAACAACCAATATATGCAAGAAACAAAAAGAACAAGAAAAAAAAACTCTTCTCTTTTCTTCAGACAATCTAATACACACAAATACAGAAGTTTCATCATGAACTACTCTCCTAAGACGGTGTTCTTGTTCTTCCTCTCGTGCATTGTGCTGATTTTCAACTACGGCCTCGTCACCACCGCAGCAAGTAACGTAGGCTTGAACTACGGCCTCCTTGGAGACAATCTCCCACCTCCATCAAATGTTATCAACCTCTACAAGTCCATTGGCATTACCAAAGTCCGTATCTTCGACCCAAATACCGAGGTTCTTAATGCCTTACGCGGCCACCGTGATATCAAAGTCACCGTAGGCGTTAGAGACCAAGACTTGGCTCCTCTTGCAGCCAGCGAAGACGCTGTTAAAGCCTGGTTCGCGACCAACATAGAGCCTTACTTAGCTGATGTCAACATCGCTTTCATTACCGTTGGTAATGAAGTCATCCCTGGACCGATCGGTCCTCACGTTCTTCCCGTCATGACGTCTCTCACCAACCTCGTCAAGTCAAGGAATCTTCCGATCTCCATAAGCACTGTTGTGTCCATGGCAAACCTCGGACAGTCCTACCCACCTTCCGCGGGAATGTTCACGTCCCAGGCGCGTGAACAACTCACCCCGGTGCTGAAGTTTCTGTCTCAAACGAGTACGCCGATCCTCGTCAACATCTACCCTTACTTCCCTTACGCAACCGACCCGGTGAACATTCACCTCGACTACGCCATTTCCAAGAGCAAGGCTATCGTGGTACATGACGGACCACTGGGATATTCAAACATGTTTGATGCCATGTTCGACGCATTCTTGTGGGCAATGGAGAAGGAAGGCGTCAAGGGTTTACCAATGGTGGTGTCTGAGACTGGATGGCCGTCCGCGGGCAACGGAGACATGACCACGCCGCTTATTGCAGCTACCTATAATGGAAACTTTGTGAAGCATGTAGATAGCGGCAAAGGGACACCGAAGAGGCCTAACAGCCGTGTCGACGGGTTTTTATTCGCAACGTTCAATGAGAACCAGAAGCCGCCAGGGACTGAACAGAACTTTGGATTGTACAATCCTGTTGATATGAAACCTATCTATAAGCTATTTTGAGTGTGAAAGTTTCTATGAGTTTCCTGTTTTTTTTTACTAATTATAATGCTCTAGTTGTTTTTTTTTTGCTTAATTAAAGTAAAGATCAACAACAATATATACCACACATGTAATAAACTATTGGTTTCGATGAGGTGATGAAATCTCTTACAAACCATAGTTGGCTTTGGAACCATTTTTTTTTCTTCTGATTATTAGTACAAGAGAAATGCTCTTTTATGTTTTCCTGATTTATTTACTTTACTAATTAATCTCCATCTTTCCTCTAATTAGTTTTTTTTGGTAATTATCTCAAATAACATTTTTAAGTTTTTGTTATAAAATAGCTTTCAAGAAAGAATAAAAAGACTAAAATAGTTCATTTTTGTTTTGAAAATTTTTGATTTTGATTTTTGACTGTTTAAAATTTGAAACTATGTCTCCAAAACCCCATCCTTTAATTCTAAATCCTAAGTTTAGATTAGTTAATATTAAGGTAAAAATACACTTTAAAAAAATTGTATTTATTTTTTAATAAAATTTATTTTGGTCATCTCTTCACTGAATTCTATTTTTACGACAAAAAAATGCGGAATTTCTCTTCTTTTTTTTTTTTTCATAAAACTTATTTTTGCATTGATTCGTTGATATTCGACTGATTAATTACCACCAACCCGTCTGGTAATAAAATGCCACAAAAATGATGATGATGTAACGGTTTACAATACAACGAACGGTGAGATTCGAGTGGTCTGACTCAGACCGGTCTATCGATTTGGATTCATCTCCAATCATTTCTTCTTCCCTCTGATCCCACGGAAAAACCCTAAACACCCAATCCTCTGATCAGAGAGAGACTAATTGTCAAAGTCAACCCAAGGGATTCGAATCATCATCGCCATACTCACACACACAATCGTCGAATCTTAGAAAAAGAAAATGTCGTCGGAGATTGAGGTGGTGGAAGAAGTCGAATCGAATAATGTCGAATCGAGTTCAAAGCCGGTTGAAGACGAGAGCTTGAAGAACGATGTGTACACTGCATCGGCTTACGGCGATTTGGAGAAGCTTCATAGATTGGTGGAGTGTGAGGGTTGCTCTGTCTCCGAGCCCGATGGGCTTGGGTATTATGCTCTTCAGTGGTCTGCGTTGAACAATCGTAGTGCTGTTGCTCAGTACATTATCGAGGTGGTTGCGAAAGTTCAATCCTTTTTGTGGTTTGAAATGTGGTTGTGGAGAGTTTTTTTTATAATTGATTTGGTTGTCTTGATTTGGGGGTTTACAGCACGGTGGAGATATTAACGCGACGGATCATACGGGACAGACTGCATTGCATTGGAGTGCTGTTCGTGGTGCGGTGCAAGTTGCTGAACTCTTGCTGCAAGAGGGTGCAAGGGTAGATGCTACGGATATGTATGGATATCAGGTTTAACTCTACTTACTTTCTCTTTCTTAGTGGAGATTGTTTTTGTTTCGTTGCTAGTAAGCTGCTATTTTGCATGTTGCTTGAGGTTGGCACTCAGGTTTTGTAACTAGTATTGTTTGTCAGATTGTGGTTGCATTTTTCCAGTGTGTTGTGAGGCTCATGTAGTTAACACTTAGCATTTCCTACTTCGACAGTTGTTTTAGTTAGAAAGATATTATGTGACGTTATGCAAATGGCTAGATCTAACTCTCTAAGTACCTGAACGTACTTTGTCTTGAAACGATTTTGAGCAGTTTCATGACCCATTATTCAAAGTTTTCTCTAAATCAGAGAGAACTTTGATTTTGTCTCGATTCAGTCAGGTTTTAGAAAGTTCATAGTGATATCGAATTCATTTAGAAATCTCAGGAGACCTTGTCCCTGCTGGTTTAGATTACTGTCTTTTCTTATTCTCGTTATTTCTTAGTAAAGTTTGGATTATGAGTTTAACTTCTCCGCTGGATCCGATCATATTTCCCTTCTCTTGTTTCTCGATGGATGCATGTTAATATTCATGTTAAACTCTTTGTAGCCAACACATGTTGCAGCACAGTATGGCCAGACTGCTTTTCTTTGCCACGTCGTCTCAAAGTGGAATGCTGATCCTGATGTCCCCGATAATGACGGAAGAAGCCCATTGCACTGGTAAGGTTGCCGCTAAATGGAATACAAGCTTGCTTTCTTGCAATTGTTGATTCGTTGATGGGTTTTGGCTTCTTTTCATATTTACATTCCTAATGCTTAGGTTCGCATGCTCATTTTGGAGACTAGATAATTGTATTTTTTTTGTTTCCTTAGCATGTTGTTTTTCTAGGCTGTTATTGTTGTCAAACAATGTTTTTGCTGGCTCTCGAGTTCTCTTGTTATAAAGATCTGTGAAATATGTATTTCTGTTTCGATCTTGAAACTAAAACTATTTGGGTTAATTTGTCCTCGTAGTTATACTGAGAGTTCTTTACTGTTGCATGCATTATTCTGCTGCATGACTTCAAGCTTGCTTTTGCTGACACCTCCAAATTTTATCGCTAATTTTCAGTAACTATCCAGGAGAGTTCTAATTATCGTTCTTTTCTTCTCGTGTTTTGAGAAATTCAGGGCTGCATATAAAGGCTTTGCAGATTCCATTCGCCTTCTTTTATTTTTGGACGCATATAGAGGACGGCAGGACAAAGAAGGTGGTTTTCAAACATCTTTCTTTGTCCTCTTTATTTATATAGTTAGATTAGAAAACCAAAAACTTATATCATCTTTTCTCCATTCCATCGACTCTGTTATCAGGTTGCACTCCTTTGCATTGGGCTGCCATTCGAGGTAATTTGGAAGCTTGCACTGTATTGGTTCAGGCTGGGAAGAAAGAGGATTTGATTATTACTGACAATACCGGGCTTACCCCCGCACAACTTGCTGCTGAAAAGAATCACCGACAAGTTTCGTTTTTCCTTGTAGGTGACAATACTGACACTTTTTTTAGCTATACTGTCTATTTGATGCTCTTAGTGGCTGCTACTTATAGCTATATATTGTAATTGGCCTTATGTTGTTGTGTTGTGCATCTCACTAGACCTTTTCATACCTGGAAACAAATTACTGTTTTGTAGCTGCTCCATGTCAGTTTCTTCAACCCTGCAGTTTTTTTATAATCAAAATGATAACATCATGATTGGCATACTGAGAAACTTATTTCAAATATTTTTGTCTTAATATTTGTCTGATAAACACTTCATTGCAGGGCAATGCTAGAAGGCTGCTTGAAAAGCGGTGTGACGGAAGCACTCCCCTCGGAAAATTGTCAAAGTTGGGACTTGCTCCAGTTCTTTGGTTCATGATCCTGCTGCTTCTTCTCATATATACTAATTCTGTTATTTTGGGTTGTTACCTTGGCCTTCTTGGATCTCTTTTGTTGCAACATATCGAGTAACTATTCTATGCATGCCTACTTATTATTTTATGAACCCTTTTTCACTGCAGCATCCAATCTGCCAAAGCTAACAACTGGGATTGGTTCGATTGCGTGGCTGGGATTCTTCCTTGCAACAGCAGGGCTAGCCTTGTTTTACCGCTGTAGCAAGTATATTCTCACCCTATCTTGCTTCAATTTCTTTTTAAGGCTTTACTTCCCTGCAGTGTGAATTCTTGTTTTCCTGTGTAGTAGTAGTTCGAAAATACCTTTGTATCTCAAGAAGTGGTTTTCTTGTCGTTTTTAATATAAATCTTTTTTCTTATTACAGAAAGGATCCAGGTTACATCAGAATGAACAGACATGATCCGCAGACCATGAAAGACGATGTTGGTACCTTTAACTTTATTGGCTCTCTTGTTTGATTGACATAATTGTCCACATCTTACTCGAGTACCATTTTTCTGTTCAAGCGCCATCATAAATTTGCTTGCCTCTTTACAGGAACCACTGTTGAAAATAGAGCTAAACAACCCTGCTTTGCTTTCTGGGAATTGGACGCAGCTGTGTGCAACGTGCAAGGTACTTCCTCAGCATCCCTTTTATGTCTTTCTTGAATTTTAACGCCAAATATCAAATAGGTTATGCACACCACGGAATGTAATTCTTAGCGTGTACTTTGTTTCTTTTTGTTCAGATAATCAGACCTCTTCGAGCTAAGCACTGCTCCACCTGTGATCGTTGCGTAGAGCAATTTGACCACCATTGTCCTTGGGTTTCAAACTGTGTCGGAAAAGTAAGTACATATTTCAACCCCCATTTCAGTTGCTGAAAAATATAAGGTGACAAATAGGACAGATCAGGCTTTGATACTAACTTTCAATAACTAGATCTGCCTTATTTTATCTCGTTTCATTTGATTTGACCAGGCTTCAATGCCTTAGAAATGTACAGAGATGTTTCTTGGTGTCGCATTACCTCTTCTATTTATTTTGCTTGCTACTGGTTTTGATCTGTTAGTTTTGCAGCTCGAGGGTGATACTAATCCGTGGATCGGTTTGTTTTTCACTTATCACTCTTGCAGAAAAACAAGTGGGACTTTTTTCTATTTCTTCTACTTGAAGTTCTAGCGATGCTGATAACTGGTGGCGTCACTCTTGCAAGTATGTTTGTAACAGAAGATTCTCTTTAAAGCTTATCCTGAAATTTAAACCCTGGAGAAAACTTTCAGACAGAAATGTAAACGATGTGTTATACACATGCAGGAGTCTTGAGTGACCCTTCAGCTCCATCTTCGTTTGGAGCATTGGTGAGCCATGTCGCTAGTAATCACGTGGGTGCATTATCCTTTCTGGTTATTGAGTTCTGCCTCTTCTTTTCAGTTGCAGTCTTAACAATCGTACAAGCGTCTCAGGTTTGTCCACACGCTTTCTTTATTAATCTTCACGTGTTTGTTCCTCTTATGATCGAAATGGTACAGAGACTATTCTTGTCTAGTTCTCTTCCCTGTATTAATGATCTCTACATTAGCTCCAGTGGAGCTAGAACTCGCTAAGTAGAGTAGAGAAGATCATCTGTCTCTTTTTTCCTTTACAGATATCGAGAAATATAACCACAAACGAAATGGCTAATGCGCTGCGCTACAGCTACCTAAGAGGTCCTGGAGGTCGCTTCAGGAATCCTTATGATCACGGTTGCAGAAGAAACTGCTCTGACTTCTTGGTGAAAGGTTATAACGAAGATATTGAGTGTCATGAAGAAGACACAACACCGAGACAAGAGGGTATTAGCATGATGCAGATGCAGAGGAGTTCTAATCTTCAGAATGGCAATGGCCACGTTGCTATCGATGTTAACCCGGTACATAATTCGCAGTCAGCACATGTTCATTCTTCAAACTGCAGCCATAGCCACAGCAGTAAGTCAAAAAGTGATAGCGTTCCTTTAGGACTGGGACTTGGTATTGGCCGGAACCCAACCCGACCTGTTGTACCTCCATGATATGGTCGTCTTCCAACTGTGCATTTGTGTTGTAAGAAACACGTGTCCTCTTGTCTGAGTCATTATAACATCCCATTTCTAGTGAAGATAGTTGTTTAGCAGAAAAGGTTGTACGTTATATTTTCTAAGTTGAGGTATGAAAGTTTGAACCACAAGTATCAATCATTGCTTTTTCAAATCATAACCAAATGTATATTAATCGTCACAAACACAGCATTACTATACATGTAACAACGAACTACAAAGGGGAAAAGAAAGACTGCTGTTGTGTATATGATGATGATTAACATGAGAGGTAACGTTAACGTTGCAAACAACTTGGTAGACAATGTGTGAGTGTTGCCTAATACTGCGTCGTTAACGACGTTGAGAGTGTTTAGGCAAGTTGTATTACATTTCCATATCTACTACAAGATAGAAGCTTGTTTGTTCTGTAATAAAATGCGAAGGTCATGCCATGCAAAACTAGTTGGACATTGCCCACATTTTATAGATTACAGTACACCCTATCATGATTCATGAATATACTACCAAAGATAGAATCTATATACTGTACTTTTGTCAAGTCTCAAATTACAACAAAGCTACAAAATCTTATCATTAACTACGTCTACGTGTATGTGACAACGAAACGATTCTCAAGAAAAAATATCTAATTAATTATAGAAAAAAACTCGACAAGATCCTTGATTCTCAGTATCTCTTCTTTCCTTTTGTGTGTTATACATGGGGTGTTCAACAAAAGTTGAATCATCATTTAATGACTGCATGTACTTAGTGTATCTCTCATTTGTATAAATAAAAAAAATGGAAACTTCATCGTCAGACTGACTCAGACATACCAAAAGTGAAAACGTAAAGCTTAGCGAACGTAGATGATCAGAGTTTAAATGACTCAGATCAACAAAGTTTCTAATGAAAAAAATTAAGAAACCAAATCAAGAACACGTCCTAGTGATGTCATCATCATGTACATTGCACACAAACTTCGATACACCGCGCCAAGGAACACCAAAACATAGTTCCTTCACACGCAAGAAACAAATTAAAAAAAAAAACCTAGATTATTACTATTTATTCTAATCCTTCGGATCTTTATGCATCCCATAGAATCGGCTAAGCCGTGGCCTGAACTCAAAACGACGACGGATAAGTAGAGACGACGGTTTAACAATACTCTCCGTCAGATACTTCCTAAACCGCTCCGCCTCCACGCTCCCGATCCTCGCCAGCGAATTCGCCAGAGCCAATTTTCTCAGATACATCCCCGAATCACCACTCTTCGACTTGTTCGACAAAGCTTTGATCTTCTCGCTCTCCAATCGGCGGTGAAAGCCGCAGCGGAACGATCCGGGGTGCGTCGTCGGAGAGCACGAGCACTTCCGAACGGCGGAGGAGGAGGGAGGGCTGTTTCCGAGGGAGAACCTCTTTAAACGGAGGTTGATGTTGTTGCATGGAGACGCCGATCTTTGATGACGGTGGGATGAAGAGTGAGGGTATAGAACTGACGAGCCGTTTGATCTTCTTCCAGTAGCCGCCATGACTTGCTGTTAGAGAGAGAAAGTTGAAGAAACTGTTTAGAGAGAGAGAGAGAGAGAGAGAGAGAGATGCGTTTGTGTGTTTGTGTGTTAATTAATCCGTTTCTGTTGAAAGATTCACCGATTCCGTTTGATTCGCGTCCCTCTATTTATGGCGGTTACGCGTGGTCATTATTGTAATTATTAATTACTAATTTAATCAAACCGGACTTACGTACCGGATTGGATTAGGAGAAACCGGAGTCAAAAACCGTAGTACTTTCTCTCTAATAGTATTTGAATTCGTCTTACTACTCTGAACCAGAGATGAAATTGAATTTTCTTCTAACCCGGAAAAATTTAATTCATATTTCGAATTGTTTTTGCTCAGGAGAAATTTTCGCGATTTGGCTAATTCACCCTATCTTTTAAAGATATTCGGATAATCTTTTGAGAAAATGAAACTGTGTAACTTTATCTTCATAGACCGACTTACTTGTTATTGTTATATTTATCTTGTTACAAAAAAAAAAAGATACAATACATTTGAAATTTCTAAAAGGGTGATGACAACCGGTTAAACCGGGGCAAATTGAACCAAAAAAAATTCCCTTACCCAATTTAAACCAGAATGCCTGCACTATAGCCAGAACACACGCAATACCTTAAACACTGAGCTAGTGAACAAAACACACTGCTCTCTTTTACCATTTCTTTCACCTATACATAACCAAAGTCTATATATTTGCTTTCTTTTGCTCAAGAATGAAGAAGAAACCAAAACTCTCACTATGAGTCATGATCCTTAGTAAACTTCTGAGGCTTACTACTTGCAAACGCCAACCATACAACCGTCCCCGTCAAGTAGAAGAATATTGATGGCGCAAATAGAGACATCTACCCACAACAAAATCAACAATTAGTTTTAAGTAATGAACATCATCATTTGAGGTAAAGTTAGCAAACTTACAGTCCATGAATGGGTCGAGTCAAGGAGAAAACCAGTTAAAGCCACACCTACGATTCCAGGTACTGCCCCTACTGTATTGGTAATGCCCTAATAAAGACACCCATAACAAGTTTAGCAAGAAACTATATCTTCACACTTAAACTATAGTTTCATAACTCATTGGCGTCACGCTTGGACTAATGTTTGGTTCATCATAATTAAAAGTAAGAAGAGCTTTAGAAGGCATCATATGGTCTAAAAGTATGAGAAACGACATGTACCAGGAGTATGCTTGCATATTCGGGTGAGATGTCCTGATGAGTACAATAAAGTCCTGTAAAAAGGAATCATGATGTTGTTACTTGAAAAATCATGATGGAAAATTAAATAAAAGATCTACTGTTACCTGATAAAGCAAAACTTGATAAGGCCAAGCCTGCTGTCAAGATTCCGGCAATTTCCCAAGGTGGCAATCCAATGTCCACAGATGAAAGTGTCATGCAGATCGCTGGTGCCACGAACGCAATCGTTTGACATATCTTTCGAACCTACATGAAAAGTTCCCCAACGAGTTCACATATTAATAAGACCCTTTTGATTTTTTAAAAAGGGTTTGTACACAAGGAGAAGGAATGTGAATTTTATACCGTGGTGGTCTCAACTCCATTTGAGATTAAGTAGTCAGCGAATTGAGAAGCAAGACTTGTCACGAAGATTGAAGCTAATGGAGGAAGGATGGAAACCTGATCTTCACATCCACATATTAAAATCCCAAAATGTTATACCTTTTTAAAATATATCTCCAAGCATTTTTTTTGTTAAATGCAAAGGATAACACAGATAGTTCTAAACTTACCCAAGCAGCGTCTCTCAAATTTAAACTCAGCGCCTCACTGCATACCAAAAATATGATCAAAATTACTTTCTTCATCAATATGATGGAGAGCAAAAGATGAGTAATGAAACCGCAATTTACCTGAAATAAGTTGGTAGCCAAGATAAACAGGTATAGTGACCCCAACTTCCACAAAAGTGAGTGTATATCATTGCCCAAACAGCTGAGCTTTTGAAAAACGACTTCCATGGAATCTCCTGTTGTAATAACCAGGAGAAAAAAGTGAAGCATTGACTTAAACCAAACGAAAAGGTTTTGAGTTTTCAAAACCATTTGCTTATAGTTTTAGGACAGTCATTGATTAAGGTTATGCAGTTCTCTTGTTATAGTTTGTTTTTCTCCAACTAAATATTGACCTCGGAAACAATAGGATTGACAGAGAGACTTATTGCTAAATTCAACATTAGATATTAGACTAACCTTCAATGAGTTTCCCAGTTCTTCCCGTGTAGTATTTTCGGGTTTATGCGAAGTAGTGGTCTCATCACCTATCAAACGAAAAGCAATCCTGATTGTAAATAATGTTCAAGTCCATGATCCAAACCATTAACTGAGTGAAGTCTTAATTATAATACTCTGACAATATAAGTCATAAAAAACTAAGTAAATGAATGTGTAATACATTCAACTATGTGACATCTACGTTCCTTGATTATATCCATATTCAAAACAAGAAAGAAAGATATGACTTCGATGACAAATAGTCAAAGTTAAATAAACTTTGGATAAGGAAAAGGAAGGAGAGAGCACCTCTATGTGAAACTTCTTCTTCACCAAGAAATTGAAATCCGATGAACCTTCAACATATAGGGGGTAAAAACTCAGAATACAGGAATACTAAACTAACATGTCAGCATCTTATTTGATGTAGACAAAATAGAGAAGATTTATCCAAAACATCAGACAACGATGTTGTGCAAGTGTTTACTTTAGCCAGTAGTCGATGAGACTTACCAGCCAATACCAAGGAGCCCAAACAGGTAAAAGACAGATTCCCAATTAAAGGTTTGGATAATGGGAGGAGCCAAGAGAAGCCTGCAGACAGAAAGGTAATCATGTTAGGTCTGTATTAGTCTCAAAACTGAGCATTTTTCTTTGTCACTGACTCACTGTCAACCAATCTAACCTTGGTTAGAATTTTAACCAAAGAAAAGAATGAACAAATAAAACCACATATTTGTAACTTTCATAGTTATAATAATCACATCAAGATAGGAACATACCCCAAAACACTTCCCAAACTCAATCCTCCAAAAACAAAGCCTACGGCCCTTGAGCGCTCCCCAACAGGTATCGTCCTGTACTCAGAAGTTGAATGCCACAATTAGGATATGAAAAAACATAAAGGCTGCATAAGCAGTTAAACGACATCATCTATGTTCAAGTATGAGCACTCAACGCTCCAGATTGGGTACATGCCTGGCAATAAGGTCAGTTGCAGCGGACGGGGAAACACCTTCTCCTATTCCCACCTGGAGTTACAAATCTCTGTGTTAAAGACAAAGACATAATGTAAGGCTAACTAAAGCAGGGTGTGCGGCAGAGAGAAGGCTTAAACTTAACAAAAGAGTCATTTACATGGGATTCTTTATCTTTTTAACAAACTAAGGAATATGTAACAAGACATGATTGCATGAATCAGCATAAAACAACATAGACATATGGACCTTACCAAAATTCGAGAAAAGATCAACCCGGGCATAAACCCAGCAAGTAGTGGAACAAGAGCTGTAGCGAAAGACCATGTAAACACACCAATCTCCAGAACTTTTCTGCATTAGAGAAAATGAAAGACATTTGAATACAAGGGAGGATAAAGCAAGACCAGCCCTGAGGAAGAGTTTAGAAACAAAAAAAAAGAAGACAAACCTGCCGCCAAAAATCTTGGAAAGCCAACCACCAGGCAACTGGCTCAAGGCATAACCCCAAAAGAAAGATGACTGGACCAAGCCCGCCACAGATGAGCTCCATCCAAACTGGTGTGACATTGGTATTATAGCTATACTCAAGTTCACCTGCCATTCTCACCACACAACATCTACTTTAGTCACATGAACCTGATCCTTAATATCTTATGCAAACTTACCTAAAACCATAAAAATGAAAACTTTATTCAAAATTGAAGCCTAATAAGAACACAATATCTACTTAGTCAAATAAGCAGATGCTAAATTAAACTCAAATTCACATGAACACAATCCTCAATATCTTATGCAAAGCATAAAAATGAAAACTTTGTTCAAAATTGAAATGTCTAAGAACACAACATCTACTTAGTCAATGAATGCTAAATTAAACTCAAATTCACATGAACATAATCCTCATATCTTAAGCAAACTACGTAAACCATTTAAAAATGAAAACTTTATTCAAATTATTATAAGCCAAGAAGACACCTTGTCCATGTTGCAGATGACAAAGGCGAGGGAAGTGGCGCCGATGAGCTTATATCTCTCTGGTATATTCTTCCATGGAGGCCAGTTCTGTTCTACACCCGTTTCTGTACTCAGAGCTTTGGAATCAGAGGCAGGGTTAGGAAGGTCTTCTTTGATAGGGCTCTTGGGAAGCTTCTTGCTCTCTCTGACACGTTCTGTGCCACTGGCGGAGCACTTGACCCTTGATTTGAGGTGAGGAAAGGAGGGAGGGGTGATGGTGTAGAGGGAGAGGGAGAGGAAAGGATGGTTGTGTGTTTGGAGAGGAGTGGAGAAGAGACGATTGTTGGGTCTCAAGGAAAGTCTCGCCATTGTTGATGGATGGTGTCAGAGAGAGAGGAGGAGGAAGAAGCGAATAAAAGTGAAATTGAGAAATGAAGAAGAGGGAGAGAGGAGGACACGGTGGAGCAGTAGAAAAGCTTGTGTGGCTCACCCTGGAGAGTCTCCAATTGTGGGTCCCGCTTCGGTATCAAAATCTTGCCTTTGCGTGCGTCACTCTACTTTGAATAATAGAATAGAACAACAAAGGAGAGATCTTTATTTAGTCTTCTGGTCTTCTTATTACATAAGCTCTCTCTGGTCCCAATATGCTTATTAAACATGGATGATCAAGTTCTTGACTGGATCAAACCCTTTTGTATCTCACTACAGTTCTGGCTTGTAATCCCAATTGGATTCAGGTTAAAGTCCACACCTTTCAATTTCAACATCTTGTTCATTGACTCTGGGTGAATATTTGACAATTGATTTCTTCAGAGATACTTTAAATTGAATACACAGTGCAGCAACAAGCAGTGATTAAAAGAAGTTTTGTAAGACCATGGCTAGATCGTTCGAATTGGAAGATAATGTATTTCTAGAGATGCAAATGCTAGGCTGGGTACAAGGTTTGGCGTTCGGATTCGGATCGAGTAATTTGGGTTTTGGTTTTAATTTGTATCACATCATAAGTCAAATTCTAGTAAATTTGTAAATACGAGTTATGATCTATAACACATCAGTTTGGTTTTAAATTGTATCATATCCTAAAAACACCTAATTTAATCATATATTATTCAAATTCGGATTATCCAAAGTAAAATAAAAAATAAAATTAAATAAAATAAAGATTAATCCAACACACATCAAACTGTAAAACAACAACAAAGTGTTAAATCCAGTATGGAAATAAACATCATTTGTAAACAATATACATTATCTTATTGATAGAATAGATTTGTTATTTAACGAGCAAATTAAGAAATATTTTTTTATAAGTAATTGAGTGTTTATTTAAGTTTTAATACTTATTTTTATATATCATATCAAAATAAATATTGAATTGAGTATTTGTATTGTTTCAAGTATTTATATTGATTATTAATTTCAGATTTTTTGGGTTATACGTTCTGGTTCGGATATGTTTAATTTGTAACATCCTACAAAATCCATTCATATATTTTTACATTTCGGATCGGATAACAGATCAAATTTTCGGTTTAGATTTGGTTTGAATTCCGGATTCTGAATTTTATGCCTAAGCCTCGTTCAACATGCATGTATCCTCCATGTCCTAGGCCGGATAAGGTTAATGATCAGTTTTGGGCACAACCGGATGAAACATTGAAAATAACTATTACACATAAGTCTCGTAATCTGCAAATTGTCTAAAGAAAAATTGATATTTTTCATAAATTGTTTATGGCACCTTAAATCTCAAGACCCTACCACAACCTGATGGCTCTGCTTTCACTCTTCTCTTACACGACAGAAATGTCGAGAGGTTCAGTTCCTGAAAGATAGAGAGTAGTATAAAGCTGCAATAGCCCATGATACAAGTCCGATCAATGTAGGAGATCTGATGGAGGTAATAAATCATGTATACATGCTTATAAATTTGAAATATTTATTGGTTGGATATACAGGAGTTCTGTTCACAGAATGGTGACGAACAGAGAACAGGTGTTAGATATGGGTTGGTACGGATAAGGCCGGTAGGCTGTTATGTCGGTTGTGATAACGTATGTAGTAGATAAGTGCGTATCATTATAAGATAAGGACTAGAAGATATGATCTGATCGATATACGATCTTGTGTGGAGTTGTATATAACCCTTTGTACTACGTATGTGAATAAGACACGATTCCAACAATACTCTCTCTAAGTTTACATGGTATCAGAGCTTGAGTGAAGATCAAAATTTCTAGAGAGAAAGTATGAGTAAAGATGTGGCAACAGTCGCCGGTGGCGGTCACGAGATCAATAACAAAATGTTCTCGCCGTATTTCCTAGCAACGTCTGATAACCCAGGCACATCGATCTCTCCAGTCCAGTTGACAGGAGAGAACTACGCAGAGTGGTCGTCGGAGCTAGAGAATGCGCTTCGTGCTAAGCGCAAAACGGGTTTCATTGACGGGTCGTTGGTGATGCCTGATGAAAAGGTTAATCCCACAGAAGCAGAGATGTGGAAGACGGTCAATTCAATGATTGTGGGTTGGATCAGGGCGTCGATCTCGCCCACAGTCAGATCAACGGTGACCTTCACGACAGACGCGTACAAGATGTGGAATGATCTGAAGAGAAGGTTCTCCGTGGGCAATGCGGTACGAGTACATCAGCTGAAGGCGGAGTTGGCAGCCTGCAAGCAGAATGGTGCGAGTGTGATGGAATATTTTGGGCGCTTGACTCTGAGGTGGGAGGAGCTGTTGAGTTACAAACCACTTCATGCGTGTACGTGTGGCGCTTCAGAGAAGATCGCTCAGGATTACGAAGAAGAAAAGGTCCACGCGTTTCTGATGGGGCTCGATGAGGCTCGGTTCGGTAATGTGTGTACTAACATCATTGGGCTTGAGCCGCTTCCTGATCTCAACTCAGTGTATCAGCGGGTTGTGAGAGAAGAGAGGCGTCTGTTATCGTCTCGTGTGGAGTCTCGACAAGAAGCTGTAAGCTTTGTGGCGAAGGCTGAGTCGACAGTGGAAACTGCGGTCATGAATGGTCTCGTTGCAACGACAGCGCGGGGCCGTGGAGGAGCAGTGGTGTGCTCACATTGCGGTCGCTCAGGTCATGAGAAGAAGGACTGCTGGCAGATCATCGGTTTTCCGGAGTGGTGGACCGAACGCAGTCGTGACGGAGATCGTGGTGGTCGCGGAAAAGGCCGGGGCAGAGGACGAAATCAACCTCGTGCTCATGCTGCTCAAGGTTCAGGGGGAGGTGTGTCACCTCTTACATCGGAGCAATGGGCGTCGTTGACCGCGCTTTTGGAGCAGCAGAAACCGCACTCGATTCCGGATAAACTCAATGGTAAGAAACAGACGGGCGAGGTGATCCTAGACACCGGAGCCTCGCATCACATGACTGGTGATGAAAAGTTGCTGACTGATTTGAAACCAGTAGTCAGCTGTCCAGTTAGTTTTGCAGATGGTAGTCAGGTGTTTGCGTCTATGAGTGGTTCTTTGCGATTGTCTGAGACTATTACCTTGTCTCATGTTTTGTTTGTGCCAAATTTAAATTGCACACTGCTTTCAGTCGCGAAACTACTTAAGCAAGTTGGTTGCTTTGCGATTTTTACTGACACTCTCTGCATTTTACAGGACCGTTTTACGAGGACCCTGATTGGAGCCGGTGAGGAACGTGACGGGGTCTATGTTTATCGGGATATCACGATCGCAAGAGGGCACAGAGTTAAGGCTGCTGAAGACAAGACTTTGTGGCATCGGAGATTGGGACATCCCTCATTTGGTGTTTTAGGAAATTTGCCTTTTGTATCTGGTGTTTTAAACAGTTCTGACAAGTTCGGAGGCTGTGAAATTTGTTTTAAATCAAAGCAGACTCGAGGGGTTTTTGCCGAGAGTATTAATAAAGCTTCAGTTCCTTTTGAGTTAATACACGTTGATTTGTGGGGACCGTATCGCGAACCATCTTCGTGCGGGGCAGTCTACTTCTTAACCATAGTCGATGATTTTTCGAGAGCGGTCTGGATCCATCTGTTGCTCGAGAAATCCGAAGTAAAGACTGTACTGCCAAACTTCTGTAAACTGGTCCATAGACAGTTCGGACGCCTGGTGCAAAAGGTCAGAAGCGACAACGGCACTGAGTTCATGTGCCTGTCCAAGTATTTTGTGGAGAATGGTATAATACACCAGACTTCATGCGTTGCAACGCCTCAACAAAATGGTAGAGTCGAGCGTAAGCATCGTCACATTCTCAACGTCTCGCGATCACTGTTGTTCCAAGCAGACTTGCCCGTGAAGTTTTGGGGTGAGAGTGTGCTAGCTGCAGCGCATGTTATCAATAGAACTCCATCAAGCTTACTCGATGGCAAATCGCCTTATGAGTGCTTGTATGGAAAGCCGCCATCTTACACAGACATTAAAGTCTTCGGCTGTCTGTGTTTTGCCCATAAGATGTTGCGAGATAAAGATAAGTTTAAGGAGCGTAGTCGACGGTGCATATTCGTGGGTTATCCATTTGGTAAGCGTGGGTGGAAGTGCTATGATCTTGAAACACATGAGGTGTTTGTCTCCCGAGATGTAGTGTTCAGTGAGGCAACCTTTCCATACAGCGTGGAGAACATGATCGTGTTACCAGATCACACAAGTACTCCGGTAGCCGTGGAGGCTGATCTTGGTGATTATGAAACAGCGCGAGCAGTGATGGACTGCAGGGGGAGTCAATCACAAGAAGCTGCGAGAGAAGTACCAGCCTCTGAGGAAAGGGGTGCTCGAGTCGCTGCTCCTGTAGTCACTGGTGTGTCTGAAACTACGAATGTTGAAGTCGTGAGTTCAGAATCTGTACCTACGGAGGAACCAGAACCAGTTGTTGAAGCAGCATCAGCACCCGAGCCAGTACAGGAGCTTGGAAGAGGACATCGAGTACCGCAGGCATCAGTCAAGTTGAAAGACTACATCTGCTACAACTCGCAATGTCTTCCTGATAAACATAAACCTGTCTCGCCCTCACCACCACCGCTTCAATCAGCGTCCTCTACAAATGGTCCAGGTATCAACACCTCTCATCCAATATCGGCTTATGTTTCTGATGCGGTTTTCTCAGAGAAACACCAAGTGTTCCTTGCAGCTATAACCGCAGGGATTGAGCCGAGAAGCTTCAAAGAAGCGATGCGTGACCCACACTTCAGAGAAGCAATGTCTAGTGAGGTGGATGCACTCGAAAGAGAAAGGACGTGGGACGTTGTAGACTTGCCGAAAGGGAAGAAGGCATTGAGTAACCAGTGGATACACAAGATCAAATACAATGCAGATGGGACAGTTGAGAGGTACAAGTCACGCTTGGTCGTCTGTGGTAATAAGCAAACCGAGGGAGTGGATTATGATGAGACGTTTGCACCAGTAGCTAAGTTGACTACCGTGAGAACCTTGTTGGAAGTAGGGGTGGCTTTGAATTGGGAGATACATCAAATGGATGTACATAACGCTTTTCTTCACGGTGACTTGAAGGAGGAAGTGTATATGAAGTTACCTCAAGGTTTTCAGACAGATGATCCATCAAAGGTGTGTCGGCTGAGGAAGTCTCTTTATGGGTTGAAGCAGGCACCACGTTGTTGGTTTGCTAAGCTCACTAGCGCGCTCAAAACTTTTGGTTTCAAACAATCGTATGCAGACTACTCGCTGTTCACATATATAAAGGATGGGAAGTCGCTGAGAGTGCTGGTGTATGTCGATGATCTGGTCATTGCAGGCAATGATCTGGTAATGCTGGAGAAATTTAAGGTTTATCTGAGTCAGTGTTTCAAAATGAAAGATTTGGGGAAGCTGAAATATTTTCTCGGCATTGAGATAGCAAGAGGACCGCAGGGTATGTTCTTGTCGCAGAGGAAATATGCACTTGACATCATTGCAGAGGCTGGCTTACTGGGTTGTAAGCCCGTGACTACTCCCATGGAACAGAATCACAAGCTGCTCTCTGATAAGGGACCTTTGTACAAAGATCCAGCACGGTTTCGGAGGTATGTTGGTAGACTTGTGTATCTTGCCATTACACGTCCAGAACTGTGTTACTCTATTCATGTCTTGTCACAAGTAATGCATCAGCCAAGAGAGGTTCATTGGGATGCTGTAGTGCGCATACTGAAGTATCTGAAAGGGTGTCCAGGACAGGGCGTTATGTTGAAAGCGGTGAGCGATCTTCGGGTACGAACGTTTTGTGACTCCGACTGGGCTTCTTGCCCGAACACTCGCAGGTCCTTGTCGGCTTTCATCGTGCTGCTTGGGGATTCACCAATCTCTTGGAAGACGAAGAAACAAGATACTGTGTCGCATTCATCGGCGGAGGCAGAGTACAGGTCGATGGCTGCGGCGCTAAGAGAAATGAAGTGGCTCAAACGATTGCTGGCAGACATGGGGATCAGACATAACATGCCAATGGAGTTGTTTTGCGACAGTAAGGCAGCATTGTACATTGCCGCGAACCCTGTTTTTCACGAAAGAACAAAGCATATCGAAGCTGATTGCCATAGTGTTCGGGACGCTGTGCAGGATCGATTGATAGTCACCAGATATGTTCGTACGACGGAGCAGCTCGCAGACATTATGACAAAAGCGTTGGGGAGTGCTGCATTTCACTATCTACTGTCCAAGTTAGGAGTTCGCAACTTGCACTCTCCTACTTGAGGGGGAGTGTTAGATATGGGTTGGTACGGATAAGGCCGGTAGGCTGTTATGTCGGTTGTGATAACGTATGTAGTAGATAAGTGCGTATCATTATAAGATAAGGACTAGAAGATATGATCTGATCGATATACGATCTTGTGTGGAGTTGTATATAACCCTTTGTACTACGTATGTGAATAAGACACGATTCCAACAATACTCTCTCTAAGTTTACAACAGGCGGTGAACATCAACACGTGACAACGTTTTGCGTTACGAGTCTAGAAAAAGAGATTCAGCATATAGAGGGGCTGGTATCTCATGTCTGAGACACGACCAAGATCG